>NC_045617.1:90756369-91056369 GCF_009829155.1 Mustela erminea
CCTGCAGGGGAAACATGATACACAACTGGGACAAAGAGCTTCCTTGTCACACATGGCCATCTGTCTGTCCTTCCCACAGCCAGCCTTGTCTGTCTGTCTCAGCTTGCCCACGTCCCTAGACCACCTGACAGTGCTCAGGTCTGTGACCCTCACTGGAGACATTGTTGGTGATGACTGTGGTGGAGTGTGTGTGTGTGTGTGGTACACGTGCCTCCCCTCCCCCTATCAGCCAGCTGAGCAGTGCATTCAGGCCCAGCCAGCAGAGGCAGAGTTTGGAGGCAGGACAGTGAGAAATGACTCCTCGGGGTCAGTGGTGAACAGGAGACGGAGGGCTCCAGAGGGATGAGGAAGCTGAGATTTAACCTTCACAGCCTTGGTCTGCCCTCTGAGGTTCTCCAGTTTTCTTGGACACCAGCCCCTCTGGGGTCCTTCCAGACCCTGAGCAGAGGCCAGCACAGCCACTCCCAGAGGCAGCCAAGTCAGAGGCCTCCCTGAGGCGGCCCCGGTGGTGGAAGGGCACAGAGTGGTTCATCTCACTACGTGGGTGCCCTTGGGCCCCTCACTTAACCCAGGTCTCTCAACCTGGGCACCTGGCATTTGGGGCAGTATAACTCTGTCATGGGGCTGTCCTGAGCAGGGTAGCGGCCTCGCCAGCCTCTACCCACCCGATGCCAGGAATACCTCCTCTTCCCCGGTTATGACAACCAAATGCGTCTCTAGACCCTGCCGAATGTTCTTTCGATGGAGGTGTGATCTCCCAGGTTGGGGATCTCTAGCCCTAATGCCTCTGGGTAGGTCCTGGGGTAGGCCTAGGTCACGTGGGACAGTCATCCCTGCCCTGCTGGCGACACGGGGTAAGGACCAGGTGATGAAACAAGACCAGTTCTGATCCTCACCCCCCTTCTGAGATGTTCTGCAGCGAGCCTCTCTAGACCTGCTTCACCTGAAGGGGGCTCCAAGTTTTGTCCCCCACAGGCCTCCTTCCAAGTCTTCCCCTGTTCTTTTTTTTTTTTTTTTTTTTTTTTTTAAATTTGACAGAGAGAGACACAGCAAGAGAGGTAACACAAGCAGGGGGAATGGGAGAGGGAGAAGCAGGCTTCCCGCTGAGCAGGGAGCCGGATGTGAAGCTCAATCCCAGGACCCTGGGGTCATGACCTGAGCCCAAGGCAGCTGCTTAACGCCTGAGCCACCCAGGTACCCCCTGTTCTTTGAGCAAAGAAATAAGTCGTTTATTCCCCTGTTGCCCCAACACACCCATTTATTCATTCCCCACCCCCCCGGGCCTGAGGGAGTGGGGAAGTAGCTCCTCTACTATTTTTAAAAGAAATAGGGCGCCTGGGTAGCTCAGTGGGTTAAGCCGCTGCCTTTGGCTCAGGTCGTGATCTCAGGGTCCTGGGATCGAGTCCCGCATCGGGCTCTCTGCTCAGCAGGGAGCCTGCTTCCTCCTCTCTCTCTCTCTCTGCCTGCCTCTCTGCCTACTTGTGATCTCTCTCTGTCAAATAAATAAATAAAATCTTAAAAAAAAAAAAAAAAGAAAGAAAGAAAACCAGAGGGCCTGGGTGGGGAGAGAGAGGGTGGGACAACGGGAGAGGAAAGGGGAAGAACGCCCGGATTCCAGCCGTACGCAACCACTTCCTTGCCCCCAACCCTGACTCTTCCAGAACCAGGAATTTCTGGTGCACCCCACCCTCAGGGGCCCTTCAGGAAAAAGGGGGCCATCACTAACCACCAAGAAGCTCCCAGTTATCCTACCCATCTGAGTGGCCTCTCTCCCCGGCCCCTCCTCCCTGCCTCTACAGACCGCTGTGAAGATAACCATGAAGGGGGAGAGTCTGGAAGGGTCCTCTCAGAACTCCCCGCGAGTGAGTGTTCACTTCTGACTCCTCAGGGCCCAGCACAGAATAAATGCTCCTCAAAGGTGGCTGCAATGAGTTACCGTTTGCTCTAAGGAGCTCACACCGAGACAGACACACACTGATGATCCCAACACGTTCCTGCCTCCTTACGATCACTGAGGCCTAGGAGGGAGGGGGGCTGCTGTATGACCCCAGTAGGAACTCAAGAAATAACTAGTTCCCCAGCCAGGTCCCTGGGGGAAAGGCAACCAACATTTTTCTGAGCACCTGCTGAAGGCCCGTTCACGTAGCTTGCATCACTTCATCCGGAAACACCCTTCGTGGTAGAACACAGCAGTCTCTGTATGCAGATGAGGAAATCAAGGCTCCGAGACATAAAGCAACTCGCCCGTGGTCACACAGCTACTCACCCCAGTTCAGGGCAGCCCAGGGCACCAGCTCTGCTAAAGAGGAATCAGTGCCTTCCAGACCCCTTTTCCAAGACCTTATCCAGTCTGAGGGAGGGGAAGGGACTGAACAAAGACCTAGGAGGAAGGGAGGGACCCCCCATCCCTTCCAGTCCAGCCTTGGCCCCTGCACCGTGGCTCCCTCCTGGCGAGGCCACAAGTGACAGGTAAGAGCTCGGAGCAGCCTGCCTAGGTCTGCCCCTGCCTGACTGCTGCACAAGTTCAACTTCTCAGGGCCTTGGTTCTTCCCCCACTAGCATGGAGACAGAACAATAACAAACCCAGCCCTTGGGGTTGTTGTCATGGGGCTTCCCAGAGTTAATGCATGGAAATAATGTAGAACCAGGTTTTGCAGGCAGTCCTAGTATTTTTATAACAGCTCTGTAAGTGCTAGTCCCTTCTACAACTGGGGGAGACTCCTGTTACCGTCTCGTCACAAACCATAGCAAAGGACAGGATCCCGAGTCCGTCCAGCAAACTCACCCTAATCCTGAAGGCCAGTGAACTTTTCTCAGTGGGGACCAGGAGTCCACCCCAAGTGGACCCCCAAGGAGCCCTTATGTGGGGACCAGGGCCTTTGCTCATGGCCTGCACCAATGCTCCGGCTTCCCTGGGCTGAGGTGAGCTCTTTTTG
The DNA here is from genome assembly GCF_009829155.1 of Mustela erminea. Taxonomy (NCBI): domain Eukaryota; kingdom Metazoa; phylum Chordata; class Mammalia; order Carnivora; family Mustelidae; genus Mustela; species Mustela erminea. The sequence goes on from NC_045617.1 coordinate 90,759,306, forward strand.
GTCCCCAGCCCAGTCATGGCCTCTGGGCAGTGCTGAGTTGAGGTCTATAGAGCACACCATCTACCGGGAATCTGGGGGGATAGGAGACTCTCCCTAATGGAGCGGAGAGTCCCAGGGAGGAACCCATCTATCCCTTCACAGGGAGAAACTGACATGCATGACCCTCCTCCCTTCAAGGAGTGCTGGGGCACGTCATTCAAAACATCTACTAAGCACCTCCTATGTGCTCGGTGCAGCAGCAAACAGACAGAAATCCCTGTCCTCACAAGCTTTCATTCCAGAGAGGGAGACAAATAAATAAATAATAATAAATATATGTCTGCCAACGTCTACTCCATCGTGGACCAGAGCGGAACAGGGAGTAGGGGGCAGGGCAGGAGAGAGAAAACAGACTTGCAAACACAGATGAAAAATCACTAGAGGGCAATGCAAGGCATCCACCCATTGATTCACTCATTCATTCATCCATCCACTGAAAGTATGTCTGCGCCCCTGCTGGGGCCAGCTACTATATGAGACAGAGGGAACCCAGTGGTGGACAGAGGAGCCCTCTCCTCCATCTTGGGGAGTCACAGACAAGCCAACTCAGAGCTGGTAGCAATGGGTGTCCCAAGAAAGGAAAGTGCTAGATGCGAGGGCAGCCCCAAACTCTGTGTGGGCAGATTAGGGGAGGGATTCCCTGAGGAGGTGGCATTGATCCGGGCCTGCAAGGCACAGCAGAACTTTCCCAGTGGACAAGGTGTGTGCGTGGAAGCAGAAATGATTCCAGGCAGGGCACTGAGGCGGAAGTGGTTCAGGGCAGTGGAGAAACGGCTGCCTGAGCTTGAAGTTGCTGGGCCTCTTGGTGGCAGGCTGGTTTGGGTTTGTCAGGCTCACAATGGGAGACCACAGGGGCAAATCCCCAGGAGACACCGCTGTGGGACTGGAGAAAGGGTGTGCTTGTTTGGGGTCGTGGGAAGAGTCAAGGGGCATCAGAGAAGTTTTGCCACCGGCTCATAATCCCCTTAGTTGATGAAGACGGGAAGATGGTGGTAGTCCACGGGACTTCCCGCTGAGGAGAGGCTCCTCCCTTCAGAGGGATTGTCAGGGAAAGGTCACAGGGGTCTGGGGTCTGCACTCAAGACTGCGTCCCATGTGCAACCCTCACCCGTGAGCTTGGGCATGCTTCTTGACTTCCGGGTCCCTGCTTCCTCTGCCGGTCACTGAGAATATTCCATGGCTCTTTCTGGAGGCAGGTGTGCCTTGCACAGAGCAGGCGCCCAGTGCTGTTAGCTTTGCTAGTGTAACTCTTCTCCTGGTCTGCCACCTCGAGGGATGGCAAATCACGGAGACCCCCTGCTCTTGCCTCTGTGGAACTCAGCCCTCTGTGGGCTCAATCTGGGTCTCCCCCCTAGACAGTCTAGAACCCTCCCGCCCCTCCCTGGAGCTGCCCCTTCTTTTCCCCACTCTGGATGCCTCCCACACTGCGGCACCAACTGGGTTCTGTTTAACTTAGACCCCATCCTTCCACTACTCTCTGCCTCTATATAGACTGGCCTATTTGGAGCAGTTTACATAAATGGAATCATGTAGTATGTGGTTCTTTGTCACTGCCTTCTGTCACTTAGCACCATGTTTCTGAGATTCATGTATGTTGTAGCGCGGATCAGTACTTCAGATCTTTTCTTCTTTTTGAGAGAGAGAATGCGCAGGCACACACACGCACACACATGCACACACACACTCAGGCGCAAGTGGGGTGAGGGCCTGAGGGAGAAGGAAAGAGAGAAGCTCAAGCAGGCTCCATGCTCAGTGCAGAGCCCTCATGACCTGAGACCATGACCTGAGCCAAAATCAAGAGTCGGACCCTAACTGACTGAGCCCCCCAGGTACCCCAGCAATTCATTTCTTTTTGAATTATATCCTTGTATGAATGGTATTCCTTTGTATGTGTGTTTCTTGTCTTACTGGGGCATTTATCAACTGATGGACGCTTGGAATCTCCTTCCCGCTTTTTAAGACTCTTGCGAATAATGCCACGACCATCTGTGTACAAGCGTTTTATAGGGACATACATTCTCCTTTCTCTTGGGTATATACCTAGAGGAGGAATCGCTGGGTCCTGGGGTCAGGATCCTATGTTTAACTATTTGAGGGATGGCCAGGCTATTTTTCAAAATGGCTTCACCCTTTTATATTCCCACCAGCAATGGATGAAGGCTCCAGTTTCTCCACACCCTCGCCGACCCTCATTATTATCAGTCCTTTTTATTACAGGCATCCTAGAGGGTGCAAAGTGGAGGAACATTGTGATACGTTTGTATTTCACCTGGCGACTAATGGTGTCGAGCATTTTTTTATATCTTCTTCAGAGAAACTATCTATCCAGACCCCTTGTCCATTTTTGAACTGAGCTAACTGTCTTTTCATTGTGAACCAGAGTCCATTTTCACGGATCAAGGAATGGCGGCCCACATAAGCCAGAACCGGCTCAGGGCCAAGGGCGTAGGCCAACACCACAATGCCGAGAACTTCAACAACCAGAATTATGAGGACCTGCAAGCAGCCTGTCTGAGGAGGGGAGAACTGTTCGAGGACTCCTTTTTCCCCGCCGAACCCAGTTCCCTGGGCTTCAACGATCTGGGACCCAGCTCCAAAAGTGTGCAGAACATTTCCTGGCAGCGGCCTTGTGTGGGTACTGGGAGGGGAGGCAGGGAACGCTCGGCAGAGTGGGAAGACTGTTTGCCACGACCCCCCCATCACTTTGATATTTCCGGTCCCCCGACCTTCTATCCCGACCCTGGATCAGGCCTAGGGACGTTCTGGCTATGCTTAAGCCAAACCTCTTAGAGAACCCCTGGGAAAGTCACTCACTAACCTTTGCTATCACGTCCTACAACTCTGCCAAGCTAGTCCTGTGGCCTTCCCCCTCAGGTGCCATGTTTTCCCCTAGAACTTGGAGGTGAATGTCGTTCCCCAGGAATGGTGAGAGGGAGGTTGGGAGGGCTTGTCTTGGACCCCCTAAAATCTTTATTCCTTCACCACAGCAAATCACAAGCACTCCTCACTTCATCGTGAATGGGCTGAGTCCAACAGATGTATGCCAAGGCGTACTTGGTGAGTGGGGAGCAAGAAAACCAGTGTGGAAGGAGGGGGTGAAATGAGGAAGATGGCTGAGGTAGGAGGTGTGCCAGGGTGTCTTTTGAGGAGCTGGGACCCCTAGATTCAGATGATCTCTCTTCCCCTTCCACTCTGGAGAGGATAGCAAGACTGTCAGGAATATTTTTCCTGTTCCGCCTGGTGCGATTCCAGTCCCTCCTGTTGCTGTCTGGGTCTGGGAGTAAGCTGGGTGGTCTGTTAGTTACCCATTGCTAAACAATCAGTTGCCCCCAGACTTAGTGATTTAAAGCAATGACAAACATCTATCACCTCATAATTTGTGAGGAACATACCAGGTAGGGTCTGGCTCAGAGTTTCTCATGAGGCTACAGTCAAGATATCAGGCTTCCCCTAGGACCATCTGAGTGTCCGCACGACTTGATAGCTGTTGCCCCAGACAGAGTGATCCGAGAGAGAACAGAGAGGAAACCATCATGCCTTTTGCAGCCTCCTTTCAGGAGAACACTCAGGTCACCTCCGCCATATCCTGTTTGTTCGAAGCAAGCTGGAAATCTGACCCTCACTCCTCACCTGAGGGGAAGGAATTAGGCTCCGCTTCCTGAGGGGAGGATTGACAAAGAGCTTGTGGACATACTTCTAAGCCACTGCAGGTGCCAGGAGTTCCTCAGTCTGATGTATCAAATAAAGGAGCACTGGCTTCCTCAGCCCACTCTCCCACGGGTTCCTATGACAGCCCCAAGGGATAGCTTCCTCCCTCAGGAAGGGTTCCTCCAAATCCTGCTTGTTTCTCCAGGGATAAGACTAGAGCCTGAGTTCTGTCGAATCTGTGGCAGAGAAAAGGGCAGGTTGTGGGCAGGGAGGAAGCCAAGGAAACCCTGGGCCCCATGTCTGCCTCTGTGGCTCACTGGGCTGTGGGAGGAGAACCGGCTTCTTCCTGGTTATGTGTCCTTTTGGCAATGGAGGATTGGAATATCCATAACCTTCCCTCCCCACCTTCTGCCTCCCCTCAGCAAGGGTACCCCAAGGCATCCAGGAGGGCATTGGTAATCACAGATGCTTTCCCAGTACCCGCGGCATCAGCCTGGCCTGGAATACTCACTCAGGGTACCACCGCACCCGCAGCCCCACCCAGCAAAGTCTGAGGTACCCAGGAGAGAGAGTTCAATAGATGACCTTGGCCTAGGGATACTGCCGCTAGCCCCCATCAACACCTAGGCCCAGGGACCCAGCTGGGGTACAGACTAAGCTGCTTGGGTCTCCAGTATTAAGTGGGTGACATCAGGGAGTGGTTTCTTGATTATTACACCAATGTAATCATAGAGTAGAAGTAGAAGGCAGGCAGTATGGGAAAGATGACTGGATTTGTTCAAGGGATGGGAGAATACTGGCTGTCTCCACAAAGCAGATATCCACAGCAGTTCTCAGGGTAAGGAGCAAGACGAAGGCCAAATATCTCCTCCTCAAATCCAAAAACCAAAGTATGTGGCTCTCATTTGTGAATCTGTTACCTAATAGGAAAGGTAAAGAGGCTCACACCCAACACCCCCCACCCTGCCCCCAGAGCCTTTCGCTTCAGCCCAGTTTCTCCCTACAGATTCCTTCCTGAACATTCCTCAGGGGGAGGGTCAAAGGAGGCGCATCTCTGTGGGGGAGGGGCCACAGAGGCTGTTCCTGCTCCTTTAGGGCTTGGATTCTGGGACCCACACTCACCTATGGGAGGGCTTGAGAGGCAACCCAACCCCCTTCCTGTCTTTCCAGGGGACTGCTGGCTGCTGGCTGCCATTGGCTCCCTTACCACATGCCCCAAACTGCTGTATCGTGTGGTACCCAGGGGGCAGAGCTTCAGGAAAAACTATGCTGGCATTTTCCATTTTCAGGTGAAGGATGATTTGAAAGCCGGAGTTGTTTTACGGTGTGTGTATGAGAGAGACAGACAGATTAAAAAAAAGGGGAGGGAGGAAGAAGAAGAATGACATGTGCTTGGAATTTACCTTTCTTTTCTTTTTGAAAAATGACATTTATTAGGGTGGGCTTTTGTCTAATTATCAGAGAAATGTCTGCTCACTAAAGAAATCATGTAAGCTGATTTTTTAAAGCCCAGAGAGAAAATAATTGTTATCAGTTTGTGGCTCTCCTTCTGCTTCTCTGTCTCTCTCTCTTTCTCTCCCTCTCTGTCTCTCTGTCTCTTCCTCTTGGTAGAAGTGTGTGTGCATGTGCGTGTGTGTGTTTATGTGTTTTGTGTATATGACACTGGGAGTCAACAGTCATTCAGGGTCACATAATTTTTGTAATCTGCTCCTTCAGTTTAGTGACATGTGGACAAATTCCTCACATCACAAAAATGTTTCTGAGAATCACAAGAGTTTTTTTAAAACCTCAGAAATCCTGAAGCCCAAGGTCAAAATGCGGCTGGTGTCTCTCTGGAGGCCCGGCAGAAACTGGAGATGAGGCTGGAGGCAAGCTTCAAGCTTTTCATTGCCTTTCCCACACCCCTCAGCCATTCTGGGGAGTGGCCTGTCCGCCTCAGGCGTGTCCCTGATCCTGGCCACCAGGAGGTGCTCGAGTAACACAGTTTTTATACAAGGCGTGTGCGTGTGCGTGTGCGTGTGCGTGTGTGTGTGTGTGTGTGCGCGCGCGCGCACGCGCGCCCAGGGGAAAAGTGGGGGATGTGGGGGTGGGTGCGTGCGTGGGGGGAGTGGGAGTGGGGGTGTGGAGGTGTGTGGGAAGGGGTGCACGCCTGTGCTTGGAGGAAGGCCTGGGCAGACAGATACCCTAAGCCCCACTGAGGTCCACCTTGCTGCCCACAGATTTGGCAGTTTGGGCAGTGGGTGGATGTGGTGGTGGACGACCGGCTGCCCACAAAGAATGGCAAGTTGGTGTTCGTGCATTCCGCCGAGCGCACTGAGTTCTGGAGCGCCCTGCTGGAGAAGGCATATGCCAAGTGAGTGTCCCAAGCTGGGCATGCCTCCAAGCCTTCCCTGAGAGCTGGCAGCTAGGGGGGCAACTGGAATCAGGGGAAAAAGCAAACAGAGGTCAGGGCATCCCTTCCTTCCCTCCCCTCACCCTCCCATGCCCAAGCTGACCTCTCTATCCTGGAGCACAAAAGTGCCCTCTCTTTGCCCACAGGCTGAACGGGTCTTATGAAGCGCTGTCAGGGGGCAACACCGTGGAGGGCTTTGAGGACTTCACGGGGGGTGTGACCTATAGCCTCCAACTCCAGAAGCCCCCTCGGAACCTGCTGAGGATGCTTAGGAAGGCCATCGAGCGATCCTCCCTCATGGGCTGCTCCATCGAAGTAAGCCATTCCTGGTCCTGCCTCAGGGCCTTTGCACCTGCTGTGGCTTTCACCTAGAAGGGTCTTTCCCCCAGAGAGCTGCATGACTAGCTCCTTCTCATTTACATTTCAGTTCAAATGCCCCTACTTTGGCTTCTCTTCTCCACCTCCAAATTTAAATCAGTTGCTCCTAACCTCATATGCTCTCTACTTTGTTTTTATTTTCATCTTAACATTTATGGTGCTCTGTCATGGTCTTACTTATCAATGTCATTATTCACAGTCTATCTTCTCCTGGCTGTTTCAGTCAGTGAGGGCAGTGACTTGTCTCATTCACTGCTGTATGCCGGGACTCAGGGTGCTGCTTGGCATACTATACACGCCCAGCAAATATTTATTCAAATAAATAAATGAACCCAGACTGCAGCCATATGACTCCACAGTTGGCATTTTTGGGCTTTTATCCCAGAGAAATGAAGACTTATGTCCACACAAAATCCCGCACACAAATGCTCACAGTGACTTTATTCATCGTGGTCAGAAACTGGGAACAGTCTAGATGTCCTTCGATGAGTGAGTCATTAAACTGTGGTGCACATATGCCATAGGCCATGACTCAGCAATAAAAGGAAATGAAATATTGATACACGCAACTACGTGGATGAATCCCAAGGGAAATATGCTGAATGAAAAAAGCCAAGAGAGTTCCATGCTGTATGATTCCATTTCCCTAATGGTCTTGAAATGACAAAATTTTTTAAAGATTTTATTTTATTTATTATTATTATTATTATTATTATTTAGAGACACACACACAGAAGAGAGAGAGAGAGAATCCCAAGTGGGCTCCACACTCATCACAGAGCCCGACTTGGGCTCGATCTCACCACCCTGAGATCATGACCTGAACCTGAAGTCAAGAGTCAGACATTTAACCAACTGAACCACCCAGGCACCCCTTTTAAGATTTTTTTTAGGGTGCCTGGGTGGCTCAGTCATTAAGCCTTCAGCTTGGGTCATGATCCCAGTGTCCTGGGATCGAGCCCTATGTCAGGCTCCCTGCTCAGGGGCAAGCCTGCTTCTCCCTCTCTCACTCTCCCTGCCTGTGTTCCCTTTCTCACTGTGTCTCACTCTGTCAAATAAATAAATAAAATTTTTTTAAAAAGATATTATTTTTAAGTAATCTCTGCACCCAACATGGAGTTCAATCTCACAACCCAGAGGCCAAGAGTGGCATACTCCACCAACTGAGCCCGCCAGGTGCCCCAAAATGACAAAATGTTTTTAAAATGGAGAACAGAGGCGCCTTCGTGGCTCCATCATTTAAGTGTCTGACTCTGGATTTTGGCTCAGGTCAAGATCTCAGATCCTAGGATCTGCCGGGCTCAGGTTCACGCTCAGCAGGGGTTGGGGATCTACTTGAAGATTCGCTCCCTCTGCTCCTCTCCTCCCTGCCCCCGCACTTACACGCTCTCTATCTCGAACTGAATAAATAAATAAATATAAAATAAAATAAAAATAAATTGGAAGTGGAGAGCAGATGAGCCATTGTGAGAGGGCAGGGAGGAGCGTAGCCAGAAGAGGCTGGCATGGTCATAAGAGGGCAGCACAGAGGACATGTCCGGTGCTGGGATGATCCTGCTGTGGGACCCTGCTTGTGGGGCAGGGTACTACCCACGTGGTACAATGACACAGAACATACACAAAGGACTACTGGCGAGAGTGGGGACATTTGTAGAAGACTGACACATTACATCAACCTCAGCGTCCCGGTATTGATATTGTACTATAGGTTTGCCAGATGTTACCATGGGGGTTTGGAGGGGGGACTGGATACAGGATGCACAGGCTCTCTCTGGATTGTTTCTTTTTTAAGGTAGGCTTCCTGCCCAGTGCGGGGCTTGAACTCATGACCCCAAGACCAAGAGTCGCCTGCTGTACTGGCTGAGCCAGCCAGGTCCCCTCCCTGGATTATTTCTTACAACTGCTTGGGAATCTACAATTCTTTGCAAATACCAGGTTTAATTAAAAAAAAAAAAAAAAAACTGAATCCCAGGGCACCTGGATGGCTCAGTCAGTTAAGCATCTGCCTTCGGCTCAGGTCATCATCCTGGGGTCCTAGGATCAAGTTCTGCATCAGGCTCCTTGCTCAGTGGTGAGTCTGCTTCTCCCTCTCCCTCTGCTCCTCCCCCTGCTCATGCTCTCTCTCTCAAATAAATAAAATCTTTTAAAAAACTGAACCCCAAGAATGCTCACATCTCTTTGCGGGCCCCAGTGCCTCTGACCGGATCCTGACTTCCTCTCCTTCTCTGTTCCGCAGGTCACCAGCAATAGTGAGTTGGAGACCTTGACCCAGAAGATGCTGGTGAGAGGGCATGCTTATTCCGTGACCGGCATCCAGGATGTGAGTCTGCCAACCACACCCTCCCGGAGACCCAGGAGAAGGCAGAGAATCTCTCCTGCCTGAGGTCCTTGACCTTGGGCCACATCCTCCCACCAGGTCTGGTACCAAGGTCGGGCAGAAACCCTGATTCGGGTCCGGAATCCCTGGGGCCGGATCGAGTGGAATGGAGCCTGGAGTGACAAGTAAGTGTCCCTGACCAGCACTGTCAGGGGTGAGGGGCAAAGCGAGACAGTGCCACTGACAAACTAGCCAAGCCCTCTCCAGGAGATTCTCCATTCAACTCAGGAGCCCCACAAGACAGGCATTCCGGGGTGGGGGAATCCCTTGGGGAGGACCAAATGCCTCCTTAGCCCTGCCCCTGTCCCTCCATTGCCTGTCTCTGCTCCAGCGCCAGGGAGTGGGAAAGTGTGTCTCCGGACCTCCAGAACCAGCTCCTGCTCCGGAAGGAGGACGGGGAGTTCTGGTCAGTACAGCTTGGGGTGGGCTTCCTTCCTTTCCTCTGCCACCCTCCCACCTGTGCCTTTGATGGAGAGGCTCCTTGGGCGGGGGGCGGGGGGCAGGGGGGAAGCGCTATGGGTATGGGGATGCCGCAGGCTCCAGCCGTTGCCCTCTGTCCCCCCACCCCACAGGATGTCCTACAAAGACTTCCTGGACAACTTCACGCTGCTGGAGATCTGTCACCTGACGCCCGATGCCCTCTCCGGGGACTACAAGACCTGTTGGCACACCACCTTCTATGAGGGCAGCTGGCGGCGCGGCAGCACCGCGGGGGGCTGTAGGAACCACCCAGGTGTGTGAGGGGACACAGGGGCCCCACAGATCCCACCCAGCCCTGTCGAGGAGGCAGGCCCAGGATTGGGCAGCCCGTCCACCCCAGGGAAGGGCAGAGCCATGCTGACCTGCTTCGTTCACAGACACATTCTGGAGCAACCCCCAGTTTAGGATCTCTCTCCCTGAGGAGGATGATGAGGATGACCCAGAGGACGACCAAGCCGTGTGCACCTGCCTGGTGGCCCTTATGCAGAAGAACTGGCGACAGGCGCGGCCCCGGGGAGCCCAGCTCCAGACCATTGGCTTTGTCATCTACGAGGTGGGCACTCCGGCGGTTCTCCCAGCCAGTCTTGCTCCTTCTCCTGGCCTCACCCCTGCAACACCCTTCCAAAGCCCTTACGAATAGGAATGAGGAAGGAGATGGAGCGTCAGGGATGAGGCTACTTGCCCAAGTTTGCACCCCCAAGGCTGTGTTCTGACACCCCAGAGCCTGTGTCCTAATTCCCAGACCCTCTGAGCCTTTTCTGCACCATCCTCGAGTCTCCCCCCAGATACCCCACACCGAGCACTGACTCCAGCAGCCAAGATAAATCCCTCACAATGTTTCCAAAATCATACTTTACAAAATCCTATAAATGACCATTTGTTCAAATAGTTATGGAGCTCCCGCTATATGCCAGGCCCCAGTCCAGTCTCCACTGGGGCAGTAGTGAACAAACGTAGACACAAGTCTTGCCCTCCTTCTAGTCTGTGAACCCACCAGGTTAACAGACATCAGACATTCCTCCAGATATTTCCAAGGTTAGATGTGGTCCTTCGGGAAAAGCTATATTCTCTGCTTCCCACCCAGAGATCTATAGTGCATCAGCGTCTTAAAGGCTCTGGTCATCCCTATAGGAGAACAACCCATTTATTTTCATCTAAGCCACCTTTACAGAAGTATGTTCAATGCTCAATTTCAGTAATCACCTATGAGCTTCCTGCAGGGTAGGAGTGTTCCGTGGAAAATGCTGCGTTCAGGAAAATGCTCTCCTTTTTCCTTTGTATAAACTGTACCTTGCTCTTCCAAACTTAGGGACTATCAGTATCAACACTAGGACTCTGAGCTATTCAAGCCCATGCCCCACCCCACCACCAGTGTCCCAGTGCCCTTAACTTCCCCTAACACACACACACGCACACACACACACACCTCCTGGCTTCTAACGGCCTGAGCCCCTTCACCTTCACCATCCTGGGGTTCTCACCTCTCTCTCTTTCTGACCTCTCCTAGGTCCCAAAGGAGGTACAGAAGACGTGGGGCTTGATTCCGGGCAGGCGCTGCCCCACCTCTGGCAAAGGGTGGAATTCAGCCAAGGGTTCTCAGGGCCGCTGGGGGCCTCTGGGTTAGGATTCCAGTGCCCTGGGGCCCCAGGTGGGAGTTGGGGCAGGAGATCTTCCTGGGATTGCTTGCCAGTTGGGTGGTGTCCAGGACTGGTCAGTTTGTGGTGACGCCTCCCACAAACTGTGCCCAGTGCAGCTTCACTTTTGGGGTCCGCCTCTCCTTACCCTCCCATGCCAACGCTGTACCCACCTCCAAGGCTCATATAGTTTCAGAACATCCAGGATTTTCGCTTGAAGAAGGACTTCTTCATCAAGTATCAGGACCACGGCTTCTCAGAGATCTTCACTAACTCACGGGAGGTGACCAGCCATCTTCGGCTGCCTCCAGGGGAATATGTCATCATTCCCTCCACCTTTGAGCCCCACAAGGATGCTGACTTCCTGCTTCGGGTCTTCACAGAGAAGCACAGCGAGTCCTGGTGAGGAGCCCTACCTTGGTGCTCCAAGACCACCTGCCCAAGAGCTCCAGGATGTCACCCTTAGGGAGCAACCATCAGGTCCTGCCCAACTCCACCCCCATTTTAAGTCAGGGAAACTGAGGCACAACGATGGGGGAGTCCCAGCTGGGAGCAAACCAGAATCAGGACCTGGATCCCATGCAGCCTGTTCCACATTGCTTCAGATACATGACATGACCTCTCCTCATGACCACCCCCACTAAAATCCCTGTCTCCCTGATCCCGGATAACTTCCAAGGCTTCTTTCACTTTTGCTCAGGGAACTGGATGAAACCAACTATGCTGAGGTACTCCAGGAGGTGAGGGGATGCTGTGGGGTGGAGGGAGGAGAGGAAGCACCTGGGGAGTGTGAAGGAACTTTCTGGAACGGGTTCCTTTCCCACTCCTTTCCCTGCAGGAGAAATTCTCTGAGAAGGACATGGATCCGGACTTCATACGTTTGTTTGAGATAGTGGCAGGAGGAGAGGTGAGAGGCTGAGCGCTGGGTGCCCAAAGGAGGTGGCCAGGGTGAAGGTGTCAGAGTAGAGGTTTACTGTCCCCCTCCCTAGGACAAGGAGATAGGCATGTATGAGCTACAGAAGCTCCTCAACAAGGTGGTCACCAAACGTGAGTCTTCCAACCACCAGACCCCACTCACAACTTTTCCCTGCAGCTTCCTCCTCACCTCGACCACTCCCTCCCTGCATCCCCCTGCAATGCCCCGCTCACTCCTTCTGTCTTCCTGCCCCGTTCCTCCCTCACAGTCAAAAACTTCAGGACCCAGGGCTTCGGCCTAGACGTGTGCCGCTGTATGGTCAACCTCATGGATGTATCTTCTTAACCAGGGGTCTCCCACCGCTGACCCCCTGACCCCCCCAAGCTTGACCCCCCAGAGGTGGCCCCTCTCTGGCCATCCATGCCCTCCTTCCTGCTGGGGATTTGGCTCTGAGGTAGCAAAAGAAGCCCATTCTGGCTAGTGCTTGCACAGGAACCCCTGGCCTCACGGCCCTTCACTCAGAGAGCCCCTCTGCTTCCCCAGCCCCAAGTTTCCCTCTTTTCTCCCTCCGCTGGCATCCTTGACCACCCCCCAGAAAGATGGCTCTGGCAAGCTGGGGCTTCCCGAATTCCAGATCCTGTGGAAAAAAATCAAGAAATGGACGGTAAAAAAAAAAAAAAAATTACAAGGGCAGTTTATGGTGGGCAGAAAGGGAGGTCCTCAAGAGCGATGGGATTAGTAAGGATGATGCTAGAACAGGAGCCCCCAACTAGACACACGCATACACAGGACAGGACAGGATCTTTTTTCTTTTTAAGAAAGAAAAAAGCCCCACTCACGGCTCCCCCAGCCATCCTGCCCACAGTGAGGGAGAGAGCACAAGCAGGGGGAGTGGCAGGCAGGCAGGCAGAGGGAGAGGGAAAAGGAGGCTCCCCATCGAGCAAGGAGCTGATGTGGGGCAACAGGACAAGGTCTGTTGAAGTGTTGGTGTACTGGCCAGTCAGAATATTTAACAACCAGTATAACCCAGGAATCAGCTAGCTCAAAGGGTACATGCACAGGGCCCAGTTGGGAGTGGGTCTTTCAGAACACTGACTTGGTTTCCAAGCCCCTCTCCTTGCCAGACGTCCCCATACAGTCACGAGATTGGGCACTCAGGGAGTGGGCCCAGGCACGCAGCCTTGGGTCTTGGGCAATCCTTGTCGGTTACCTGTTCTAAAGCAATTCATTACTTCCACCGCCCCTCCATGCACACGGCCCGACCGACCTCACCTGTGCGTCCCTTCAGGACATCTTCCGAGAGTGTGACGAGGACAACTCGGGCACCTTGAACTCCTATGAGATGCGCTTGGCACTCGAGAAGGCAGGTTAGCAGGGAGTCGGGAGAGGGTTTGGGGGCAAGGAGGGAGGAAGCAGTGTCCAGAGGGCTGGACTCCCCCTCCGCACTCCCCTCCCTCCCAGGCATCAAGCTGAATAACAAGGTGACGCAGGTGCTGGTGGCCAGGTACGCAAACGACGACATGATCGTGGATTTTGACAGCTTCATCAGCTGTTTCCTGAGGCTGAAGGCCATGTTCAGTGAGTCAGTCCTCTGCCCGCTCCCCACCCTGGGCTAAGGACCAGGGGCCGCCTCCTACACACCCACACGAGTAGCAGGGCTCCCAGACCACGCCATCTTAAGAGCATGGGTGATACGGATTCAAATCCCAGCTCTGCCTCTTGGTGGCTCTGTGCCTTGAGCAAATCATTTATGTCTCTGTGCTTCTGTCCTCTGTTCTCATCTATAAAATGTGGGCAACAATAGTATTGCCCTCCTAGGGTGGAGGTCCTGAATATAAGGGTTTGCATATGGCTCATGGCAAGGCCATGAGATGTTCTCCTTAATCCCTTTCCTGGCAAAGGGTTTCCTGGGAAGCAGCAAGGAACAACTTCTTCCTCCCTTTCATCCTGCCTCTTGGGAAATGGGTCTTACCAACCACAGACTCAGCTCCCAAACCCCTACCCTTGCCTCCTTTCCAAAACAGCATACTTTCTATCCATGGACCCCGAGAATACTGGCTATATTCGCTTGAATCTGAACCAGGTACATGGAAGGGATCTTCTGGCACCCACCCCCACTCACGGCTCCCCCAGCCATCCTGCCCATGCCCCCTCCCATCCTTGGATCTGTTTTTCTCCCCACAGTGGCTGCAGACCACCATGTGGGGATAGAGGATCCCCGAGGAGCCTGGCTCCCACCACCCCCAGCACCCCACCACTGTGGGGCTTCTGGCCCCAGAGCAGGGGCCTCCTTGTTGCTCTGGGCTCTGCGGTCTCTGCTGATGCAATGGGCTCCAGCTAGTGGCCCCGGATGCCGAGCTTTTCTCCAGCTCCAAGCCCTCCAGCATCCACCTTCCCAGTCCATCGTGTTTCCCTTCCTCCCCAGCCTGCTTCTGGTGGCTGGATTCCCCCATCTCCCTCTCTCCCTCTCTCTCTCTCTCTCTCTGAGTATATTTTACCAAGGTTGTCACTTCTCTAGTGGCTGTGGAGGCTCTCCACACTTTCCTGCTCACACCTACCCGCTGACTACCCCTCCTGGCACAGCTCCCCTCTTCTCGGCTTCACGTGGAAGGCGTTATTATAATAAACAGTCCATGCCACTGGCTTCCATGTCTCCGTGTATCTATGCCAAGAGAATTCCTGGCGGGGGTGGAAAACACTTACCCAGCCCCAAAGAGGGGCCCCAGGAGCTCTCAGGGTTTCACCCTACTTCCAGGGAAGAAGGCAGGACTGTCACAAAACTAGAGGGCGCTGTTGATGGCTTTATGTGCGGTCCCAGGGTTGCTAAAAGCACAGCAGGCCTTCCCAGCTGACTCTATGGAGCAAGGTACCAAGGGGCAGCATCAGGGGAGATAGCACTGGGCAAAGTTAGGGACCCACAGGGCCCTAACCTCTTCTCTTCTCTTGGGGCCTGCAAAGATGTTAGTGTAGGCATCTCAAAGGTCAAAAATCCAACACCCACACCAGCTAGCTGATGGTAGAAATGAACCAACCCTCCTGGGTGTGAGGCCTATAGCGTCGAGAACTGTGGCAACATGTGAGTTCGTTCCTGCCTGAAAGGTGTTCTGTTTCAAATAATTTTTATGCTTAGAGACTTGCTGCCTTCCAAACTACTGCCCTCGCAGGAAGGATCAAGGACCTTGGAGTCTCTACCCCAGATCCCCCCTTCCCCAGCCTCCAGCCACTCCCTGCAGTGAGAAGCCCAGACCACCTACAGCACCCCCTCAACTACACATCACCCACCTATCTTTCCAGATCTTTCCATGGTTTCCCCTCTGGTATCTCTGGCCTGGGCACCCGGTCCTGTGTTTGCAAGCTTTTTAGTCTCTTGGACAGAGACTGCCCCCAGATCCCTTAGCTTGGGGACCTGTTGACCTTAAATGCAACTAGATCCTTCCTGTGTCTGTGTGCACTTTTGTCCTGGACAGGGGGAGGGTGAGGGGCTGGCTTCGAATCCCTCCTGCAGCCCTGCACTGAGGCTTCTTACCATTTGCATGGACATCCACCCCTCTTATGCTTAGCTGGGGGCTGGGATTCCAACACCCACCCTCAACCCTTGGCCCCAGCCATCCAGTGATTGATTTCTCTGCACCAGCCCTGCCCACTGCCTCCTTTGTGGCCTCAAAGATGAAACCGAGTCAGCCACCCTCTCCCTCCCCTGCTGCTCCCACCACTTCCCAAAAATCATCTCCACAGGCCACCCCCGTCTTCCTTCCTCTGCTCCCTACAAATATTGTCTGAGAGGTCATGCTCTCTTAAGGAGCCTCTTAAAGTTGGGTTTCTGCGCCCCACCTTTTCTCCCCAGAGTTGCTCTCTAAGGAGCCAAGAAAGGGGGCAGGGCAGGGATCATTTGGGGTGGCCTGGAAACTAGCAGGTCCTTTGAGGTTTGGAGAGGTTCTGGAGAGTCCCAGCGGGTTCTGGGAAGCCTGGCAAGATGCTGACCCCACCTCTTGTTCCTTGCCCTAGCACGAGATGCTGCCAACTTTGGGCTAGGTGATTTTCGGCAACTTATTTTATTTCTCTGACAGTTTCCTTTTCCTCAACTGTGGACTGGCGAAGTTAATAAAAATTTCACTGAGTAATTTTAAAAATCAAATTGGCTTTATGAACAGTTCATGAATCCAACAGCATCCCACCTAGCAAACAGAAAAAAGCTCTGTGCAGCTGTAGAAAAGAAAGGTTTGTTAAGGTAGAGAGGAGGGGAAGAGGAGGGGATTATACCAGCAAAGAGGGTATTGTTTTAGGTAAGGTCTCCCTTCTAAGGGGCACAGGAGGCGCCTATCTGTAAATTTCCTAGTGCTCCCCCGGGACTTCCAGGGGACTTCCAGGTTGGCTGGTTAGACGTCACTCCTGGGGGGATTGAAATGACAAAGAGGTTAGGTATTAAGTCTTGGTTTGCTGATGTGGGGACTTAACATAAGTGACTCCATGCGGGGCCTGTGATTTTCTTTTTAGCAACATCTCCTTTTGATTAGATTCTAAGCTTAACTGAGACAGGTGATCAAAATGTAAGGCATTCTATGACTATGGTTAGTCATAGGTTACAACTTCAGGTTCACAGTTGTTGTTGTTGTTGTTGTTTTAAAGATTTTATTTATTTATTTGACAGAGAGAGATCACAAGTAGGCAGAGAGGCAGGCAGAGAGAGAGAGGAGGAAGCAGGTTCCCTGCTGAGCAGAGAGCCCAATGCGGGACTCGATCCCAGGACCCTGAGATCATGACCTGAGCCAAAGGCAGAGGCTTTAGCCCACTGAGCCACCCAGGCTCTCTTCACAGTTGTTTTTAAGTAATCTCTACACCCAACATGGGGCTTGAACTCAGAACCCAGACATCAAGAATCTCATGCTTTTTTTTCTTTTTTTTTTTTGAAAGGTTTTGTTTATTTATTTGACAGACAGAGATCAAGTAGGCAGAGAGGCAGGCAAAGAGAGAGGATGAAAAAGGCTCCCCACGGAGCAGAGAGCCCGATGTGGGGCTCGATCCCAAGACCCTGGGATCATGACCTGAGCTGAAGGCAGAGGCTTTAACCCACTGAGCCACCCAGGCGCCCCAAGAATCTCATGCTTTAAAAAAAAAAAAAAGTTGCATACTCCACCGAGTCAACAGGTGTCCCAAAGTTCATAAAGCTCATTGTCCTCTTCATTGTTTTTCTGACAGTCCAGTCTTCAGGAGATCACATGCTGGGTGGTCAGCAGCTGGGAACACCATTTAAAGCTTTAGAGAGAGCACAATGCACCGGGGAGGTTATTGTGATTATTATAAACAGGATAATCCCTAAGGTCTGGAGTGCACTTCAGACCCAAACCAATGAGAATCAAATAAGTCAAAAGGACACCCTGCGATCTTGTGCCATTGAGTTTCAACTTCCCCAGAAGAGTTAATCCCGGTGCAGCAAGTGGGGTTGGCCACAGCTCAGACACCTCTTTGCTCGGAGGCTATCCTATTGTAAAGAATAGTTTCATCTGGAGAGCTGGAAGGATTTGTCAGGCCACTATTGTCTTAGTGAGTAAGAGTTGAGGAGTTAAGAGTTAACTCTTTTGGGGCGCCTGGGTGGCTCAGTGGGTTAAAGCCTCTGCCTTCGGCTCAGGTCATGATCCCAGCGCCCTGGGATCAAGCCCCGCATCGGGCTCTCTGCTCAGCGGGGAGCCTGCTTCCTCCTCTCTCTCTGCCTGCCTCTCTGCCTACTTGTGCTCTCTGTCTGTCAAATAAATAAATAAATAAATAAATAAATAAATAAAGAGTTAACTCTTCTTTTAAGAGTTAAGGAGAGGTTTCTGATCATATTCTTTTTTCTTTCTTTTTTTTTTTTCAGATTTTATTGATTTATTTGAAAGGGAGAGAGAGCACAATCAAGGGGAGCAGCAGAGGGAGCTGGAGAAACAGGCTCTCCACTGAGCCAGGAGCCCAATGGGGAGCTCAATCCCAAGACCCCGAGATCATGACCAAGGCGAAGACAGACGCCTGACCAACTGAGCCCCCCAGACACCCTGATCATATTCTTATTTATGTTTCCTCCTAACCAGGAAAGTATGGCTCTGTCAAAGCGAGCAAGTCCTGAGTTGTGAATGCCTCCTAGTAGGTCTTTTCTAACTGGAAGATGTAAATCCAGAGGAGTCAACCAATGAGATGTCTAATTCCACTTGTAAAAAGCTGGGGGCCCAGTGAGTTGAGAAACCCTGAGAGGCATTGCCTGGCTATGTACCAGCCGTCTAAACATTCATAGGCCCACGGACAGTGATAACTACCAAAGACAAAGGACAAACCCGACAGGGCCCAAACCACTTTCACCAAAGTGACGGGGTGAATGGACAGATAGGAGTTTTGGATGTCAAATCCAGCAGTCTGAAAGGCCAAGGTTACCTCCCTCAGCAATGGCTGGAGAGACACTGATGATATCATCTTTCCAGGCCAGTGCTGAAATGAAAAAAAAGAAAGGTTTCCTATTCAGTTAAAGCATGAGGTCTCGATCAGGCCACTTGGAGGAAGCAGTCTACCTCGATGTGGCTACTTCTCTTCCTTGTCGCGTGGATGGGCGGTCTCCTGGGCTGTGTAGGACCCAGGTCAGGTGGAGCCTTCTCCAGCTCCAAGATGCACATCCAAGATTTAAGCCCTTGAAGTTTGGCTGTCATCTGGCTAGTGAGGAGGACCTGCCCTTAGACCCTTCCAAAGACATTCAAGGGCAGTCTTTGTTCTTACCAGTTCAGTTGTATGATTGGAACATTTTCAGAAATCTGTATTTGAGAGAGCTTGTCAGATTCCCTTCCACGAATTCCTCTGAAGATAAAGCACAGTTGCAGGAAATTTTGTAGAAGTGTCTGAATACAGCAATAACTGCTGATAAATGATAAAAGACTTAAAAATGACCTGGGTAAAGAACTGATGAGAGTTCATTATAATGCAATTGACAAAGACATGTGGTTATTTTTGGAACATACATTTTAAGATAGTAATTAGAATTACAAGCTCTGACATTATACTGGGTCACATCAGATTTCCAGGAATATTACATAATTTCTGGAACATGTATGCAGACATAATATAAAGAAGGCTTAGTATTACTTATTTGACAATGCTCCCCATGTAATTTAATATATCAAATAAACCTAATTAATTTGCTATCTCCCTTTTTAAAAGGAGAGGGAACAAATTCTTTGAGGTGTTCTGGAAAATTTCTGAAATAACCCAAAGCTAGGTCAAGGCCAAAAGAACTATTTAGGATTTGATTTGGGGGAGGTTCATCGAAAAATATCAAAAGGTTTAAAGCACTTGATCAAACAGAATCATAGGTCACTTTCATAATACTTAGTTATCTAGTTATCAAAGTGACAAGACTCTGCAGGCAAATACAGAAAGTTAAAGAGTTATTAAAAAAAAAAAACTTTGGCTCTTTTAACATTAAAAAGATTCAGGTTTTTTTCTCTTTTTGTAATCAAAGATCCAATAAAGGCAAACAGAACCTTTGTGCTTCTAGGCAGATTACATTAAAGGTAAAGAAAAAAACTCTATTTACAATGTCTTATCAAGAGCAGATCAGTAATCTAAAAAGAAAGAGCGAGCAGATCAATAATCTAGAAAACTATCCTTTTTTTTTTAAAAGATTTTATTTATTTACTTGACAGACAGAGATCACAAGTAGGCAGAGAGGCAGGCAGAGAGAGAGGAAGGGAAGCAGGCTCCCTGCTGAGCAGAGAGCCCGCGGGGCTCAATCCCAGGACCCTGAGCCCCTATCCTTTTTTTTTTTTTTTTTTTTTTTTAAGATTTTGTTTATGGGGGCACCCAGGAGCCCCTATCCTTTTTTTTTTTTTAGATTTTGTTTATGCGGGCACCTGGGTGGCTCAGTGGGTTAAAGCCTCTGCCTTCAGCTCAGGTCATTGTCCCAGGGTCCTGGGATTGAGCCCCTGCATGGGGCTCTCTGCTCAGCAGGGAGCCTGCCTCCTCCTCTCTCTCTGCCTGCCTCTCTGACTACTTGTGCTCTCTATCAAATAAATAAATAATCTAAAAAAAAAAAAAGATTTTGTTTATGTCTTTGACAGAGAGAGACACAGCAAGAGAGGGAACACAAGCAGAGGGAGTGGGAGAGAGAGAGGGAGAAGCAGGCTTCCCACTGAGCAGAGAGCCTGATGTGGGGTCTGCATCCCAGGACCTCAGGGATCATGACCTGAGCTGAAGGCAGATGCTTAATGACTGAGCCAGCCAGGGGCCATGCACCCTGAAAACTATCCTTTTCTTTTACTTTTTTTTTGTTTTGTTTTGTTTGTTTGTTTGTTTTAGTAATCTCTAAACCCAATGTGGGGCTCAAGCCCATGACCCTGTGATCTTGAACTCACAACCCTGAGATCAAGGATCACATGCTCTTTCCACTGAACCTGCCCCGTGCCCTGAGAAAACTTTCAACCGAGAGAAAAGCTAACTGCTAATTTTGCAGCAGTGTACTTTTGATATTAAAACTCATTTTAATTTTTTTTACATGTGCCCAGAGTATCCAAATAGGAATTCGTATAATTTTTTTTAAGATTTTATTTATTTATTTGACAGAGATCACAAGTAGACAGAGAGGCAGGAAGAGAGAGAGAAGAAGGGAAGCAGGCTCCCTGCTGAGCAGAGAGCCCGATGTGGGGCTCGATCCCATGACCCTGGGATCATGACCTGAGCCAAAGCCAGAGGCTTTAACCCACTGAGCCACCCAGGTGCCCCTATTTTTTTTTTTTTTTAAGAGAAAGAGAGAGAGCGTGTGCAGGGGTGGGGTGGGGGACAGAGGGAGAGGGAGAGAGAATCTTAAGCAGGCTCCATGCTCAACGTGGAGCTAGAGGTGGGTTTTGATCTCACAACCCTGAGATCATGACCTGAGCCGAAATCAAGATTCAGACGCTCAACTGACTGAGCCACCCAGTCCTAAACTTATCTTTAAATAAGTTCATTTTCATCTTAGCCAGCTTGATCACACATTAAAATTCCTTTTCAAAAATTCCTTTTCCACAGATCTACAACTTTCTTTTTCTTTCTGTTTTACATTCAGATTTTGTCCTATATTTTCCCTCTTTAAATACCCTCATTTTGGGACAAAATTACTATAATTTCCATCTACAAAAATGCATTTCCATTCCTCATAACTTCTTTTATTGAAAGCACACATCCTGTTTCTTGCTTTTCTTGCATACAGAGATGCTCCTTATTATTTCTTGTAGCTATAATCACATGTATTGGTTAGAATTCTTAACCCCTAGGAAGCTTAACTAAGAAGTAAATGATTGTGAACTGTTGTTTACATTAACATATACTCTGAAATGTCTGGAGCTTTGGTGGCTCCATCGGTTAAGCATCTGCCTTTGGCTCAGGTCATGGTCCAGGCGATCGAGCCCCACTTTGGGCTCCTTGCCCAGCAGGAAGTCTGCTTCTCCTTCTGCCTGCTGCTCCTCCTGCTTGTGCACTCTCTCTGACAAATAAATAAATAAAATCTTTTTAAAAATGCTGTGAGGGGCGCCTGGGAGGCTCAGTGGGTTAAGGCCTCTGCCTTCGGCTCAGGTCATGATCCCAGAGTCCTGGGATCGAGCCCCATATCGGGCTCTCTGCTCAGCAGGGAGGCTGCTTCATCCTCTCTCTCAGCCTGCTTCTCTGCCTACCTGTGATCTCCATCTGTCAAATAGGTAAATAAAATCTTTTTTAAAAATGCTGTGAATGAGGGGCGCCTGGGTGGCTCAGTGGGTTAAGCCACTGCCTTCGGCTCAGGTCATGATCCCAGGGTCCTGCGATCGAGTCCCACATCGGGCTCTCTGCTCAGCGGGGAGCCTGCTTCCTCCTCTCTCTCTCTCTCTGCCTGCCTCTCTGCCTACTTGTAATCTCTCTCTGTCAAATAAATAAATAAAATCTTTAAAAAAAAAAAATGCTGTGAATGGGACGCCTGGGTGGCTCAGTTGGTTAAGCAGCTGCCTTCGGCTCAGGTCATGATCCCAGCATCCTGGGATCCAGTCCCATCTCGGGCTCCTTGCTCGGCAGGGAGCCTGCTTCTCCCTTTGTCTCTGCCTGCCATTCTGTCTGCCTGTGCTTGCTCGCTCTCCCTCTCTCTCTCTGACAAATAAAAATAAAATCTTTTAAAAAAATGCTGTGAATTTTCAGATTTATAAATACTTATTATGACTTCTAGAAACATGCTTTTAAAAAAATTTTTTTAAGATGTATTCATTTATTTTAGAGAGAGAGAGAGCAGGGGGAAGGGCAGAGAAAGTCCCCAGCGGACTCTGGGCTGAGCGTGGAGCCCATGGTGGGGCGTGATCCCACAGCCCCAAGATCATGACCTGAGCCAAAACCAAGGGTCAGATGCCTGACCAACTGGGCCACCTAGGCACCCCTAGAAACATGGTTTTTTAAAATAGAAAATTTCTCAACATGGCATAAAAAATGTTTACTAATAGATGCAGTTATCTTTTTTTAAATTAACATATAATGTATTATTTGGGGTAATGTATTATCAGGGGTACAGGTACAGGTCTGTACAGGTCTGTACAGGTACAGGTACAGGTACAGGTCTGTGATGCATCAGTCTTATCCAATTCGCAGTGCTCACCATAGCACATACCCTCCCCAATGTCCATCACCCAGCCGCCCCCTCCAGCAACCCTCAGTTTGTTTCCTGAGATTAAGAGTTTTGTATGGTTTGCCTCCCTCTCTGATTTCATCTTGTTTCATTTTTCCCTCGCTTCCCCTAAGATGCTCTGTTTTGTTTCTCAAATTCCTCAAATCTAGATGCAATTATCTTTAGTTCCTCTGTAAAAGGAGCAAAAGAGGATAAGCCTGCATTCAATAATTAACATTTCAGTGTTTTGTCTTGTTTGGAAATGATCTAGATATTCTGTGAATTTAACTTAACTCATCACTTCACTGAGCAAAACTTGAAGATAGCAGGTTACCAAGAAGACCTGAGGAAGGGGCACCTGGCTGGCTCAGTCAGTGGAGCATGTGGCTCTTGTTCTCAGGGTCGTGAGTTCCAGGCCCATGTTGGGTGTGAGTCTACTTAAAAACAAGACAAAGAAGATGTTTAAAAGATTTGAGGAAACTGTTTTTTAAATTCAGTAATCTCTCCTCCCAGTGTGAGGCTCGAACTCACAATCCTGAGATCAAGGGTCACATGCTCTTCCGACCGAGCCAGCCTGGCGCCCCATGAGGAAACTATTTTAAAAGTTTATCTAAAAAAATTTTTATCTTATTTACGTCTATCCAATTTATTTTTTCTTAACAATTATGTTTAGATTATCCGCAGAAACTTCAGGAAACATCAGATAAAATCAACCATTGTCCCAAGCTATTCTTCTTGTTGACAAATTTTGGAACAGAGATAGCATGATCTTACTTGATTAGTAAACCCGGGTAGGATAAAAGTATTATATTTAATGCCAATAACTTTAAAGATATGTCTATTTTAATTAAGCCAACTTAACTTTAATACCAAATATCTTCCCAGACTGCATGAACCTGAAAAACATTTGGATTAATTTCTATTATATTTCTGAGATTTAGAAATACTTAATTTATAAGTGTTTATTTTTAAGCCAGTTAAATAGAAGTCTTTACAAATCAATTCTAGTAATACCATCCAGAGGCAGAAAATGTCACCCATCTATAATAGACGTATAAACAGACATTATCGTTGTTGTTTTAAATTGTTTAGCCATGATACGGTATAAAAATGCAAAGCCCTCCTTTATGAAAGAACAGTTGGATCCAAACTGTTTTTCTGGCAGATGGACTGTTAAGGTCATCCGCTTGGATGGCTAAAGATGCTTCTACTAACATTTGTGGAGAAAACACATGACTCTTCATTCATCAAAATTTCAAAGGGCCTTTCTCCCTTTTGTTCTACTTCTGATAAGAACTTCTGATAAGGGGAATTAAGACTACAGACTTCCAGTTATAAATTTAAAAAGGGGGGGGCAGAGAAAAAGAATGACATCCCTGAGGTTTCTATGCTTTATATTTTTATCCCCAGGTCCCAGGGAGAGAGTTCAAATCCCTCCAAGAAGGACTTTGGTTTTTTTCTAAATCAATAATTTACAAGATTCTTGAGATAAATAGGGGAGGTTTGGGGATCAGTAAAGAAATAGATGAACTTTGGGGCGCCTGGGTGGCACAGTTAAAGCCTCTGCCTTCGGCTCAGGTCATGATCTCAGGGTACTGGAATCAAGCCCCACATCGAGCTCTCTGCTCAGAGGAGAGCCTGCTTCCCCCCCACCTCTGCCTGACTCTCTGCCTACTTGTGATCTCTCTCTGTCAAATAAATAATAAAGTAAAATCTTAAAAAAAAAAAAAAAAAAAGAAAAGAAAGAAATAGATGAACTTTGAATTGTCCATAGAACTCCATGTTCAGTTTAGTAAAGGTTTGTAAGATTAGGGACAGTCGCCTTTACTCCCTCTTCTAAAGAATTGGGTTGTAGCTAGGTGCGAAGGACTGATACAGCCATTCACGTACACTGGAAGATTTGTTTGTTTCTGGGTACATTTAGCTGAGAGAAAAGTCTTTAGCCACCTTCCATCAGTTCTTCCAGGATCCCACCTGAAGGTTCTAAGCAGGTTTATTGGTTTTATTTTGTTTGTTTGTTTTTAAAATTTTTTTTATTTATTTACTTGACAGAGATCACAAGTAGGCAGAGAGACAGGCAGAGAGAGGGGAAAGCAGGCTCCCTGCGGAGCAGAAAGCCTGATGCAGGGCTCGATCCCAGGACACTGAGATCATGACCTGAGCTGAAGGCAGAGGCCCAAACCACTGAGCCACTCAGGTGCCCCAAGTTTTATTTTGCTTTTTTAATTCAATTAATTCACATATAGTGTATTATTAGTTTCAGAGGAAGAGTTTAGGGATTCATCAGTTGCATGAGTTAGGGTTTGAAGAGGAAGGAGTGTAATTTTAATATTTACTAGAATTTGGCAAGGTTTGGTCTTGTTTTGCTTTTTGGATTTCCCTTTGCTGCCTAAGAGAATAATGTAGCAGTTTACCAGGAAATCCCTGAGTCCCATCAGTTCTGGAAGGGACTCATGGGGCAGGGTAGGGGGTTGGGAGCTCCTTGAAGGTAGATATGGGGCTCTCTGTAAGGTCATTAACTTGGTGGACTTCTGTCTACAGTCATGTAAAGACAGTTCAGACAGAGGATAACTAGAATGAGTATTCGAGTAAAGGACAGAAGAAATAAGAATTATGATAGTCTGGGGTGCCTGGGTGGCTCAGTTGGTTAAAGCCTCTGCCTTCAGCTCAGGTCATGATCTCAGGGTCCCTGCTTCCTCTTCTCTCTCTGCCTGCCTCTCTGCCTACTTGTGATCTCTGTCAAATAAATTAATAAAATCCTTAAAAAAAAAAAAATAGAATTACGACAGTCTTCCAGTTGCTTGTATGACTTCTGAGTCTTTTTAATTTTTTTATCAGCTTTTTTGCAACGAAACTTTCAATTAATCTATTTTTGCAATTTTGAAGCCTTTGTTTTTATGTGCGGTGCTCATACGATCTTATCTGTTTGGAACGTTCTTCATAATGGCCACTGTAATTCTCGGCCGTAATTCCCCTGAGGGCTGCTAGCAGTTTGCTAAGGCCCTAGCCACAAATGGAGGTTAGCCCACGTTTCTGTCCAGCCATGTCCAAGCGGTAAATGAAGTGCAACTCGCATTTCCATCCAGCCTTATTTTGGGGGCCCCCTACCCAGCAGTTACAAAGCCAAGTTCTTCAGGACACAAATCATGCTTAGAAAGATTGCCATTTTTGTAGATATTTATAGCTTCTGGAACGGTAGTTCTTAGACAAAAAGTAAGCAGATTCCCTGGAAGGTGGTACACTGGACTCTCTAGAAATGAAGGATCCAGGGCGCCCAGATGGTGCAGTCGTTAAGTGTCTGCTTTGACTCAGGTCAGGATCCCAGGGTCCTGGGATCCAGCCCTGCATTAGGCCGCCTGCTTCTCCCTCTCCCACTCCCCCTGCTTGTGTTCTCTCTGTCACTGTGTTTCTCTCTTTCAAATAAATAAATAAAATCTTTTTAAAAAAGAAAGAAAGAAGTAAAGGAGTCCACTTTCATTATTTATTTACTTCTTTCTATTATGATGTTTTGTTTTGTTTTTCAGTTTAGCCTTTGGATTTCTCGAAGCCAGATTAGTCCCTGAGAAAGATGTCCCGTGGAGTTGGGGTTCTGTCGTGGTTCACACTGTGTCACCTCATTGCACAGGAAGTCTCTTGAGGTTGGCAGTTAGTGCCGATCTAACCCATTCTGTGACCAACTTGTCCTGACAAAGGGATCTTTGGATCAGGTGGCATGTGCTCTAACAACTCTGAAGCATTCACCCCATGCCCACCAATTTCTGTGGCTTATTGGCCTCCAAGACCCCCAAAGCATGAGCCTTGACCCCAGGAGCCCATTAACAGAAACCAAGAGAAACTGAAGAAACAGACTGTGGACACCAGCAGTACCCAGAGAACTAGGGACTGGGCAGAGGACTGGACCTGCAGACCTTAAACAATGGGAATGCAGATGGTTTCCAAACAAATGGACAATGGCGGTCACCAGCAGCTCCCAGCATGGCATCTGAGAACAGAAGCAAGGGCTGGGGTTTAGACAACACTGCATACAGGCCCGTAGCAAGGCCCTGTGCACCACCAGCAACTCCACAGGCAGACTTGGGGATCTCAGATTGGACCTGGGGCAAGAAGTTCCAAACAACCAGGGACCTGCAGACCGAACCAAGGGCTAGGGCCTCCGGTTTCAGTTGGAACCGCCTGTCAGCTCAAGCTGACCCACTAAGCCCTGGACTGGAAACCAATTAGATCCAGAGCTCATCGCCAAGAGAGCCCAGCTCCCAACTGAGAGAGACTTACCCATGGCCTTCAGAAATGGTGAGAAAGACAGTGAACTCAAAAAAGGGTTCGCAGGTACCACGCCTATCAGCAGTCTGCTTCAATCTGCAACGGCCACCAAATCTGTTAAACAGCAATTGAAGTGATCACATTGGCTTTACTGAACAACTCATGAATCGGGCAGCTTCCCACCTAACAAACAAAAAAAGGCTCCATCCAGCTATAGAAAATGAAAGGTTTGAAAAGGCAGAGAGGAAGCCGGAAAAGGAAGTAATTACCAGAGTGTATTGTTTTAGGCAAGGGAAATGGAATGGGTCTATCTGTAAATTTCCTAGTGCTGCCCAGGAAATTCTAGGTTGACTAGTTAGAGGTCACATTCCTGGGAGGGGTCAAAACTGCAGTAAGGATAGGTGTCAGGTCTGGATTTGCTGATGTGGGGCCTTAACCTAAGTGACTCCATTTTGGGCCTGTGGTTTTTCTTTTTCATTTTTTTTTTTAAGATTTTATTTATTTATTTGACAGACAGAGATCACAAGTAGGCAGAGAGGCAAGCAGAGAGAGTGGGGGGAAGCAGGTTCCCCACTGAGCAGAGAGCCTGATGCACGACTCGATCCCAAGACCCCGAGATCATGACCTGAGCCGAAGGCAGAGGCTTAACCACTGAGCCACCCAGGTGCCCTGTGGTTTTTCTTTTTAACAGTGGCGACAGTGGCTCTCTCAGGGAATGTCATGCAGACAACTGAGATGAAAGAGTGCTCAGTGCTTGGCATGCAGTCAGCACTCCCCAGGCCTAAACTCACCATCACCACATGTAGATTCCAAGGAGCCCCATTGTAATTTGGAAAGGGAGTGTCACTCACCTGGATTGTCATGTGAGCCCTCCCCAAACCCAGAGTTCTGCCATATGACAGCTGCCCAGTATGCAAGGAGTGAGATGGATTACAAAACATTTAATAAATATATCTAAGGAACATACACATCCAACACGTATGCAAGCCTGCATACGTCACCATCCTCCACATCCACAATCTAAACAGAAGTGCCCCCCGCAGCCACACCTGGGGCCAGCTGCTCCCTCCTCCTGCCTGCCAAATCAGCATCAGCTCTCACCTTTTCTCCAGCCCCTTCAGACTCCATCTTCATCTGCCTTCTCCCTCCGCCTAACACCCCAGAACACTGTTCCCACTCTGTCCTCGCTGTCTTTTGAGGATGTCACCACACTTCCTGCTCTTCTCTCCTGGCCTTCAGTGTGGGTAGCTTCCTCTCTTCAGAGCACAGGGTACTAGGGTCCTGCTGGGGAAGCCCCGGCCCCTGCTGCCTGCAACCCGCACAGCTCATGCTGGGTGGTCTCAACCGAGGCTGTGCGACAATCGAGACCTCACACCTTGATGACTAACCGCCATTCTCCACAGCTGCTGCCCCCACTTCCTTCAGAACTCCCTCCCCGGCCTCCCATTTTTCTGGAAAGATTAGGCCACATCTGAGGCAAACCCTTAGCCCAACTTCTCAGGTCCCTCAGAATAGCACAATAGCTTCGTCCTCCAGTTTCTGAGAAAGTGGGGTCTCAAGTGTGCCATGTGCAACCACGTGGATGGACTCTGACGGCATGATGCTAAGTGAGACAAGTCAGACGACAACAGACAAATACTATGGGATCTCACTAATATGTAGAATCTAAAAACAAAACAAAAAGGCAAAAAAAAAAAAAAAAAAAAAAACGAACCTCACCTCAAAGATAAAAAGAACCAATTGGTGGTTATAAGAGGTGGGGATGGGGGTTGGGCAGAATTGGTGACGGGGGTCTAAAAGGTACAAATGCCCAGTTATAAAATGAATACATCATGGGGTTGTTATGTACGACATCATGACCATAGTTTTAATAGAGTATCATAGGTTTGAAAGTTGCTAGGAGAATAGCTCTTTTTTTAAAAGATTTTATTTATTTATTTTTTAAGATTTTTAAAATTTACTTATTTGAGAGAGAGAGAGAGCATTAGAAGAGAGAGGTCAGCGGGAGAAGCAGACTCCCCGCCGAGCAGGGAGCCCAACTCGGGACTCGATCCCGGGACTCTAGGATCATGACCCGAGCTGAAGGCAGTTGCCCAACCAACTGAGCCACCCAGGCACCCCTAAAAGATTTTAAGTAATCTCTACACCCAACATGGGGCTCGAGCTCACAACCCCAAGATCAAGAGTCGCATGCTCCATAGCCCGAGCCAGCCAGGCACCCTGCAAGGAGAACAGTTCCTAAAAGTTCTCAGCACAAGAAGGAAACTGTGTGACTATGTATGGTGATGGATGCTAAGTAGATTTACTGTGGTGATCATTTCATTATATATATATATATATACACATACACACACAAACATGAAATCACTATGTCGCACACCTAAAACTAATATAATGTATATCAAGGATTTCTCAATTAAAAAAATAAAATGTGTGGAGCACTGGGTGGCTCAGTGGGTTAAGCCTGTGCCTTCTGCTCAGGTCATGATCTCAGGATTCGTGGACATAAGCCCTGCATCAGACTCCCTGTTTGTCAGAGAGTCTGCTTCTCTCTCTACCCCTCCCCCTGCTTGTGCTCGCGCTCTCTCTCGCTCTCTGTCAAATAAATAAATAAATAAAATCTTTTAACATTTTTTTTTAAAGATTTTATTTATTTACCTGACAGAGATCACAAGTAGGCAGAGAGGCAGGCAGAAGAGAGAGGGAGAAGGAGGCTCCCCCCACGCTGAGCATAGAGCCCGACACGGGGCTCAATCCCAGGACCCCAAGACCATGACCTGAGCCGAAGGCAGAGGCTTAAACCACTGAGCCACCCAGGCTCCCTCTTTTAACATTTTTTTAAAAATTAAAAGGAAATAAAATAAAATGTGCTAGAAAAACCATGGATTATATGCAGCAGTTAGAAGCAGTGGATGGGAGGCCACACAGAAACAGCTAGAAGATCCTGAAAACATTCTGAGGGGAAAATAGTAAAGCAAAATGAACACGATAGCTTTTTTGTACATTTTTAAATGATGGTTTTAATAGAATGTAAAATTTCCCATCTTAGCTATCTTTTTAAAGATTTTATTTGTTTATTATTTGAGAGGCAGGTAGGGGGCAGAGGGAAAGGGAGAGAATCCCAAGCAGGCTCCTTGCCTGGTGTGGAGCCTGATGAGGGGTTTAATCCCACAATCCTAAGGTCATGACCTCAGCTGGATGTTTAAAGGACTGCACCAGCCAGGGAAAACCACCCCCCCCCCCGACAATCTTAACCGTTTTTACGTTCAGTCCACTGACATTACATACATTCACATTGTTGTGAAACCATCAAACCCACTAGTATGAACGATGCAGCTATGAACACTTGGGTGCAAGCTCCCGTGTGAATGTACATTTTCTGTTCTCTCAGTAGATTTCTATACAACCTTTTGGAGTTTCTCTATGCAAATACATTCTTATTTCTCCACCCTCTGCACAAAGGTAGCTAATTATACTCATGAGTCTGCACTGTCTTTTTTTTTCACTTAAAAAATCTATATCTTTGGGGTGCCTCGGTGGCTCAGTGGGTTAAATCCTCTGCCTTCAGCTCAGGCCCTGATCCCAGGGTCCTGGGATCGAACCCGGCATCGGGCTCTCTGCTCAGTGGGGAGCCTGCTTCCTCCTCTCTCTCTCTGCCTACCTCTCTGCCTACTTGTGATCTCTGTCTGTCAAATAAATTAAATATTTTTTTAAAAATCGGTATCTTTGGGATATTACAGATAACCCAGGAGAAGAAGCTAAATATTTCTATATGGCCATAAACTAGACTTGGAGTTGGCAATATGAATTCATGTTCAGCTTAATATAGGTACAGATGATTACATACAATGTATTTATAGATATATGTACATATGAGGGTCAGTATACATAAATGCATTTCCTCACTCTGGAAACCCAAAGCAATGACTCTCCAGCAGCTCTGAACACACCAAGTACCCAACACGTGGTCTGTAATGCCAAGCTCCAATAAACAGAACTGGGGCTTGTTGGAGAAATGTCTGATTCTAGGGCTGCTGCAGGAGAGGTGTAAGATGACCCCTGAGCATCTTTTGCCAGAAAGTAAGGAAATCCTCAAAGCAAGAGCAAAAAACCCACAATGATGAAAATATGTCAAAGGTGAAAAATAATTCCCCACACCTCAAGTGGGTCGCACCTGGTGACTTCCTTCCAAAGAGGACAGTATGGGGGTGCCTGGCTGGCTCAGTCTGTAGAGCATACATGCTCAGTCTTGGGGTTGTGAGTTTGAGCCCCACGTTGGATGTAGAGATTACTTAAAAATACAATTTTTAGGGACGCCTGAGTGGCTCCGTCAGTTAAGCATCTGACTCTTGATTTCGACTCAGGTCATGATC
This sequence comes from Mustela erminea, assembly GCF_009829155.1. Taxonomy (NCBI): domain Eukaryota; kingdom Metazoa; phylum Chordata; class Mammalia; order Carnivora; family Mustelidae; genus Mustela; species Mustela erminea. The sequence goes on from NC_045617.1 coordinate 90,790,412, forward strand.
TCAAGATCATGAGATCGAACCCCACACCAGGCTCCATGGTGGGTTGAAGCCTGCTTGGGATCCCCTCTCTAGACCCTCTCCCTCTGCCCCTCCCCCACAGCCATGCTCTGTGTCTTGCTCTCAAATAAATAAATACAATATTTACTTTAAAAAGACAGTATGGGGGTGCCTGGGTCGCTCAGTGGGTTAAGCCTCTGCCTTCGGCTTAGGTCATGATCTCAGGGTCCTGGGATCAAGTCCCACAGGGGGCTCTCTGCTCAGCAGGGAGCCTGCTCCCTCCTCTCTTCTGCCTTTCTGCCTAGTTGTGATTTCTGTCTCTGTGTGTCAAATAAATAAATAAAATCTTTAAAAAAAAAAGGGAAGTATGAAAAGTGAGAGAAAAGAAACATGACAAACACTGCTTCAGACAGCTGATCAAGGTCAACATCAACGATAATAAGTCATGTTGATAGCATGTACCCTTGATGTGATGTGATGAGAATGGCATTTTAACTGCGTGCTTTCTTTCCCCCAAACCCAATAACTCCAGTCTAGTTATGAGAAAAACATCAGACAAATCCCACTTGAGGGACTTTTTACAAAACACCCGCCCAGTATTCCTCAGAACAATCAAGGTCATCAAAAACAAGGAAAGTCTGAGAAACAGTCACAGCCAAGGGAAGTCTAAGGAAAAAAGACAGCTAAGCGTAATGTGGTAACCTGGACGGGATCCTGGCACAGAAAAGGAACATTTGGTAAAAACTAAGGAAATCTGAACAAAGTATGGGTTTTAGTCAATACTAATGTATCAATATTGGCCCTTAGTTATAATAAACATTTGTAAGTAAAGATGTAATAAACATCTTACTCAGGTAAGATGTTACTTATAGGGGAAGCTGGATGTGGGGGATACAGAAATTCTCTGTACTATCTCCATAATTTTTCTGTAAATCTAAAATTATTCTAAAATAGTTAATTTTGGGGTGCCTGGGTGGCTCTGCTGTTAAGCGACTTCCTTCAGCTCAGGTCATGATCCCAGAGTCCTGGGATCAAGCCCCACATCGGGCTCTCTGCTCAGCAGGGAGCCTGCTTCCCCCTCTCTCTGCCTGCCTCTCTGCCTACTAGTGATCTCTGTCTGTCAAATAAATAAATAAAATCTTTTTAAAAAATGTTTAGGAGCTATATCTATTTTAGGGAGATTTGCCTTTGCCTGCCATAGGGGTTGCAAATATTCCCCTTTGCCTATCATTTGTCTTTCCCTGGGATTTCTTCATGCCTGCCACGTGGACCCCACCTCCCCCTTCCCTCCAGTGGAACTGCTTTCCTCAGGCCACCTGCTCCCTCTCAGAGCCACATCCCAAAGCCCGTCTAGTTCCTCATTCTTTCTGGTGACATCTGACCTCTTGGTGAGGTCTGGCTCCGTACAGAGGACTCCTCTTGGGTGTTAATAACTTTTATATAGTCTCACTAGAACACAGAAAATAGAGAAAACCATACAGAAGAAAACCAACATTCACCTGTGAGTCTACCTCCCAGGATAACCACTTCCTGCTTCTCAAGGCCTCTGTGTATGTATTTATTCATGATAGAAACTTCTAGAATCTACCCAGTCCCTCTGGGAACTGATTATCCCTGCACTTTCACACCTCTCGGGTTTCTTCTGCTTATTCCACCTCCATAGGGTAAGGGCTGCCCCTCCTGCCCATGCTCACTGCAGCAAACCTCTCTCTCTTGGACCTCCCTCCCCGACATTGCCCTGCCCTGCCCAAGCTTGGCTGCTGCCGGCACACCTACCAGAGAAGTCAGACTCTACATCTCATGGGTCTTCAGAAGCACATTCACCTTATTGGAAACTTGGGCTCATCAGCCTATCCTCCAGAAAGATCCCACTTTCCAGTAAGGAGGGCCAAGACTCGCCCAAGCACTGTTTCCAGCCCACACCCTGCAAACACCAAACGTTTGCTGAAGTCACCTCATTCTTTGGCCTCTCTCTCTGCTCAAGCTCTTCTTCACCTGGACTTTGTTCCCGCTATCTCCTGCAGGCCTCCCATGACTGTGTGTCACACTCTGCCCGTCCTCTGCCCAGTTTACCAAATGTTCCCCCCTCCTCTTCCTCTTGACCCCTCTCTGAAGCCCCACCCCCACCTCCAATCCACACCCTACCCCAAACCTGCCACTCCTCCAGGCCTCAACTTGAAGTTCTGTGGAATGTGAAGGAGGCCGCCTCTGAGCAGTTCCACACACACCCCACCCCCAGGCCCCATGCTGGCTGGGTGCCCTGGCCTCCTAAGGTGCCAGGCACTTTCCCTTGCACACAATTGTCTATCCCTATTGTGATTTCCTGTTTATCCTTTGTCTCCCCTACTGAAACCCTGGAGGTGGGGTGGGCAGGGCTCTCTTTCATTGACGTATTTCAAGTGCAGGAACACTAACTATGTTTGTTGACTAAGGAAAGAATGGGTTCCCCAGCCAACATGATCACTCTCCATTTTGAGCATTCGAAGTTTTCCACCGAAGGAGCCTCCTGTAGGACCAGTGTGGCCTGGTTGAAACTGGAACCCTCCTGCGTCTGATGTGCAAATTCCTCTCCCTCTGCTGTCTTCCTGCCACCCTCCTTTTTGGACTCTTACAGAGGTCCTCTCTGAACCTTAGCTCTTTCATCTGTCTAGAGAAGAGAACATTAAGGAGAAGATTATAAGGACCACATACATGTTGCAAATGGCAACATGATGAATGAAAATAAGATGTGGGTATGTCATAAAAAACAGTACTACCGTTCACTGAGCAGGCACCGTTCTAATATCTAATACCTAATACCTAATATCTAATATTTAATACCATTCACCGGGCAGGCACTGTTCTAATATCTCACTGGTATTAATGCTTTTTATTTTTTTTTAAGATTTTATTTATTTGTTTGACAGAGAGAGAGATCACAAGTAAGCAGAGAGGCAGGCAGAGGGACAGGGGGAAGCAGGCTCCCTGCTGAGCAGAGAGCCCGATGCGGGGCTCCATCCCTGGACCCCAAGACCATGACCTGAGCTGAAGGCAGAGGCTTAACCCACTGAGCCACTCAGGCACCCCTAGTAACGCCTTTTCACCCCAAATAAGCTCCAATTCAAAGAAAGGTAAACTGGGCACAGAGCAATAAATGATTCATTTGCCTAAGATTCCACACTGGAAGTAGAACAGAGCTGGGATTTGAACCTGGGGCAGAGCCTATTTGCTTAACCATCCCCACTGCGTCTCTGTTGAATAATATATAATACAGCTGCATTATTTGGTCAGAGTGCTACCCTCTTTGAATAAAACCACTCTCTCTCCTGGAACGACTCTAACGCTAATGGTAATTCTGTACGTAGATTTTTGTGTTGATATCTATTTATCTATCCCAAGAATAACAACATGTTTAAAACATAGAAAAGAACCAGGCCCATATTTTCTGTCAATCAGCTTCAAATAGAATTAAATACCCCTGAGTTAACTACACAGAGTTTAACGGCACCTATTTCGCTATAACGTGGAGGAGTTACCTTCAGTCCTACTGAAGATGTTTGGTCCCGAAAGCCACCACGGCAGGTCTTCCAAGCCCCTTTTGGCTGAGTTTCCAGTCCCTTCCCCCATATTTTCAGAATTTACTCACCAAGAGAGAGATGGGGGCAAGAGAGGGGAGAAAAGAGGCCAGCCAGGGTGGGGGCTTTCCACTTGGATTCACAGGGTCAGAAGAAGAGAGATAGAGGTTTGGTGGCCACTGATATTCCTTCTGGGTCTGTGACTCAGGGCACAGGCCATGCTCCCCTGGATGGCCTTGGGGGTGGCATGGCAAGGTCCCCTCACACAGGTAGGGATCTGGTTTCCCTCCTTGACCTGTCCTCTGACCACTCCCCTGAGGCCAGCCTTATCCCTGGCCCAAAACACCAATTCCGGCCTATGGGGGCCACAGAAAGGAGGGAGGGCTAAAAGGGACCATTTCTGGACAGCCAAGGACAAACTGAGTGTAGAAAAGAGGATGCGCCCCTCCCCCAGAAGAAGAGCCGGAAGCCAGAGCAAGAACAGCAAGAACAGCCGGAAGCCAGAGGCCTGCCTCCTAGCATCATGTTCCCTATCTGCCAGCTTACACCGCATTTACTTCTGGGGATCCAGAAATTTGTCGGAGGCAGGGAGGGAAGAGAGAGAAAAAGATGAAGAGAGTTAGGGAGACCCAGAGGAAAAGGGTAAGAGGTTGGAGAGACCAACACAGGCGTACCTTAGAGATATTGAGGGTTTAGTTCAGGGTCACTGTAACAAAACACGCATTGCGGTAAAGTGAGTCCGATGAATTTTTGGCTTCCCGGTGTGTCTAAAAGTTATGTTTGCACTATACTGTAGTCTTGTGAGTGTGCAAGAGCATTTGTCTAAAAAAAAAACCCAATGTGCATATCTTCATTAAAAACTACTTTTTTAAAAGATTTTATTTATTTATTTGAGAGAGAGAGTAAGCACGAGCATGGGCAGCAGCAGCAGAAGAGGCAGAAGGAGAAGCAGACTCCTCACTGAGCACAGAGCCCAACTCAGGGCTCCATCCGAGGACCAGGGATCAGACACTTAACCCACTGAGCCACCCAGGCGCCCTTGAGGCAGTTTCTTAGAAGAAGACAATGGTCAAGTTTGCCACATCAAGTGACTCTTACTTTTGCAAATGATTTCTCTGCAGCACATGATGCTGTAATAGCATTTTACCCACTGCAGGACTTCTTCCAAAATTGGAGTCAGTCCTCTCACATCCTGTTGCAGCTTTCTCAACTACGTTTACGAAATATTCTAAATCCTTTGTTGTCATTTCCACATCTTCATAGCATCTTCACCAAGAGCAGTTTCTATCTCAAGAAACCACTTTCTGGGGCACCTGCCTGGCTCAGTCAGTTAAGCCTCTACCTTCAGCTCAGGTCATGATCCCAGAGTCCTAGGAGAGCATCAGTCTCTCCACTCAGCAGGGAGCCTGCTTCCCCCTCTCTCTCTGCCTGCCTCTCTGCCTACTTGTGATCTCTCTCTTTCTGTCAAATAAATAAATAAAATCTTTTAAAAAGGAAGAAACAAACAAACAAACAAACCACTTTCTGTGTTCGCCCATAAGAAGCAACTCCTCATTGATTCAAGTTTCGTCATGAGACAGCAGCAAGTCCCATCTTCAGGCTCCACTTCTGATTCTAGTTCTCTTGCTATTTCCACCCCATGTGCAGTTATTTCCTCCATTGAAATCTTGAAACTTTCAAAGTCATCCATGAAGGTTGGAATCACATTCTTCCAAACTCCTATTAACATTGATTTGTTAAAAGATTTTATTTATTTAGGGGCTCCTGGGTGGCTCAGTGGGTTAAAGCCTCTGCTTTCAGCTCAGGTCATAGTCTCAGGGTCCTGGATCAAGCCCTGCATCGGGTTCTCTGCTCAGTGGGGAGTCTGCTTCCTCCTCTCTCTCTGCTTGCCTCTCCACCTACTTGTGATCTCTGTCAAATAAATAAATAAAATCTTTTAAAAAAAGGATTTTATTTATTTAGAGAGAACACGAGAGAGAGAGAGAGAGAGAGAGATAGATGTGGGACGATGCGGGACTCAATTCCAGGACCCTGGGATCATTACCTGAGGCAAAGGCAGATGCCTAACAACTGAGCCTCCCAGATGCGCACACCCCCCCCATGGGGTCTTAAATACTAAGACTTTTTTTTTTTTTTTTTTAAGGATTTTATTGATTTGACAGACAGAGGTTACGAGCAGGCAGAGAGAGAGGAAGGGAAACAGGCTTCCTGCCGAGCAGAGAGCCCGATGCGGGGCTTGATCCCAGGACCCTGAGATCATGACCTGAGCTGAAGGCAGAGGCTTAACCACTGTATACCCAGGCGCCCCTTAAATACTAAGTCTTAAATACTAAGACTTGAAAGTTAAAGTGACTCTTCGATCCCGGGGCTGCAAAGTAGATGTGTCAGCAATCATGAACACATTAACCTTGGCCGCTTCTATCAGAGCTCCTGGATGACCAGGTGCCTTGGCAATGAGCAGCACTATTTTGAAAGGAATCTTTTTTCCTGAGCAGTAGATCTCAACAATGGGCTTAAAATATTCACGGTATTAAACTGTTTTAAACAGATGTGTTATCATCCAGGCTTTGTTCCACTTATAAAGTGGAGCCAGCAGAATTCTGAATTTTCATAATAGTAAATAAGCATTGGCTTCATCCTGAAGTCACCAGCTACATTAGCCCCTAACAAGTGAATCAGTCTGTCCTTTGGACCTTTGAAGCCAGAAACAGACTTTGCCTCTCTAGTTACGAAAGTCCTAGATGGCATCTTCCAATAAAAAGCTCTTTCTTTCACAGTGAAAATCTGTTGGGGCACCTGGGTGGCTCAGTTAGCAGGGCACCCAGCTCTTGGTTTCAACTCAGGTCTGATCTCAGGTTTGCGGGATTGAGCCCCGTGCCGGGGCTCAGAGTCTGCTTAGGAGTCTCTCGCTCCCTCTCCTTCTGCCCCTTCTGCTCCTGCTCTCTCAAATAAATAAATAAATAAAACCTTAAAAATTTAAAAAAAAGGTACTTTATGACTGATACCAAATCTTTTTCAGTTATGTGGGTTGCAAAAGTCTTCCCCAGTCTGTGAGGGACTGCCTTCTCACTTTCTTTATAATCTTCTAGTATCCCAAATTCCTAAAGATCAGCTCCTATATTACAGAGTGTTACTTTCAGATCTCTAATGCCACTGGAATATGTTTGTTTGTTTTCAAAGATTTTATTTTTGAGTAGTCTCCACACCCAGTGTGGGGCTTGAACTCACCACCCTGAAATCAAGAGTTGCAGGCCCAGGGCACTTGGGTAGCTCAGATGGTTGGGTGACTGCCTTTGGCTAGGGTGGTGATCTCCAGGTCCTGGGATAGAGCCCATGTCGGGCTCCCAGTTCAGTGGGGAGTGTACTTCTCCCTCTCCCTCTGCCTCTCCCCCTACTTGTGCTCTCTCTCTCTCTCAGATGAATAAATAAAATCTTAAAAAAAAAAAAAAGAAATAGAGTTGCATTCTCTACCACCTAAGCTAGCCAAGCACCCCAGACATTTATAGTTGGTTCATCCAGAGGATCAAAATTTACCTTCCCCCTCCTGGATGGACAACTATCCCAGACCCATTTCCAACCCTGTATTCTCTCACCCTGCCCCTCCTCTTCTGACCAGAAACTCCACCCTGAGAATTTAATTATAAAAAATAAATTCTCTATTCTGTTCCTTTGTCACTGTGTCGATTTTTGTGTTTTGTCACTCTGTTGTAATTCTCGTATTATCAGATTGGTCACACTTGGTATTATCTCTTCTTTTTCTTCTCAGATTAACTTAACTCTTCTAGGTCCTTTTTTCTTCCATATAAATTTTTTTATTAGCTTGCTCAATTCCAGAAAGGGAAAAGATCAACACTTTTGGGATCTTAATTGGAATCACATTGAGTTTCTGATTAATTTGGAAGAGAACTAACATTTGTCTAACATGATACTTTCCTGACCGTTATTACCTTGGCACATTAATCCATATATTTCAGTTTTCTTTTTTGGCCCCTCTGTAAAAATTGTGCTGCATTCACCTCTAGGGTCTTGCTCTATCCTTGTTAGATTTACTCCTGGGGTTTGTGGGTCTTGCCACTCTCCCTTCCCACATCAAATATGCCAGGCACGTCCTTCCTCACCTCCTACTCCTGCCTCGGGGTCCACACTCCTCCTTCCCACTGTCCAGGGAGCAGCTGTCCTGCCTCAACAACTGACTTCCCCATGAGGCCTTGTCAGCGGGGGTAGAGCTCACATTTCCCACCTCAGTTCCTATCAGTGGAGTCTGAGGAGAATGACAGTTGTTTCGGTGGGGACAATGGGCTACATTCTGTACAGGCTCTTCTCAGGGCCCCCTTCTCCCAGGCCACAGCAACTGTTCTTGCAGATAGGGTAGGGCCCCACCTGTCAGCTCTAATTACTCTTCAGGCTACACCCAGCTCCCTGCCCACTTCTTCATGCTTGGTAAGCAAGTTTAGTATGTGTTCTCCTACCCAGTTGCCTGTTCAGGGGTCTATCATTGCCTGGAATTGGTGGGCAGAGGAACCATGGTCTTTGGTATGGGGCTGTCCCTCCCAAGGGCCTGACCTCTCACCTCAGAGGAGCTGCAAGTTCCCAGAACGTTCTCTGAGCTGTCACCATATCCAGGCCTCAGACCCTCACCACAGCTCCACTCAGATAGTTGAGGGACTATTGTCACCAGCCAAGAGGAGCTGTGTCAGGGAGTACGGCTGAACTCCCAATTCTACAACTTTGGCCTCCACAACTGTGCCCTCAGCAGCCCCCCCCTTGAGGAGGCCTCCCTGGCTTCTTTTCAAAGCTCCTTGTGCGGGGTGGGGGGGTGGGGGGTGGGGGGGTGTCCAACACTGCCCTCAACTTCCCACAAATGGGAAGGGCTCCAAGCCAAGGCTGATCCCCGAGAGGGAACAGTAGGACACTGAAACCTGACAGAGCCAGGGGCCTCAAGGGGACCCAGGCCTCCATTAATTTTTCAAGCTTTCATTGAGCCACATCCACTCTCAGGGGCTGGTCATGGGCATCAGGGGGTGTCACAGCAGGCCTTCAAGGAGCAGCCCACTGGCTGGCCTCAGACACAGGGTGTACTCAGAGGTAAAACCAAACGATGAAAGGAAGGATACTCTTTGTCTACTGGATCCCTTCTAGGATCCAGCCCTGGACCTAGTATTTTCCCATGTCTTGATCCTGTCAGGGGCAGGAGTTATGGTAAGTCCCATATTAGAGAAAAGGACCACCATACAGCACAGCTCCTAGAGGGTGTTATTGCTATCCCCACTCGTTCAGTGAACAGTCTTTTCCTGGGGCACCTGGGTGGCTCAGTGGGCGGAGCTTGTGACTCTTATTCTTGGGTTTTGAGTTCAAGCCCCACATTGGGTGTAGAGATTACTTTTTAAGGGGGGTGGGGCACCTGGATGGCTCAGTCGTTAAGCATCTGCCTTTGGCTCAGGTCATGATTCCAGGGTCCTGGGTGTGAGCCCTACATTGGGCTCCCTGCTCAGCAGGAAGCCTGCTTTCCCTCTCCCACTCCCCCTGCTCCTGTTCCTGCTCTCGCTCTCTCCTGCTGTCAAATAAAAATAAAATCTTTACACACACACACCAAAGCCCTTAGCTATATGGCAGCTCTCACCCCTGGCCCTGCTGCCTGTCTGGCACCCTAACTGCTGACTCTCAGTGTATATGTTCCATGTCCTTCATGCCTTGCACAGGCCTGGTACACACTTGCTTGCACTCCAGTGCTTGCTGTTGACATGCATGGCCCAGTAATGGACACTTAATTGCGGAGGGCAGGGGTCTCTCCAGAACGCTCCTAGATGGCCCTGAGGGTCTTGGGAAGAGGACCAGGGAAGAGGACTGCAGAGGTCACATACTGTCCAGTCCACAGGCTTCAGGTTCACAAGTTGGCACTCAGATCCTTTTTTTTTTTTTTTTTTTAATTGACTTTAAGGAACAGAAGGTTTGGCCAATTTCCTCAAAGTTGCTGGCTTCTCCCCAGCAGCAGAGGGTGGGGGGTAGAGGTCAGGGTGGTGCAGGCAGGATCCATTACATAGGCTAAATCAGGAACTAGAAGGAATTGCTCTGTGCCAGGTCTGTTGCCAGAGAGGATGGTTATCTTTCCAGGAAAGACTGAGGAAATCCTTAGCAGAGCCGTTGGTTTTCTACCTTGGGGAAAAGGTCTGGGGCAGGCTGACGGGTGTGGGGAAGGATTAATCCAGGGGAGAGTGGGAAGAAGTTGGACAGGGGTGTTAATCCCAGGGGGGTAAGGGAGTTGACAGTAAACTGTGAATAGACCGACCCAGGTGGAGGCAGCTGCTTCCCCTCCCCCACCTCCCTTCCCACCCCCCCTCTGGGGTTCCCCATTGTTACCAGAGACAACATCCTGTTTCCCTTACTTGCCTCACTAGCCCAGGCCCTGGATCCCCTCACTCTGCTGGTGTGGGGGAGGGGAGTTGAGGATGGAAGATGGGGGATGGGGTAAGCCTCAGGCTCCAGGTCCAGAGCCCAGGGATCTCAGTTTCCAGGGTGGAAACTGAGGTTGGAGGGATCACAGCAGTGGCCTATGTGAGCCAGTGCTTGGTTGGAACTCCATGGTGCCCTCAAAATTACACACTTCAGTGGGTCGCAGAGGGAACCACTGAGGTCTGACTTCCTCTTCCTTGGGTTCCTATGTCCGGTTCCCCCTCTCCCAAAGGCTCTCTAGCTGTTATAGCAAGTACGGTTCTCACATCTTAGAAGTGTATTCAGATCAATGGAGCTCTGGGGATCTGCCACACAGGCTCTGGACAAGCAGGCCTGAGTCTGGGTCACATCACAGAACCTCTTCAGATCTATTCTTACATTGCTTATTGCTAAGCAGTGAGGACACAGCAGCAGTTAAAACAGAGATAAGTCCCTACAGTCTTGTGGGGGAGGCAGTTAAGCAACAAGACAAGGAAGTAAAATAAAATATATAGCATGTCAGATAATGACTTGCTGTGGAGATAAGTAAAACAGGTTTAGATGGGGAGGAGACAGAGGAGATAGGGTGGAGGAGTATAATTTTAAACAGGATGGATAGGTAACATACAGGTAAAGACTTAAGGAGATAAGAGGTAGAGCCAGGTGAATACCTGGAGAAAGAGCCTTGTGCAAAGGAGCAACAGTAGGTGCAAAGGCCCTGAGGCAGAAAATATATCTGACAAAGGAGCGCCTCAGTACCTCAGTGGGTTAAAGCCTCTGTCCTCTGCTCAGGTCATGATCTCGGGGTCCTGGGATTGAGTCCAGCATCGGGTTCTCTGCCCAGCAGAGAGCTTGCTTCCCCCCCACCCCAACTCTCTGCCTGCCTCTCTGCCTACTTGTGATCTCTGTCTGTCAAATAAATAAATAAATAAAATCCTTTAAAAAGAAAAAATATATATATCTGACACAGTTAAGGAAAAGCAAAGAATCCAGTGTGGCTGGAGCAGAATGACAGAGACAGATAGAAGTTGAGTCAGAATGCTAAGGGAGGTCAGACCACCAAGGCCTTGTAGGTCATAATGAAAGGCTTTGGTTTTAACTCTGAGTGAGATGGGAGCCCCCTGGATAGTTTATGCAGAAGGAAGACAGGATGTGATTCATGTTTCATAAAGACCATTCTGGTCTCTATACGGAAAAGAGAAACAGGTGTGGAAAAGAGAAATGGGAACACCAGTTAACAGGCTACTACAATAATTCAGGTGAGGAATGATGAATGCTCAGACAAGGGCAGTCATGGCGACATCAGTGAGGTAGTGAGATTCTGAATATTTTGAAAGTAGTTACCAGGATTTACTAATATGGGTAGTGAACCATGATGGGAAGAGAGAAGTCAAGAGAACATCTAAGATTTTGGCCAGAGGAACTAGAAAGTGGCAGTTGCCACTTACAGAGATCGGAAGGCCTGAAGGAGGGGCAGGTCTGGGTGGAGATCATGCCGTTCATTTATCTGCTGTGTGACTCTGGGTAACTTGGTTTACCACTCTGGACCTCGGTATCCTCATCTTTACAATGGTTATAATAATGGCAATGAATTCACAGGATCGGCACATGTGCAGACTCAGTGTATGTCCCGCCCATGCTCCAGGGATGGCCCATGGCCAACACATCTGCTAGGGAAGCACCCGGAAGGAGAGGAACACTATGGCAATAAATCTGTGCTCTAGCTCCTCTCCCCTGCTTCCTCCAGGCAGAAGTGGGACGGGCATGTTTGATATTTATGGTTTTTTTCTTCAAGGTCTTTGACAGTTTTAGACATAGTCATGGTACTAATGGAGACTGGCGGTGGGATGTGGATAAAAGGAATTCTCGAGGCTATGAAGCTTCCAAAACACTTTGATGGCCATTATCTCTTCTGAGTCCAGAAAGGCCAAAAGTAGACCCATTTTAGGAAGTAGGAGGACGAGGTATTTAAAAACAAAACCAACCCAGGCTGTCTGTGTATCAAGATATCTCTGGGAACTTCACTTAATCTTGGAGCAAAAGTGGGTAAAGAGGGTCCTAAAATGAGTCTCCCTCTTCCTGTCCTAAGTGGGAGTGCCACCCTGCTGTGTCCAACTGAGGCCCAGCTACCCGATGGAGGGTGATCCCACTCCTCCACCGGCAGGAGACAGCCCACAGGTCCCGTTCTCCCTGTGCAGGCCCCTCTCAGCCAGAGTGTCTAGCCTGCAGCCTTCCTGCTTCTGCGGTTTGGGCCAGTGGGTCTCTCACATTGCTCCATTCCAGTTCCCCACCCGTTAACTCCCACTGACTGAGTTAGTAGACTGAGTTAACAGATGGGACTAGAGACCAGAAGAATCGATGTGCCTAAGGTCATACCCCTAGAAAGTGCAGTCTGGGTTCTGTACCCAGCAAGAAGAATTCCTGCATCTGTTCCTTCCTCTTCTTCCAGCCCAGCTGCCTCTGCCCCTCAATATACCAGGTGCCAGAACACAGCTGTCTCTTCTTGGCTCCCCCCACCCAGGCAAGCTATCCTAGGGTGGGACTGAGCTCAGTGGGGACAGTCTTGTAGTGTCCGGTGACACAGCAGTGTCCCTGCAGGCAAATTCGGCCAGAGATTCATTCTGAACCACGGTTCTGACTGGTGAGAGCTACTGCTGATCGGTGGGTGGGCGGGATTATGGGGGTTGGAAGTGTCAGGTCAGGGTGGATCAGGGGGCCTCAGAAGAAAACTTAAAATTGCCTGGGGATGGAAGAAATTCTGCAGGATTGAGAAGAGTTGGGGAATACCAGGGAGCCTGAGGGTGTGAATGGGGTGGGGGATGGAAGGAGACTGGCTAAAGGAGTTGGGGGGGGTGGAAATCTAGTGAACAGTAGGAGCCCCTGGAGGCTGGGAAGGGCAAACTCTTAAATCCTAGTCTCAACTTTACTCTCCCCTTGGCTTGGTGTCTTCATCAGCGCTGTGGTAAGAATCCTTCTGCCCCAGCTACCTTGCCAAGAGAAGGGGCCTCTGGAAAGCCAAAATGACCCATAAATCGAGGTGGGGGGGAGCATAAGGGTAGAAACTGAAGTAGCATAGCGGGGAGCCTGCAAACCCAAGTTTTATGCCAGGTGAGGATGGAGCAGGAAAGGGGCAAGCCTAGAGTCTGGATTGCCTTCACAGTCACTGACCCAGCCATGCCCGCTCCACTGCTCCCACTGCTGCTGCGAACGCTGCTGTCCCGCCTGCTGCTGCCCGCCGCCCGCCTGGCCCGCCGGCACTTCCTGCCCCTGCTGCGCCGACTGGCCCGCCGCCTAGGCTCGCAGGATGTTCGGGAGGCTTTGCTGGGCTGTGTGTTGTTCATCCTCAGCCAGAGACACCCACCTGACGCCGAGGAGGCCTCCAGAGTAGCTGGCCAGGAGAGGCGGGAGAGGCTAGCTCCCCTCAAATGAGGCCATGATCCCTGACATTGGCTGTATCATCGAAAGCCCTTCTTTTGGAGCATGACAGTCACACAGCACAGCCCACCCAGTGTGCGGAAGACACGGTGGGGGACTGAGCATAAGAAGGGTCTGACCAGGAATACCTCCCCACTGCCAGCAGGAATGACTGCAAGGATACCCAGCATCTAGCGGTCATAAAACTGATCATTACCCCCTCCCTGAATTCCTCCTCCAAGGACACCTTTCCTACTCACATCTGATTCTAGGGAATGGAGGAAGAGACTCTCCTCCCCTAGCCCCAAATGGTGACATGAGGTCCAGGGAGGGACAGTGCTTACACAGGCAAAAATGACAATGTATTTGAGAGGCAAGATTTTAACCCAGACCGTTTGTCTTCCAGACTCAGGATTTACCTTAAAGTAACTGGACCTTGGTTGCCTAGTGAGGCAGTCTTGCCTCAAGGCCCAGCATGCAGCAGGTGCTCAATAAACATTTGTTGATTGGAGTTCTTGGGATGCCATTGAAAGTCCTGTCACCCACGCAGTTCCTAGGCTCCTACCTAGGGAGAGAGTCTAAGGTGGCCAGAGGGTGGGGGAAGAGGTGGTGAGGGGGCGGGGGGTGGGGAAACCACTCAAGAGTTCCTTTTGCTTCCTATCCCATTGTCCCGCAGTCCTCATCTCCTGGAGGTTGTTTCTCTTGTGTAACTTCAGTCAGTATGTCACACTGTGACCCAGCAGTCTTAGGTCCGATTTGGAGGTCTGGCTGGCCAGCTCAAGGTAAGGAGAAGAACGCCAAGTCCCTGAGTCAGTTTGGAGATTCTTCTCACCTAGTGGTGTGGGAAGAGGGAGATTTGTTTGCTAAGAGACCCCACGGGCAGCCACCCAGGGGAGCAGTGTAGAAATGCTTCCCCCGAGGGGCACTGTGTCCCTGAAGAGATGGAGTGGGATGGAAGTGTCCAGAGGCATTCCCCTCATTATTTCAGCCTCCCCAAAGAGCAGCTCCTAAGGGGTCAAACGAGAGTTGTCAGATTCATTTGCATCAGCCTCCGGATAATTTGCTTATTGTTCCCAAACAATAGTCCTCCCTCCCTCCCTCCAGGAGTCTTGGGCTGTAGGTTCAGAGTGGGGAAATGAGGAATGCGGGCCTCTTTCAGGACCCCCATCCGGAGCCCGCACCTTTTAGAAGCTCGGCCCCGGGGGCCAGAACCGCAAGCCGCCGCCCCCCCCCCCCCCGTTCTCCCCCAGCCCCGAGGGGCTTTCCGCCAAACCCCGGCCCGGTCACCCTTCGGCACCATCTGCTTCCTCCAGGCGTCCACTGAAGCCAGTGCACGTGCTCACCCCTTTCGGGAAGGCCACCTGGGGGAAGGGGTGGAATGAAGGGGGTTCCAGCTCGTGGTCCCCTAACGCAGTTCCCCTCCGGGGCCACGAGCACCTTCTCTGCAGTCTGATCCCGGCCTTCCATGCCGCCGGCCTTCCAAAGCGCTCCTCGCTCCCGAGCGGCGCGGGGCGGGACAGAGCGGGTCACCGAGCTCGGGGCGGGTGCCAGCGTAACCGGTTGCGGCCCCTCTCCCTCCGGCAGCGACACTGGAGACCGGTTAGACCCAGTGCGGGCTGCGAGCTCCCGCCTTGGCCCCAGCCCCGAGGTGAGAAGGCCAGGACGGGGACCAGAGGGGGCGGTTTCCGTCCTCCTCCTGCATATCCGGCAGGTGCGCGGGGAGCAGAGGCGGGCCGCTGGGCGGTGGGGCGGGGGCTGCGCGGTTCCCACGCGCCCCGCGGGGACGGGCGGAGAGAGGTGGGGTTAGGTCCCTAATTGGGTTGGGGTAGGGATATACGCGGGGTCGGACTCTGCGGTTTCCCGCGGAGTGGATGCTTTTATCGGACTTTGAAGGTCACCCCCCAACTCCTCCACCCCCGCTGCGCCACCCCAACCATATACAGATGCCCCCAAGGTCAGAGACATGCCCGGAGCAAAGGGTAGAGGCAGAGTTCTGGGAAATTACGCTGGGAAGGCCAAGCCCGGACAGAGTGAACCTCAAGTCTTGGACCCTGACCCTCATTCTCACCCTCAAGTACACACCCACTAGGAAAGTGAGGGAAGTGAGAGGAGTCCGGTCCTGAGACGGCTGGATCCTGTCTTTATTTTAAATGTGGGTGTTTTGTTCATCGTATCACTTTTTTGCATTTACTTTGATTTTTAAAAAAAATCTCAGTAAAATATTATTTATCTTGATCTCTAAATTTTTTGGTGTCCCCTTAAAATTTGCAATGCAGGCAAGCGCCTCATTGGCCTCTATCTAGTCCCAGCCCTGCCACAAGGCCATGGACACAGAGTCAGGAACAAAATGAGAATGCACAGTCATAAGGCAGGTGCTGGTGACAAACAGCCAAGCCAAGCCAAACACAGATGGACACAGGCTGGGGAGAGTCGGCCGAATGTGAGGTGGTGGGGCGCCTTGTGGCCTAGAATAAGGAGGAGGGAGTCTGGGGCAAGGGACAGTCTCAAATAGAGTAGGGAATGGGGAGAGGGTAGGGGTGCAGCTGGATCAGCCCTTTTCACCCTACCTTTGTGCCAGGGACCTGAGGGAGAAAGACATAAGCCAGGGCTGAGGGTTACAGGACTGGCTGGGCCGGGCCAGAAAAACTCGGGGTGCAGGCTGGTGTGAGTCAAGGCCCCGTGGCTGTCCAGCAGAGGGCCCTGGCACCCAGCAACCAGCTCTGGTCAGGGAAGGGCTCCGAAGGGGCGTGGATGCTGGCAGGGGGCCCAGGCAGGGTGAATGCCAGATGGGCTTCTCTCCAGCCATAACAGTCCTGCCTATTGCCATCTAGTGAGCACACCAGGCCTCCACAGAGGTGGGGAGAGGAAACAACCTTCCCCTGTCTGGCCTGAGACCCTCACCACTTCCCTCCAGTTTCTTTCCCCCTCCAGTCCCCTCTGCGCACAACTCCAGCCACTGGCCACCGGCCTGGCCATGCCAGGCAGATCTGTCTGACCACGAAGGCCTGCCACCCCCACGGGCCCAAAGAGGGAAATGAAGGTGGGGAGAGAGACCGGGGCCAAGGAAGAGGGAGAGACTGGACAAACACAGGATGGGAATGGGGGTGGGGAGACCCAGACATGAAGCTGCCCTCGAGTCGTGGGGCAGTGCCTAAAAAAATACCACCCGTACCCCTCTTCCTGCCCTCTGTTTGGTTAAGGCTGGAGGGTGATAGTGTGTCATGTCTCTGTGGGAAGAGCCGGAAGGCTGAGAACACCCCTTGTGGAGTAGCTTGGGGACAGTCCACAGATCCTAAGTAGAAAAACTGCCCCTCCCTTCAGGGCCCAGTCTGTTTCCTGACAGGAGAGTAAGACCCTGCCTTATCCTTGATGGTAGTAAGGCTAATTGGTTGGGTGGGTTTTTTTGGGGGGGGGGTATTTATTTACTTATTTATTTGAGAGGGAGGGAGTAGGAGAAGCAGACTCCCTGCTGAGCAGAGAGCCCAAGACCCTAAGATCATCCCACGACCTGACCGGAAGACAGACACTTACAGACTGAGCCACCTCACTGCCCCCTGCTAATTGCTAATTAGTGCCCATGGCTTCTCCAGGGGACAGGTCTCTTGGGTAGTTGGGGCAAGGTGGGGTGTGGGCCCTGGGTTGGACTTTCTGTCTTCACACCCCACCAGCCATTGTGTTATCTCCACCTACTGAGAGCTGCTATGGGGGCCCTGCTATGGGGCACCCCCAACTTACCGGCCAACCAAAAGGAGGGGAATCATTCCCCCTCACTGGGAGGTGCAAGAAGGGCTGACCAGTCCTCAGCATGCCCACCCCCTCCCTCCTTAGCCCGGGGAGGATGTGGGACTCAGCAAGGCTTGGTCTCTTCCTCTGAGGACATAGGATTCACTCAGGATGGAAGGCGGTTGGGGCTTTTTCTCTTACCATCTCCAGATGTTTCTCAGCTCTTTCAAAGTTCTGGGTTTAGAAAGAGTGAATCTGGAGGGGCCTACAGACCTGTGCCTCTACCCCATCCACCACCCACCCCCAGACACGCACTCCCCTCCAAGTCCCAGTTGAGGTGTGGTGCTTGTGTGTGTGTGTTAGAGGTAGGAAAATTCATGACTCAGGTCACTGACTGTACTGATTGCGCAGAGAGGTCCCTTGGCGTGGGGGTTGGGAGAGCAGAGGGTAGGTGCGAACGGCAGAAGGTGGCTCTAAAGGGCGTGGGCGCAGGAAAGGGAAAAGGCACCATGGAGAAAGTAGCGGGGTACCTGGGAGGGGAGTCCGCCCCGCTCTGGGCAGAGGGTTGGGTGCAGGGACAGTAGGAGTTTCTGGACCCCCAGCGCGGAGCACACTAGGGATGATACCCCTCCAGCCCCGGGTTCCCCATAACGGGGCAAGGTTTGGTGTGGCACGGCCCTGAGGTCCTGCCTTCAAAAGTAAGGCGAGGTGTGGGCGCGACGGCCCTGGGAAGGGGTTAGTGGGGCTTGCATCCGGCGCCGCTAGGGGGGCGTAGCTGGGGCGGGGCCGCGGCGGGGCGGGCGGGGCCGTGGCGGCGCGGGCGGGGCATAGGGGAAGCGGCAGTGGCTGGTGGTGGGGGGAGCGGGCAGCGGCCGCGGGCCGGGGCGGGCTCAGCGGAGGGCGGGTTTGAATGTGCTCCGGCGGGCGCGGGAAGCTGCAGAGAGGGCGCGCGGATCTCGGCGCGGTAGGACTCTTTGCTAGCAGGTGCTGTCCGGGTCGGGGGTCGGGATTCGGGGGTCGAGGGTCGGGGGTAGGGGACCGGTGAGGGTCCGGGAACCGCCGGCGTGGAAGGCGCGTCTTCCCGCCGCCACGAGGGCAGGGAGGCCGGGCCTGGCTGCGCGCAGAGGGAACGCCGCATGGGGGCCCCGCTTCCCCCGCGCAGAGCGTGCGGAGCCGCGCTGCACGTGGCGCGCCAGGGCCAGGGCGCGTGGGGACTCTGCGGAGATCGGGACCCGAGCGGGGCGTGGGCCACCTGGCTCCTGGGCCTGAAACCGGCTGTCGCCGAGCTGACCTCTGCAAGGGGCGGGCGAGTGAATGGGTAATCTCGATGGATCTTGCCGGTACAGGAGAGGGGCCGCGCCGGTAACGGCACTGGGTAGGGGGGAATGGAGATGCGAGCCGGCGTCTTGGAGGTGAAGGAGCTGTCTGTTCCTGGCCTCCCCTTCCTGGGCCTGTCCTCATTTACTCCCAGAGAGGACTCTTCCTTAACTCAGAACCCCTGCTTTCCTTCTTAGGGAGAGAGTAGTGGTGGGTGAAGGCCGGCCTCAGCCCTGCCGGTCACGCTTCCCGGGGCGATCCCTTTGCCCATTCCTATTGGTAACCTCCCACTTGCCCTGCCTGTTGAGCTCTCCCTGCTGAGATGTGTGCTTTATGGGGAGTGGGGAATGCCTTACACCCGAAGCTCTTGTCAGACTGGAGATGACCTCAGTCTCCCCACCCTGTTTCTTCGCTCATCTCCCAATATACAGGGCTAGCCGAGAAGCAGCCTTTATACCTACCTCTCCAACCCAGAAGGAGGCTAAAATAAACTGCCCATTGAGTTGGAATTCCAGCGCACCCATTCACTAGCTCTGCGACCTTACACAAGTAACTCAACCTCTCTGAACCTCAGCCTCCCCCATCTGTTCAATGGAGACAATTTAGTACTAGCTTATGTGTGGTTGTTAGGGCAAGAGGGGAGCAGGTGGTGGCTGGCCCCAGAGGCAACCCCAGGGAGTAGAGAATTTGATGCTACCGCAGAAGTGTGTCTAGAGCTGGGGTGCGTGAGAGGTGCTGGGGGCCTCAGGGTGGGGAGGTGCTCAGTTCAGTGGTTACTTTCAGGGCCCCATCCTGGCAGGCACGTTGGGGCATGGCTGGAGGGCCACCAGATGCTCTGAGCTGGTATCAAATCCCTGGTTGCTGCTGGGCAAAGGCAGGCAAGAACAAAATACCTGGGCTGGCCTGCTGAATGTCAGGATGTGGGCAGGGGGGAGAGGCTCCCCTGGAGTTGCACTGGACAGAGGTGGGGATGGCTGCGAACAGAACATGGTAGGGTAGCAGGGGTAGAGGGCTGAAATGAATACTTTGTTCAGCCTAAGGCAGATTTTGCTAAGGAAGGGGAGATACTCTATTCTCTCCACCCCAGCTCCCATCTGGGTTGAAGCTATACCAGTTCTTTTACTTAGTGCCGGGAATCTTGCCTGTGGGGGCAGGGTGTGTGTGTGTGTAGCATGGGATGTGCTGAGGTGTAAAGCTGGGAGTTCCCTTCCCTGCTACCTAATAGAAAATCTGAGTCCTGAGCCTTCTCTGGCAGCCCTCGAGGATAGAGCCGTCTTGCCTACATCCTTCTTAAAAACATAAAAACTGTTGTTGCCATTCTGTCTGCCCCTCCCCTCAGTGACTAGAACAGTGCCTGGCTAGCTTGCAGAGGTGCTCAGTCAATATTTGTTGAAAAGATGAATGGGGGGCACGTGGATGGCTCAGTCATTAAGGGTCATGATCCCTGGGTCCTGGGATGGAGCCCTGCATCCGGCTCCCTGCTGAGCGGGGAACTTGCTTCTCCCTCTCTGACTCCCCCTGCTTGTGTTCCTTCTCTCACTGTGTCTCTCTCTGTCAAATAAATAAAATCTTAAAAAAAAAGAAAAAAGATGAATGAAGAAGCCCTCTGCCAATTCGGGAGGTGTGTAGGTGTGCTTCTCCTGTCCCCACCCTGCAACACCCTACAACCCACACATGGGCTGGGGGGCTGAGGAAGGCCTTTGGAGAGTCTGGAGTTCATTCAGGGAGGGTTTGAGAGGAATTATGGGGAGGGGAAGAAAAAAGCCCCCCGAGGATGTTGGGGAGGTCCCTGGTGGTACGTGTCCACGTCTGCCTGTCTTCAGGTCTTCAGGCTGCAACCTGGAGCACGGGCTGTACCTGCGATTGCCCCACCCCTTCAGCTCCCCTGCTGAGGCTGCTGGGTCTCTTATCTCCCAGGCTCGCTACAGGAGCAGTTTTTATCTCCTGGTTGTGTGTGTGTAAGAGATTTCTCAGAATGAGTCCGATCCCTCCCACAGCAAGGCCTGTGGGGTTCTCTCAGCATCCGCCCTCTGCCACTTTATTCATTCTGGACCCTTACCCAGGGGGAGCCCATGGACAAGGCCTGCCGCCAGAGCCTGAGCTAGGACTACCTCCCAAGGACTGCCCAGACCCCCTCTGCTCTGAGCCTTCTGCTGGCAAGTCTGGGCATCTGGTGAGTGCTGGCCCAGACCCAGGCCCAGGCCCAGGTGGTTGGGGAAGCAGGCCTCACCCTGAACAGCAGACCTGGCTCCAGAGCTAGGCCCGCACGTGGGGGATGCGCCAGCACACGCCTGCCTGGCTTGCTGTGCTACCCAAAGGGAAAGCTGTCTCATCTGGTGCCAGGGTGCCTCCCCTACACGAGTGGAAAGCAGGAGGGGGGATACTGAGGGAGGAGGCTAGGAGCTTTAGGTCAAGCCTGTGCCCCTGCTCCTCCAATCTTCCCTTCAAGTTTGCTCTCAAAAAGGGGAAGAGTACAGGGGCCTGGGAGTGAGTCAGAGAGGAACCAAGGGGGGATGGGGTGACCCTGGGGCCAGAACTGGGGACCGGGGGAGGGGCAGGCTTAGTTGTGGGAAGGGCTGTGTCCCCATATGGTAGTGAAGTGTTTTCCTAGAAACCTGGCCAGGAACTAGGAAACCCTTGGGCAGTGACAAGAAAGGAAGGCTAAAGTGCCCTCTGCAGAGAGGCTGGAGTCTGGGGTCCCTCCAGGAGGGCACAGGAACCCCAGAGCCCAGTCTTGCCATGACTGCAGCCCCCACCCCCCCAGAAGGTGTGAAGGTCGGACTTGCAGAGAAGGGCTGGGGAGAGGCATCTCTGGCTTCAGTCCTCTTTCCCTACAGGCTCATGGTTCTGCTGCTGCCGCCACTGCTGCTGCTGCTGCTGCAGCAGCAGCGGTGAATGTTTGTTTTGTGCCCTCCCTCCTCCCCTCGCCCTCTTTGCTCTGACTCCCGTTTCCCTCCTCCTGTCCCTCCTTCTCTTCCATTATCATTGCAGTCCCTGACCCCTCTCCTCTTCTTCCCTTCCTTCTTTGCCAGGCCTTCCCTCCCTCTCGCTCATACTTCCTCCTCCTCCTCCTCTCCTGCTCGCCACGCTCCTGTTTCCCAGCTTACAAACTGCTTCGGCTGCTGGATAAAAATAGCGGTGGCCAGGCTGGGAGCCAGGTAGAGCCTGAGCAGGCAGGGGGCCCCACAGCGCTGGCCACAGGGGTCAGATTGAACAGTCCTGAGGGGCTGGGCAGGGAGGGGGCCCTTCTGGACTCTTCAGCTCACCTGCTCTGCGCCCTGCCCGCTGCCTACTCCACGAGAGTCTAAAGAGGTCTATGGGGAAGCAGGGCCAAGACGTGGCCTCACACTGCTTCTGCCCCCAGCAAGCACCAGAAGGAGGGAGCTCTCAGCCAGGCAAAACCGAGAACACTGTCACCATGACAACCAGTCACGAGCCTCAGGACAGGTAAGGGGACCTGGGCTGGGCATCCAGGGGAGCTGACATGGGTCTCCAAGGGGGGCTGGGTGTTGTGTCCTTTGGAATTTGGGATTTCCACTGTTGACTGGCCTTCCGGCAAAGCAATGTGAGTCAGGTCTGCCTGAGGGGCGGGGGCCATGTGTGCCTTCACTGGGGTGCCTTTGGGGAAGGCTGGGATGGGTGGGCGGCGCAGCCCCTCCCTGGCCTCTCAGTGTTTCCACTGTTGCTCTCCAGCTTGCTAGCAGCTTCCAGCTCCTCCTCCCATCACTCTGGGGAAATATTTGGCGGCTCCCCTCGTTCCAGAGCACATCTGGCAGAACTGCCCTCTTCCTCCGGCCTGGCGTTGAGCCTCTGCCTCGGATGACCCTGGCCTACCCTGGTCCTTGAGCTGACCTTGCCCTCACTCCCCACCTCTGGAACCAAAAGCTCCTTTAAATTAAACCCACCACCATGATCATGCGTATGTTTGTGGCGGGAGGAGGCTGTAGCTTGGTTGAAGCTCTCCAAGGAATCTGGGAACCAAGATAGTTGATGAAGTTCTGCCTGCCTGCGGTCCCAAACTCCTTCAGCCCAGGCCCCCCAACCACATCCTCTCACCCCTGCCCGTCCCGTCTTCCTCCTGTGCCAAAAAGGCTGCCAACAAGGCCACCTCTGGCTGCGGGACCTCAGGCACGTAGCTTAATCTCTTCTCGACTATTTCCCACCTGTAAAATCGAGGTGGGGTCTATTTGGATGGGAGGGAATTTAAGGAGACCTAGTAAGGACAGGCCCCAGTTGGGAGCCTCACGATCGGTAGCAGTTCTGGAACCCCTCTCGCATCTCCGTGCACCTTGGTGCCCTCCTCCAGCCCTGCTCTAACCATCTGTTCTGGGCAGCCTTGGCCAGGAGCTTCTCCCTTCATTCAAGCCCTCAGCTGTGTCCTTTAGGGTCGCGGGTAGATGAGTTGTGGGGGCCGTCGGGGGCACTGTATTGGAATGGCTCAGAAGGCCACACTCGGGCACTCAGCTGGGCCTTTCCTGTGTGAGGCCAGTCCCTGCACTCTGGCCAGATCTGTTTCTTCTCTGCCCTGGGCTTTGTCCCTGCCACTGGGGGAAGAAAGCAGGCATTCGCTGTGGGGAGGATATGGCAGACACATCTGGAGACTACGTTGGGAAGGCCTGGGGCTGCCTGGGGGAGGCTGGCCCATCCCACACAGGCCCTGAGGTGTAGGGCTTGGGGGCAACGCCCCGGCCAGAGCGGGGAGGGGGGGCACTTATTTACTCCTGGCGGCCCACATAAAGTCCAGTGGCCTCATATTGCCTGGCCTCCCCTGTGTGGTGTGACCTACAAAGCTAGTTCTGTCTGGACTGGAGAAAAACAGCTCCCTCACTTCCCAGCCACCCCAAGTTACCCCGCCCTCCTGTCCTACCAGGTCCGGAGTGGTCTGGGAGTTTCTTGACCTCAAACTCCTCTTTGGGGAGCCACACAGTCCCTGCCCAGACGGCATAATCACTTCCAGCCTGCCTCGTGGGGGTGGAAGACACTTGGCTGTTTCCTCGCTCACCCGCCCACCCCCAGCCTTCAGCAGGATTTCCAAAACCACCTCCGGATGTGTGGGTCACACTGGTTCCCAAGCCTGCAGGGTCCCCCGAGTCTTCGGGGCTGAGAACCAAGGTCCTGTTGGCCGTGCCTTTCAGCCTTGTGTCCCTCCCTGGTTCTCCTCCTCCTGTGGACTTGTCTGCGCTTTTCCCTATCCCAGGACGCTTTTCCTTCCACATAAACCCATAGGAAGGCTCAGGCACATGGACATAAACACGGTTGCCTATATCCTGGGACAGCGGGAGACCCCAAAGGTTGGGGAGGGAAGGAGTTTTTAGGTTTGACCTGGGAAGGAGGGTGGGATGGTGTGTCACTTGGCCCCCTTTTCCTCTCCCATCCTCAGGTACAAAGCTGTCTGGCTTATCTTCTTCATGCTGGGTCTGGGGACGCTGCTCCCATGGAATTTTTTCATGACAGCCACTAGGGTGAGACTGGGGGGATGGGGTTCCAGAGGCCACGTAGGGCCTGGTTGCTGTGTACTTGGGAGTGCCAGGAGAGAAGCCTCAAGGTTTCTGTCTTGCAACCCCCACAGTATTTCACAAACCGCCTGGACGAGTCCCAGAATATGTCCTCAGTCACTGCCGAGCTGAGCAAGGACACCCAGCCCTCAGCCACCCCCACAGCGCTCTCCCCAGAGCGGACCTCGCTCAGTGCTGTCTTCAACAATGTCATGACCTTATGCGCCATGTTGCCCCTGCTGTTCTTCACCTGCCTTAACTCTTTCCTGCATCAGAGGTGAGCTCCTGGGCCCCAGGCCTGACCCCTCGCTACCTCTCGCTCTCCCTGGGCCGAGGCCCCGGCCTCACTGCCCTGGCCTCTGGGCAGGATCCCCCAGTCTGTTCGGATCCTGGGCAGCCTTGTAGCCATCCTGTTGGTGTTCCTGATCACCGCCATCCTGGTGAAGGTGCAGCTGGATGCCGTGCCCTTCTTCATCATCACCATGGTCAAGATCGTTCTCATCAACTGTAAGCAGGGCTGGGAGGGAGCAGAGATCTTCCCACATCCCCCCACCCATCCTTCAGACCCACTACCACAGTCAGCTAGGAACAGAGCCCCTTCCTCCCCCTAGAGGGGAGGATGCCATTGGGCGATCAGGGCTCCAGAGACCCGAGCGAGTGCGGACCAGGGCTGTAGGGTGGGACAGAGAGGGCCATTTGGTGTCACAACTCCTCTGGAACCTGTGTTCCCACGGGCCCCTGCCCCCCCACAGCAGCAAATCCCAGTCTGCTCCCTCTCCCCTGCTGATGCCCGCCTTATGCCTCCAGCGTTCGGCGCCATCCTGCAAGGCAGCCTGTTTGGTCTGGCTGGCCTCCTGCCCGCCAGCTACACTGCCCCCATCATGAGTGGTCAGGGCCTGGCAGGCTTCTTCGCCTCAGTGGCCATGATCTGTGCAATCGCCAGTAAGTGTTGCCGCCTGTCTGTCTGCCTGCCTGCCTGTGGGTCTGGTCATGGGGGTGGGGTGGGGGGGGGACAGGGGACAATCTCCGCTCTCTCACATGCTCCCCACAGGTGGCTCAGAGCTGTCAGAAAGTGCCTTTGGCTACTTCATCACTGCCTGCGGGGTTATTGTTCTGGCAATCATCTGTTACCTGGCCCTTCCCCGACTGGTAAGCAGGTGAAGAAAGTCTGGGGGTGGAGGTGGGGTGGGGTCCAGGGCTCCCAGCCAGTGCTGTTCTGGAACCCAAACCTGGCATAGGGGGGCGGGATTCTGGATCTTCCATCTCTGAGTCTACTTTCCCTATGCCCCTCACTTGGCAGGAATTCTATCGGTACTACCAGCAGTTCAAGCTCGAAGGGCCTGGGGAGCAGGAGACCAAGTTGGACCTCATTAGTAAAGGTCAGAATAGCCTGCAGAAGCTGGGGTGGAGGGCGGCCTGCCCAGCACGGGGCAGCCTGGGCGCAGAGGGCAAGAAGGAGTGTGCCATATTGGTTAGCGGTGATAAGCCAGAAGCCAAAGCGAACTGGAGTAGGGATGACGGGAGCAATAGGAAGTAAAGGCTAGGGAAGATGAAATGGGCGAAGAGGCTGGATACCCTTGAACTGTCTGAGGATAACGGGAAAGCAATTTCAGATTCTTGGAATAGGACCTGAGGCTCCTGGGAGAGGTCAGGACCCCTGGGATTTGTGCTGTGGGATTTACAGGTCTGGGAGGTCTGGGCTAGGTATTAGGGTGTGACTCTCCCCTGGGGAAAGGGTGTCCACCCTGAGCTAACCCCAGCCCTTTGGGGGAATGTTTGTGTCTTCTCTTGTTATTTGTCCTCCCTGCAACTTGATGTTCCCACAACCTGGGACTCCCCCCCCCCCACCCCCAGGAGAGGAACCAGTAGCAAACAAAGAAGAGTCCAGAGTTCCAGCCCCCGGCTCTCAGCCCACCAACCAAGGCCACTCTATCCGAGCCATCCTCAGAAATGTATGTGGGGCATGGGTGTTCTGCCCTCTGCCCCTTACCCTCTTTTTCTCCTACTTTTGCCTCTCCTGACCCATGCACTGTCCATCCTCTCCCTTTCCTCCCTGGGACTGGCCACTCCCCTGGATTCTCGTCTGTGTGTGTGTGTGTGTGTGTGCGCGTGTGTGTGTGTGTGTGTCGGGGGCTGGGGACTCTGGGTTCTTTGTTGCACAGCTGCTATGAAGACACGGACCAGGGTTCCTTCCCTCCAGATCTTAGTCCTGGCTCTCTCCGTCTGCTTCAACTTCATGGTGACCATCGGGGTATTTCCCGCCGTGACCGCTGAGGTCAAGTCCAGCATCGCGGGCACCAGTGCCTGGGGTGAGGACACCATGGGCTCCCAGGATGGGGGCAGACTGGGGCTAGAGCAGGTTTGGGAATGGGCTTCTGTCTCCCTGGCTAAACTCTCCTGGTCCATTTGCCCTTCCCTGGGCTGGAAACATGTCCTCCATTTTTACGTCTGGGAAAACTGAGTCCCAGTGAGGGTCAGGGTTGCTGAATCCGTTTCTCTGGACCTCATAACCACCCCTAACTCTACTCTTCTTTTTCCAGGAGACTACTTCATTCCTGTGTCTTGTTTCTTGACTTTCAATGTCTTTGACTGGTTGGGCCGGAGCCTCACAGCTGTATTTACGTGGGTAAGTGGGAGAAAGAGATGCCCAGCCCCTGTACAAGGCTAGAGTTCAGCCAGAGACCCAGAAAGGGAACCAAGAAAGTATGGTGGTAATGGAACCATACTTTTTTTAGAAAGAAAGAAAGAAACCAAACCAAGACGTAATCTATGTATAGCAAGTTCTGCTAGTCTTCAGTGTATCAGTTACTGACCACCCCCTCCAACACCCGTATGTAATCAGCAGGGAGGTCCAGATACAGAACATTTCCAGCCCTCGAGACGGCTCAGCCATGCCCCCTCACAATCAGTACGCCCTCAGGGTGACCAGATCCACTCAGATCCCGAGGGGCCCTGTGTGGAGCACTGGGAGCCAGCCCAGGCTCAGGCGCCCCCTGCTCCCCCTAGCCTGGGAAGGACAGCCACTGGCTGCCAAGCCTGGTGCTGGCCCGGATGTTGTTTGTGCCCCTGCTGTTGCTGTGCAATGTCAAACCCCGCCACCACCTGGCTGTGGTCTTCGAGCACGACGCCTGGTTCATCATCTTCATGGCCGCCTTCGCCTTCTCCAACGGCTACCTCGCCAGTCTCTGCATGTGCTTTGGGCCCAAGTGAGTGGGGACCCTGGTGGCATCAGGCAGGACCTAGAGCTCCAGGGTGGCCACTCCAAGGAAGGAGAGGGGGCACCGGGAGACTCCTGGATCCTGGATGGGCATGTAGGTGAAGGGGTCGTGGTGGAGGGCGGGGCACCCCAGGGTACCCGGGGGAGATGTGGGAAGGTGGGAGACAGCTCCCATTACACATTCCCCCAAGAGAGAGAAGCCAGATTGGAGGTGGGAAAGTAGGATGGTTGTCAGCAGAATTCTGTGCTCAGGCAAGTCTCCGCACATCACAGATGCTCTGGGGGGCAGGCGAGGCCGGGGAGCTGGGGGGTTCCTGGGGCCGTTCTAAGGAAGCCTTGCCCTCCTGCCTTCAGGAAAGTGAAGCCGGCTGAGGCAGAGACAGCTGGAGCCATCATGGCCTTCTTTCTGTCTCTGGGCCTTGCACTGGGGGCTGTCTCCTCCTTCCTGTGGCGGTCTATTGTGTGACCATGGATGGACAGAAGGACTGCACTGACCACCTGCTCCTTTGGCCTTTCTTCCCATTGAGGGATGGGCAGGGGGAGGTCTGGAGGTTTTCTCTTTATAGCAGCTTCTGCTTTCTCACGGCCTGTTCTGGGCCTGGGTGTCCAGGCCCTGAGGAGGGAGCCTCTACGGATGGACAGTGGGGACATTGTGAGCCCGAGGGTCAGAATCAAGGGAGGGCACGCAGGCTCTGCATCTGCTCAAGTTGCCTTCAGCCACCCTCCCCCCCTCCATCACCACGCTTGGCTCTGACTGATCCCTGCTTGAGCAGGGCAGCAGAGACTGCTCGGCTCAGAGAGAGAGAGTATATGTGTGTGTCTGTCTGTTCATCTGCCTATATACCAGCAGTGGTTAGGGGCCAGGACTGTCTGTCCAAGGTCCCACTGGATAATCTTTCCATATTCTCCCCATGTGCCTCCTCCCCCGCCATTTCCATGCCCCTCCCCTACTCCCCCTGCCTTGTTCCTACCAGTCATGCACCCTGTACAGTTGCCATTTTACTGCCTTTTTTATATTCAACAGAAACCAGGTGCCTTCAGAGGCTCTCTGATAAAATAAACCTTTTTCTTTTTTTCCTCCTTCCTCCACGGCTCCCTGTGTCCTCCAGCCGCAGCTCCATGCCCTAGAGAGGGCAGCGGGATGGCAGTGTGAATCTGGGGGACGAGCATGACCCAGCTGAGCCCTGGCCAGCACTGGGCCTGTGTCCAATGGTGGGGGTGGGTGGCAGTTAGTCCTCTTAGCCTCAGAGGGGCTGCAGTGCCCCCTGCTGGGGCCACAGAAGAGGGACAGGCCTGGAGCCAGGACACCCAGACTGCTGACGGAGACTGAAAAGGGCCGTTTTTTCTTTGCTGCTCAATTCCTTCTTTCACAGGACTGGGCTTAGAGACAGCGCCCCATCTTTCTTTGGTCTTCACTGCCACCCTCACCTGTCCTCACCCCTCCGTCACAGGAATAAACCTGCACACCTGGTCCACTCCCCACCCCCCATAAACGTCCCCTCCCCTGGCTGCACTCCCACACCTCCAGGCAAGAAGAGGCTGCAGCTGCCCGCCCCCTACCACCCATCTCCAATCTGGCAGTCTGCCCTGACACCTGGGGGACACAGGCCTGCGTGTCCTTGCCTGGAAGCGGCCCCCACTGTTCTTCTCTGACTTGGTGGGATGGTGGCTTCATGGAGGGAGCCATACCGCTGGATCTCCCTTCGTGGAAATGACTGTTCTTGACCGGAAATGGGAACAGAGTTCTGGCCAATGTGGGGAGACACACAGACACACACTCTGACCCTGGCTACAGCCCAGGAGGCTCACTAGTCCCTGACCCGCAGATAGCTACAAATTGGCATCTCTGTCAGGTCTTTTGTTTCTCAGTTTAATTTAGTTGAAGGCTTCAGGCCTCATTAAGGGCTCTCAGAACATTTTTAGGGCTGTTTGATGAGCTCAGAAGTTCTCAGGGGGTAGGGAAGCATATCATTATAAATGGAGGACTGGAGTCCGTGAACTCCAAGGATACATGTCAAACCAAGCTATATATATCCAAGGTCGGCAGAAAATAAGGTACTCCTTTCCTAGCAGATTCACAGGGGCACCCTGAGCGTGCCCCAGTCTTTGCTATGCCCTTTGGCACTGGGGCTAAAATAAACCTGTGCTTTTTGTCTTCTCTCCCTCAGCCCCTCTTGACCTGCCCATGGTACCCCAACCTGAGAGTCCTATTGGACTCCTTCCTTGGCACCAGCAGCTCCCAGGGGCACTGTGTTTCTTCCCTGGGTTGCCTCCACCACCTTCTGCCTGCTCTTCCAGAAGGACTCCAGCCCAGGTGTCCTTCAGTCCATCCCACCCATGGCTACAGAATAATCCAGAGCCGAACTAAGTGTTCCACTGGTCTCTCTCCAGAGTATGCTGAGCATTTCCTGACATCCCAACACTGCCAGCAGGGACAGCCAGTTTACGCAATTCCTTTCCCTTCTGTGCCTCAGAGCTCTTGTAACTTGGTGACCTAACTTTTATCCTGCCCTTGACCATACTCGGGCTACCAGAAAGAGCTTCTGTTTTTCGAGATAGGGTCTACATTCTATTTGTGTTTTCACCCTTTGGGCTACAAGTGCTTTAACTGGCTCCCAGATGTATTCACAAAATTGTCCCTCCCTGCAATCTTCACAGGCCTAAAGCCAGCTGGGCGGTGGTGCTCATTTTCACTGCCTGTGCTCAAGGGATAGAGATGGGTGTTAAGTAGTTTTTCTCGACCCCAGCAATGATTTGAAGGAGGGAAAAACAGATGATGTCACTTTCCTCCTTTCTGTACTCAAATGGATGTGGAGGAAAATTACTAGAGTATTTTTTCCAAAAACGTTTTCTAATGCAAATGCCCCAAATACGCAGTCTCACACTCAGTTTCTGTTCTGACCTCAAGTCTTCATCTGAAGCCAGGAGAGGTGGGGGTGAGGAACTCGAGCTCCTAGGTCTCCTGCCTGCCCAAGCACAGTGATGGCTCCTGACCACAGTAGGTGCTCTGAAGGTAATCCTGCACTGTAGGAGGCAGGCCTCCCCCTGCCCCTAGCACTGGCTCCAGTAAGGTGGGGAAGTACTGAGCGTGAGACAGTGGGTGTCACTGGCTCTACCAGACCGTGCTGGTCATCACCTTCCTTCCATGTGACATTTCTTTCTTTCTTTTTTTTTTTTTTTTTTTAAGATTTTACTTTATTTTTTAAAGATTTTATTTATTTGACAGAGATCACAAGTAGGCAGAGAGAGAGAGAAGCAGGCTCCCCGCCGAGCAGAGTGCCCAATGCGGGGCTCCATCCCAGGACCCTGAGATCATGACCTGACCCAAAGGCAGAGGCTTAATCCACTGAGCCACCCAGGTGCCCCCCATGTGACATTTCTGCCTGAAGCATCAGGCTGTGTATTTAGCAGCTGGCCTGGGTGGGGGGGGGTAGCCACATCAATGTGGACACTTCCTTGTGTTTGATATTACATGGTGACGTGTTGGGGCTCTAAGCTTTTGAAAAGCCAAGAGCCCCAGGAAAATCACCAGTTGTCCTTAAAAAATAGAAGTCAAGCCTCTGGGATAGCCAAGGAGCTAGATGGGTTCTGAATCTATTCTTTGAGGTGAATATAAAAGGAGCACGGTGAGGGCAGTATAACAGGGGAGAGGGGGCCTGAGGGGAAAATTCCAGTTATGGGGAAAACAAGTAGTGATTCAAAATGGATATCAGCAAGAAATGCAGAATCACTAAAGAGCTAGCCATGCTTTCTGGCCTGCGGGCTCTGCCTGAAACCCGAGTCTTGACACGCAGGAAGAGTGGCAGACCGAGAGACGCCAGCCAGCCAGTAGATCTAGCAGTGAGGCCCATCTGGGTTCTAGAACAAGCTGGCAGTGAGTGTGGAGATGGGCACCTCCCAGGAACAGAGCCCGCGTTCCCCCTCCTGAAGCCATCAATGGCAGTGCCCTAGCGGGGCTCATAGCTCTGGCACAGTTCCCCTCCAAGAGAGGAGGTGCTCACTGAGAGCCATCTATCACCTTGGCAGGCCTGGTGCTCCCTGTCAATGAGCCAGTTGGCATTCTGGCCCCAGGCTACAGGGCAACTGCTAAATGAGTCAGCAGGACCCCACACAGTGGGGGTCTTCTCCCCGGCCTGTCTTTGGGGTTGGTTCCGATTCAGAGCCTAGGATCCCATCTTGGGCCTGCCAAATACCACGCATCCTCTGGGCCCAGATCCTTGTTCTTCAAACGGGTGACCTATATGTACAGACTTGCTAAGTTGATTTAAGGAGTCTGCAGGTGAACCTGGATGCAAGAAATGATTACCTTAGAGACACGTGGCACCAAGAATCAATCAGGATGAGCTGTGGCCTGGTACGCTCCCCGTCCCACACCTAAGCAGCTCGCTGCTCCTCTCCCCAGCTTCAATCCCGGAGCCTTCAAGAACCAGACCTTACCTCCCCCCACACTGGCCAATCGCCCCACCGGCCCCGGACTGGCGATTGACAGCAGAGAACCCGAGGACCCGACCGGGGCTGGGCGGGGTGGGGCGACGCGGGGCGGGAGACGGAGGGAGCAGGAGTCCGCTCAGCCCCGCCCCTCGACGGCGGGTGTGGTGACGTCACCCGTCCCTCGTGCTGCGCCGCCGCGCGGCCATTCGCGCCTGAGCGCTGGCGAGTGGGAGACCGGTTTGGGTGTCTTGAGGCCGGCTCCGCTGCCTCTTAAGTAGGGGTCACCTTGAACAAGGCATTTTCTATCTCGGAGCCGCTCATCTGGAAAGCGAGGGTAGGCACAGCCGCGCCACCTTTCTCGGGGTTGTGAAATTCCGGACCCGGGCAGTGGCTAGCAACTCTTGCTTGCACCCACCACCCTGCTTCCGTCTTACGTGTCTCGTGGCCTCCCGTCTCCCGGGAACCCTATGTGGTGCTGACCGTTGCTATGCCCATTGTACTCCAGAAAACTGAAGCTGGGATGCTTAAAGGGTAGAAAAATATTTTGTAAACCGGAAAGCATTGGGTAAATACAAGTCTCTGCCTGTCTTTACCTATTAGATAAGCAGAGAGACAGATGGACTCGGAGAGATGGGGAGAACTCCCAGACAGTGGAGGGGATGGATATACAATGCCTCTTGTGATAGATAGTACGGCCCCCTAACTCGAGCCCGGTATACCTTCCTCCCTAGCCTTCAGAACATTCCAGAACATACCCCAAGCCTCCCAGGATCTGGAGCTCCCATGTAATCCACCCCGGGTGAAAGCAGCAAGGTCCTTCCTGATGTCTAACCCTAGTCCCTCCTGTTTGTGAGTTCCTAAGCACTCAGTAGCACTGCCACAGCCCTGCCAGTGCCTTATCTGGGCACAGGTGGGCCAAGCAGGCACCGGGCCCAGAAATCCAGTCAGGTGAGAACTGTACATTGGCCAGTGACTTGTGTCTGGGGCGGGTTAGGTGGCAGGCAGAGTAGTTAAATAGGTCAGGGTTGTTTGTGGTAGAACCCCTCCTCCCCCCACACCTTCCCCTGCCTGTAATTTACTCTGCGCTGAACTGATTTGGGGTTAAGTTTTACCTTAGTCAAAGGGACCTTGAAACACTGAACAACACCCAAGACAAAAAGGCACACCTGGTGTACATCATGGGAGGAGGACAACAGACAATTTAGACCTGACCTGACAGTGACAGGCAGGACTTATTTACACCCCCCTTTAGGTCACTGATACTATACCCTCAGAGGGTCAAGACACACTCATATGTGTATTAATAGAGTAGGTACCAAAGATACCCTAGTTACAATTTCAAAATGGCTTAGGTCATAACTCTGGTCTTTTCACTACACTTGCCTGGGAAAGGCTGTTCTTGCCCATGACTTCAGCCATCAGTCTCTGTCTCCAGGACATTCTTTATCTGGTATCCCATAACATGCTTAAAATGGACTCTTGGCCCCCTCTGACACAGAGTGGTCCTCCTCCCCTGCCTTCAGCCCTCATATTCCATCATTCTACCACAGAAAAGATGAACACCATGCCTTTTCCCCACCCCTGGGTGATCTCCCCACTTTCAGCTTCTGCCTTCTCCAAGCTACATCCCCTGGAGTCTCCAAGTGTTTTTTGTTTTGAGCAACACAATTAACTGGCTTGACTTAATAGATTTAACATATTTAGACTTTTATCCAATAACTAAATAATATTTTTCTCAACCATGCATGGAAACCTTACTTACCACGCTCTAGTTCACAAAAAATCTCAAGTACAAAAGAGCCAGTATTATACACATATGTTATGTTATACACATATATGTCATGTGTATAACATAATTAAAAGATAATATAAAAATAATTGGAAATGGGGACGCCTGTGTGGCTCATTTGGTTAGGCAAATGTCTTCTGCTTGGGTCATGATCCTGGAGTCCAGGGATCGAATCCTACATCAGGCTTTCTGATCAATGGGGAGTCTGTTTCTCCCTCTGACCTACCCCCTGTCATGCTCTCTCTCTCATTCTCTCTCTCTCAAAATCTTTTTTTAAAAATTGGAACTGTTGAACTTTTTAAAGATTTTATTTATTTGAGAGAGAGAGTGCACACTCGAAAGCACAAATGGGACTAAGGGCAGAGTGAGAAGCAGACTCCCCACTGAACAGAGAGCCCCATATGGGGCTCAATCCCTGGACTCCAGAGATCATGCCCTGAGCCAAAGACAGATACTTAAACCAACCGAGCCACTCAGGCACCCCTGTTGAACACCTCTAAACTGATGAACAAAGACGCCATAAGACAAATCAGAAAACCCTTAAAACTAAATTATAATAAAAATACTATAGGGACATCTCGGTGGCTCAGTTGGTTAAGAAGCATCTGCCTTTGGCTCAGGTCATGATCCAGGGACCCTGGGATCGAGCCCTGCATTGAGCTCCCTGCTCAGTGGGGAGACTGCTCCCTTCCCCCTCTCCCTCAGCCTATTGCTCCTCCTGCTTGTGCTCTTTCTCAAATAAATAAATAAATAAAATCTTTCCAAAAAATACTGTCTATTGAAACATGGGATATACTAAAATTGTACTTGAAGAGAAGTCTGTAGCCTTAAATCCTTATGTCAGAAAATGGGGGGGTGCCTGGGTGGCTCAGTGGGTTAAAGCCTCTGCTTTCAGCTCAGGTCATGACCCCAGGGTCCTGGGATCGAGCCCCATATCGGGCTCTCTGCTCAGCGGGAGGCCTGCTTCCTCCTCTCTCTGCCTGCCTCTCTGCCTACTGTGATCTCTGTCTGTCAAATAAATTAAAAAAAAAAAAAAAAAGAAAATGGGAAAGGTTGAAATTTAATGTGCTAGGTATTAAAGCTAAGAAAATGGAAAAAGAACAGAACTGACCCAAAGAAAGTAGAAATAATAAAAATTTGAGCAGAAATTTAAATACGCACACACACACACACACACACACACAAGAAATTTAAATACATGAAAATGAATATAAATAAAATAGACAAATCTCTAGTGAAACTGATCACAAAAAAGAGGAATAAGACACGAAAAACAATTTTAGGGATGAAAATGAAGAGATACTTTAAATGGAATAGAGTTTGAAAAGATAGTCAAAGAGAAGAAGATGTCATAATAAAGCTTTCAAGAAGCAGCTGGATATAATTAGTAAACAAAATTGACAAGGAGAGGTAGAAAACCTGAATATTCTTATATTATTTAAAAAAACGAGGGGCATCTGGCTGGCTCAGTCAGAGCATGCAACTCTTGATCTTGGGGTTGTGAGTTCAAGCCCCATAACAGTATAGAGATTACTTTAAAATAAAATCTTAAGGGGCACCTGGGTGTCTCAGTGGGTTAAAGCCTCTGCGTTTGGCTCAGGTCATGATCCCAGGGTCTCGGGATTGAGCCCCACGTCAGGCTCTCTGCTCAGTGGAGAGCCTGCTTCCCCCCTGCCCCCGCCTGCCTCTCTGCCTGCTTGTGATCTCTATCTGTCAAATAAATAAATTAAAAAAAAATCTTAAAAGTAATAATAATTTTAAAAAATCTTTTTAAAAAGAATTGAGTCCTTAGTTAAAATGTTTCCATACAGAAAACATTAGACTCAGGCAATTATATAGGTTAGTTCAAAAAATTTTAAATAAATAAATCAAGAGGTGCCTGGGTTGCTCAGTTGGTTTAGCATCTGCCTTCCACTCAGGATCAGGATCCCAGGGTTCTGGGATCTAGCCCTGCATCTGTCTGTCGTCTCTCAGGCTCCCTGATCAGTGGGGAGTCTGTTTCTCCCCCTCCCACTCCTCCTGCACACACACTCCCTCTCTCAAATAAATAAATAAAATCTTTTACAAATAAATAAATACATAAATAGGTGGAATCTGCATAATATTACTAAGTCTGTTAATTAATTAAACGTATAAATAAAGGGAATTTTTTAAAACAATAGTCTCAGTAGATGCAGAAAAGTAATTTTGATATTCAGATTAAAATTTATAACAAGGTAGGTATAAAGGAAATATTGTGCTTAATGATTAACTATTTTTTAAAGATTTTATTTGTTTATTTGACAGAGGGAGAGAGATATCACAAGTAGGCAGAGAGAGAAAAGGAAGCAGGCTCCCTGCTGAGCAGAGAGCCCAAATCGGGACTTGATCCCAAGACCCTGGGATCATGACCTGAGCCGAAGGCAGAGGCTTAACCCACTGAGCCACCCAGGCGCCCCCAATGATGAACTATTAAAATCATTCCTTTTCTGATCAGAAATGAGATAGGGATCCCCAGAATCACTGTTTCCACTCACCATTGTCTTGCAGGTCCTAAATAGTGCAGTATAACAAGAAATAAGATATACAAGGATTAGAAAGTGAGAAACCAAACTGTCATTGTCTTCAGATGATAGATAGGGTTGTACCTAAAAAAAACAAAAAAAACTAAGAACTAGTAAGGTAGTTTACCAAGCTATGGAACTAATAAATAAAATTGATTGCTTTCCAAATTCTTCAGGAAATGTAAAATGAAGGAAAATGGCTATTGCCATTGCATCAAAAACAAAAACAAGAAGCACGGTACGGTACTAACAATGAAGTGAATGAGAGTTGTGAAAGAAACTTTTCATGTTCCAACCGAATGTGGAAACTGAGGCAGAGCTGGAGCCTAGGCTGGCCAACCAGACTGGCTCAGCTGCACAGCATCTCTGAACATCAAGTCCATTGGCGTGTGAGGATGTCAGTGCAGCATATTCCCCATGAAGTTCGGAGATAATAAATAGGCCTCGTAGAACCCAAACAGACAGGACCCATCTGGCAGCTGCTGAGCTTGGGAAGGGTGCCTGTTCCTGGAGTTAAGGATCTGGAGCTACTCCCCGAGCTTAAATAATCCCTGAGGTCCTGATGCTTAAAGGTTGCTTTCTTCCTCCATTGCCTCTTTTCTTGGCAGCCTCCCTGATCCCTTCCAAAGGCCAGTGGTGCAGCCTCAAGAGAATTCCCAGTTGGAGCAGTAGCTGAGTCTGCTCCAAGACCTCACTCTGCTTTAGGAGATCAGAGGTCTGTAAGTCTTCTCTGTAAAAGGTAAGAGACAACGTATTTTAGATTTTGCAAGCCACCTGGTCTCTGCCACACTATCAACTCTGCCATTGCAGCATAAAATTAGCCAAAGACAACATGTAAACAAATGAGAAGGGTTATGTTTCAGTAAAGCTTTACAAACACAAATTCAAATTTCTACTTTTCACATGCCAAAATATTATCTTTCTCTTGATTTTTTCAACAATGTAAAAAACATTCTTCCCCATAAACCATATAAAAACAAGTGACAGGCCCACCAGCTGCAGGCCGAGGTTTGTCAGTTCTTGCCTCATCTGGCTACCCTCCAGCGACAGAAGGTTGGCCTGGGTCTTTAACGCCTGGTCAGGAACAAAGGGTATCTTGGCAGCAGTGAGCATTGCAAGTGCTGCCGGAAATAGGATTCTGGAGATCCAAGGGGGGTTAAGCTGTTTTTAATAGCCTTCAGTGGCTTCCCGAACTCTTAAGTTAAGGTCAGGACGTCTTCACATGGCATTTGTGGCCCTCTGTGACCTGAGCCCTGCCCACAGGGTCACTTTTCAGCAGACACTTTTCAACAGACCTCTGATCTCCTAAAGCAGAGTGAGGTCTTGGAGCAGACTTCAGCCTTCCTCGGGGGCTCCTAGGCTATTGTCCTTTTGTCAGGGCTGTGCCTTTCCATGCATTTCCGTCTTCTGGGAATAGACCTGTTGCCATGGGCTGGGTAGCCTTAGCCAGAAGCCTGCCCCCTGGCTCAGGCTGAACAGGGAGTCTCTGATAGTTCTCCCACATTGCTATGATTCATGCTTGTCCTGCAGCAGCCCCTTGTGGGCTGAAACCTGCATCTTGTTTATGCACTTTTGCATCCCCAGGCACTCATTATGGGGGCTTCAGTGAGAGTCAATGAGTGGGAAAAGGCTTCCAGAAAAGAGGGCAGTCTTTCTAGGCTAGTGCAAGATTTGAGATTTTCCCATTAGAAGACCCCTGAATGCTCCCAGATCCTAATACTGGTCAACAAGAGTAATTTCTGCTCTGCCCTGGACTTGGGTCCTGGGAGGGAGGCAGCATCTCCACTCCATTTCTGGAGCAAGGAGCAAGGGTTGGGATAACAAGGCTTTGAGCTGACTGATCTCAATGAAGCCTTGCTTTCCCCGTTCCTACAATGTGGAGACTCACTTTCATCACTTCACAGGACAGTGAAATGGTATGAATGCTCTTTGTGAACTAGGGAGACTTTTCATTTGCTAGACCCCTTCTGCCCAGAGGGAAAGAGAGTATGTTGAGGGATGACACACTTTCTTTGAGATTTTGATCAGGAACAGAGAATTCTGGGGGATTCTTGGTAACAGCACCCTTCCCAAACCCATTAACTTCCAGTCACAGGTTTTTCACACACCATAAGGAAGGGGAATAGAAGAGTAAGGAGAAATGAAATTGGGGTGGTGGCAGTGGGGTGATGAGGTCTGGAGTATAGGGCAAAGATAAGGAAAGTGAGGGTCCTTTATTCTGTGGAATTTAACAGATAAATAAAGAACATACAAAGGAAGGAAGACGGGGCACCAGGGCTGTTGAAGAAGGACTAGGGGTGGTGGTGGTGGTGGGAGGGAACCCCTCTCCAGCATTCCAGTGGAGGACACTGTGGGCCAGGAAGGTCACAGAGCAGGAAGTGGCCATTTTCTTCTGGAGGGGCTGTGGGTCCCACAGGGTTCCTAGATGAGGCCTTGGATAGACAAGGACAGCCTCCCCTCAGGAGGGCATGCAAAAGGGTCAGAGCCAAGCGAGGTATGGAGACCCACAGCTCCTTTGGCAGACTAAAGGTCTGGGGGCTTGGGACCTCCACCACAGTTGACGAGGAACGACTTTTGGCAGCCTGCATCGGACTGCCCTCTGGCCAGTGTCTTCAAACGACCTCCAAGAATCCCTGCCACTCTGCAGGGGTCCCTGGAGACCCTCCTCACCTCTGGTCTGGCAGCTGCAGGAGCGAAAAACGGCGGAAAAAAAAAAATGAAACCAGACTGAGAATTGGCTCGATGTGCTCACGCAAAGGAGATGCATGTCTCAGTGTTCTACACACGTGGGTTAATGCAGGAGTTGGGGAGGGTACCCCCCCATTCCACTGTCCACCTCGGTGGCGAACGCGTCCCCAGTCTCTGCTCTCTAAAGGCGGCTCCGGCACAACCGCCCCTACAGCCCTGTGCCGTGTGATTGATGGGGGGGGGGGGGGGAGTCGTCAATCATTCCCTTTACGCTCCGTCCCACTCCGGAGGGAGTGCCAAGCTAGCTGGGCCAGGCAAGTGGAAAGCAGGGTCCCGCCCGCGGCTTCCTAGGATAAAGAAGTTTGGGACAGCCCACCTCCTCCTCTCCCGGGACCCCGGCAGAGTCGTACGGGTAACGCAGCGACTGCACAGACATCCCGGCCGCAAGAGGAGAGGCGGGGCCTGGAGGAAAGGGGCGGGGCCGGGGCGGGGCCGCTAAGGCGGGCCTGGAAACTGCTGGAAGTAATCGCAGTACCGCCGTCGTCGCTCCTTCCGCCGAGCGCAGGCAAAGAGTCCCCAAGCCGGCCCAGGCCAGAACCCTTCCCCCAGCCGGAGCCACGCCCCGCTGCAAAGCCCTGGCTCTTCCCTCTGGCCCAGGGAGGGCTGGGATCCGGGTACTGCCTGAATTTAGACCTCGCATCCCGCACCGTCCCTAAAGAAAAACCCTTCCCCTATCGGGCTGTAGGAATGTGTACGGCAGATTGTAGCAAAAAAGTCGAACCTGGGAGCCGAGGTCCGAGTGGTTGGCCGCTTCTATCCCCGCCCTCCACCTTTTTGGACGTTCCTCCACGCCAGGACTCGAGTTCGGAGGCGCTTGCCTCACAGGTTTATAGAAGGTCAGGGGCATCCCCGCCCCTAAGCCCCCCATTTATATCAATCTTTAGTTTTTGGAGACTGCTAATGCCTCGGAAATGCGGAGATGGGGGCCACAAAAAGGAATTACCTGCGCATGCTCTTAAGGCGGATTCTGAGACCTGCAGCTCCCGCCCCCTCCCCTATTTTGGACCATGACGTCAAGGTGGGCGGGCAGCGGCAGGTGCGGGGCTGACAGGCATCGTTCTTTAAGGCGGAAGGATTCGGGGGCGGGCAGTTGGTCTGTGTTTCGCCGTATATAGGACGGCTGGGGGCGCACAGCCGCTCTCTTGAGTCACCCCCGCGCGGTCTTGTTGCGGAGTCGTTGCTGGACGCAGTCCCTTCCCACTGTGGTCTGTAGTGCTTGCAGCTCTTCTCTTCTAAGGTAAGGTAGGAGTTCTTTTAAGATTATTCTGCCGGGAATGCTCTTTTTGAATTGTTTTTGTTCCTAGTTTCGTTCCCAAAGGGTAGATTTTTGGGGTTTGGAGCGGTCTCTGGGATAGAACGACTCCACCTTTGGTTTGGATAGTGGGCGGGAGGGGGTTGGCGAGGTAAGCTTGTTTTTTCACCTGTGTCTGGGTGGCGGTGCTTAACCCCGGCGAAGACTAGCCGTGGGGGAGGTGGGCCGCGGAGTGGGCTTGGGGTAGTGGGCAGCTGCACGTGGTGTCCGCGCCGGCCCGGGACGCTGCCATGTTTGCCCTTCCACTTCCGGACGCGGCTACGGGGCGCCGGAGAGTCCCGAAGGGTGGTGGGTGTGCGCGCTGGACGTGACTCAGCACAGCCTGGTATTGGCCTGGCTTTGCTTTCTACCCTGTGGGAAGCGTTTTCCAAGTGTTTTTGGTTCTTTTCTGCAAGGTTCTGCGGTGAGGAACGTTTACGGACGGCCCCGGCCCAGGATGCTTCCTCCCTCCTTCCAGATTTTTCTCGCAGTCTCGGTCGTGGGGGAGGGAAGAAGAGGGGGCAGGCTCTGGAAGATTCATGGGCCCTTTCCTCCCCCGCCCCTCTCAGAGCTGAGATTGTTCTGGAAGCTTCTGGAGCCCGGCGCCCCGCCCTGGTGCCCGGATGCTGGGGCGAAGGGAGACTGCGCGGTGGCGCCCCCTCCTCGCGTGGCCCTGGCCGACGCATGTCCGGCAGTGACGAGGGTCTGCCCGCGGACTACGGCCACCATCTTAGTTGTGTTTGGTTTGGCCCTATATTGTAGTCATGTGTGTTGAGGGGGTCACGGCGATGGAGCTTTTGCTTCGTCGCTTCTTTGTCTAGTAGCTTTTTGGGCGGGTATCCACTGGTCTCTGGTGTAATCTTTCCTCTATGCTCTGAGGCAGCAATCACACGCACTTGTGGAGATAACCTCTGGGAGAGCCAATGCTGAATTACTCTTTTCTTTTTTCTTTTTTTTTTTTTTTAACATGAAATCAGTCACCTTGGGGTGTTCTTTTTCCTGTCAAAAAACGTAATAGAACCTTAGTCTCTGGTTTTCTCCTTCAGATACCTGGAGCTCTTTTTTTCCTGTTGGAGTCAGGATGTTCATTTCCAACAAGCTACCCAGTGATGCTGAGGCTCTTGGGTCCCATGGACTACTTGCAGTATTTGGGTTTCAAGATATCTTTCCAAAATCTTTGGCATTGCATATTATGTTAAAGAAGCTTTTTAAAATTTTTTTACAAGCTCGGTTCTTGCTAAGGATATATGCTGAAATCTTTGAAGAAAAGGCTTTACAGGTTTTCAGAAATATGTTTAGTAGCCAACCCAAAGCAGTTTGAAGTAAATTTCTTCTAGTCTTTGTTGAGACTGGGGTGTACATGAGTGCTAAATATGCGGTCGTGGTGTTCTTTTGTAATTCTTGACTGTTTTTACCTTAGATGCCTGAGGAAGTGCACCATGGAGAGGAGGAGGTGGAGACTTTTGCCTTCCAGGCAGAAATTGCCCAACTTATGTCCCTCATCATCAATACTTTCTATTCTAACAAGGAAATTTTCCTTCGGGAGTTGATCAGTAATGCGTCTGATGTGAGTGCTTTGGCCACATTCATTTGTAGTATTCCTTTTCAGCACTCAGGAGTGGGAGAAAGGTGGTTTGGCGTTTTATGGGGCTGCTGTTGGAGGGGATAAACATACTGATATTTAAAAAGTTGTCTTTACTCTCTGGGTTTAGATGGAATATTGTAGCTAATTATTGTGCTTAAACACGAGGTTGGGGTGGTAATCAGAATTGAGGCTATTTGGAAGTGAAAAAGTTCTTTTTTGGTTGAAGGTGAGCTTCAGGAAGCAGAAACATAATATTGAAATTTTTATTTTTAGGCCTTGGACAAGATTCGCTATGAGAGCCTGACAGATCCTTCCAAGTTGGACAGCGGTAAAGAGTTGAAAATTGACATCATCCCCAACCCCCAGGAACGCACCCTGACTCTAGTGGACACAGGCATTG
This sequence comes from Mustela erminea, assembly GCF_009829155.1. Taxonomy (NCBI): domain Eukaryota; kingdom Metazoa; phylum Chordata; class Mammalia; order Carnivora; family Mustelidae; genus Mustela; species Mustela erminea. Next base: position 90,832,345 of record NC_045617.1, read on the forward strand.
GCATGACCAAAGCCGATCTCATAAATAATTTGGGAACAATTGCCAAGTCCGGAACTAAAGCATTCATGGAGGCTCTTCAGGTATGTGGTATTTTAGCTAGACATGCACCATTCTTCAGTGTGGATATTTTTTGGTTTGCTGTAGTTTTGTGTGTGTCTGTGTGTTTGACTTTAAAACTCTTTGGCAGGCTGGTGCAGACATCTCCATGATTGGACAATTTGGCGTTGGCTTTTATTCTGCCTACCTGGTGGCAGAGAAGGTGGTGGTTATCACAAAGCACAATGATGATGAGCAGTATGCCTGGGAGTCTTCTGCTGGGGGCTCCTTCACTGTGCGTGCAGACCATGGTAAGTTGACTTAATTGTTTGGGTTAGAATTCTGAGGAAATCTGTAATAGAGATCTTAAGCATGTTCTCTGTAGATCTCTTTTGTTACAATTCTGCACTTAGTTTTGTGTCTTCATGCTGTATCGTGATTGGTTTTTCCTAGGTGAGCCCATTGGCCGGGGTACCAAAGTGATTCTCCATCTTAAAGAAGACCAGACAGAGTATTTAGAGGAGAGACGGGTCAAAGAAGTGGTGAAGAAGCACTCGCAGTTCATAGGTTACCCCATTACCCTTTATGTGAGTGTAGACTAGTAATCCTCACATGTATGATGTCTGCTGCTCAGGAGAATGGGATAGTCTCTGGTTCTTTGGTGTATCGTGTTCTGAAACCTTTTTGTATTTCCAGTTGGAGAAGGAACGAGAGAAAGAAATCAGTGATGATGAGGCAGAGGAGGAGAAAGGGGAGAAGGAGGAAGAAGATAAAGACGATGAGGAGAAGCCCAAGATTGAAGATGTGGGATCAGATGAGGAGGATGATAGTGGGAAAGACAAGAAAAAGAAAACAAAGAAGATTAAAGAGAAATACATTGATCAGGAAGAACTGAACAAGACTAAACCCATTTGGACCAGAAACCCTGATGACATTACTCAGGAGGAATATGGAGAGTTTTACAAGAGCCTTACTAATGACTGGGAAGACCATTTGGCAGTCAAGGTGAGAACCCTTGCATGTTGACTCAGGAAGAGCAAGCAGAGGGCTGGTAGTAGATAAGTAGAACTTGCCTAGCTGGTTGGTATATGGGAACTGAATGCCATGAGCCATGTCCATTCACTTACTGATGACCCTTCTAGGGTGAAGAAAGGACATCCTTCCCAATGACCTCACTTTATCTCCATGATGGGTTCTTAGTGGGATTGTTTTCCCTTATCTAAGGGTTATATAGCTGTGCCATCATAGCTTAATTCAAGGTATGAGAGCTTAATTTGTTCAACAGCTGTCCAATGGCATCTCTTGTATCCTTGGATCTTCAGGAAGTTTTTTTTTTTTTTAAGGAACATTTGTTAAGATTTTTGTTCTAAACAATTTAATGAAGTGGTGGGGATAAACATTTTCTCTTTTTTTTAAAGATTTTATTTATTTAGCAGACATCACAAGTAGGCAGAGAGGCAGGTGGAGAGAGAGGGGGAGGCAGGCTCCCTGCCGAGCAGAGAGCCCAATGTGGGGCTTGATCCGGGGATCCTGGGATCATGACCTGAACTGAAGGCAGAGGCTTTAACCCAACTGAGCCACCCAAGTGCCCCAGGGATAAACATCTCTTTCTTGAAATATACTACTGACTGGGGTGCCTGGGTGGCTCTGGGTTAAAGCCTCTGCCTTTGGCTCAGGTCATGATCCCAGGGTCCTGGGATGGAGCCCCGCGTCCGGCTCTCTGCTCGGCAGGGAGCCTGCTTCCTCCTCTCTCTCTGCCTATCTCTCTGCCTACTTGTGATCACTCTGTCAAATAAATAAATTCTTTAAAAAAATATACTACTGATTTATCTTGGATTTCTTTCAGCACTTCTCTGTAGAAGGTCAGCTGGAATTCAGGGCATTGCTTTTCATCCCCCGTCGGGCTCCTTTTGACCTCTTTGAGAACAAAAAGAAAAAGAACAACATCAAACTCTACGTTCGCCGTGTGTTTATCATGGACAGCTGTGATGAATTGATACCAGAGTATCTCAGTGAGTGTGGTCTTGGTCTCATGTAGTTAATAATCCTGTGGAACCCTCTCAGCATTCTCAAGAAAGTGAGATCTTGTTTTTTGGGGGAAATGAAGTCTTCATTGTAGATAACCTGGGAAGTGAGGGTGCAGTGAGAAATAAGTCCTATTGAATTTAGATGTATATATATTTTTTTTCTTTAAAGATTGTCAAGAGTCGGGCGCCTGGGTGGCTCAGTGGGTTAAGCCGCTGCCTTTGGCTCAGGTCATGATCTCAGGGTCCTGGGATCGAGTCCCACATCGGGCTCTCTGCTCAGCAGGGAGCCTGCTTCCCTCTATCTCCCTCTGCCTGCCTCTCCATCTGCTTGTGATCTCTGTCAAATAAATAAAATCCTTTAAAAAAAAATAAAAGATCTTATTAAAAAAAAAAAAAAGATTGTCAAGAGTAGGCAGAAGGGAGAAGCAGGTTCTCCTCTGAGCAAGGAGCTCAATCCCAGGACCCCCAGGATCATGACTGGAGCTAAAAGCAGACACATAGGGACTCAGCCACCCAGGTGTCCCTGCCCTGTTTTTAACTGTTCTCACTGGTTGATTGCAGACTTCATCCGTGGTGTGGTTGACTCTGAGGATCTGCCCCTGAACATCTCCCGAGAAATGCTTCAGCAGAGCAAAATCTTGAAGGTCATTCGCAAAAATATTGTGAAGAAGTGCCTTGAGCTCTTCTCTGAACTGGCAGAAGACAAGGAGAACTATAAGAAATTCTATGAGGCATTCTCTAAAAACCTAAAGGTACAGATGTCATGTCCCCCCCCCCCGAAAAGTTTTTTTTTTTAAATAATTAACAGTTGGGGGGGTATTTTTCATTCACACAGAGGGTAACAGATTATAAGTAAAAAAAACTTTTTTTTGTACTTTTGAAGCTTGGAATCCATGAGGATTCAACTAACCGGCGCCGCCTTTCTGAGCTGCTGCGTTACCATACCTCCCAGTCTGGGGATGAGATGACTTCTCTTTCAGAGTATGTGTCCCGCATGAAGGAGACCCAGAAGTCTATCTATTACATCACCGGTGCGTCAGAGCCTGAATCTGATCAAAGCCTTTCGGGGTGTGAGGAGGGAAGGGAGGGCATTTGGGAATCCCTGGGAACTGGCAGGAGGCAGCAGTCTGACCTGAGTTACTCTGAATAACCCTACAGGTGAGAGCAAAGAGCAGGTTGCCAACTCCGCTTTTGTGGAGCGAGTGCGAAAGCGGGGCTTCGAGGTAGTATATATGACAGAGCCTATTGACGAGTACTGCGTGCAGCAACTCAAGGAGTTTGATGGGAAGAGTCTAGTCTCTGTTACCAAGGAGGGCCTGGAGCTGCCTGAGGATGAAGAGGAGAAGAAGAAAATGGAGGAGAGCAAGGCCAAGTTCGAGAACCTCTGCAAACTCATGAAAGAAATCTTGGATAAGAAGGTTGAGAAGGTAAACAATTCTGGGACTAGGGTGTATTTTGCAAACAAGTGCTTTTAGGGCTGCTTCCCTCAGAACCTTCCAGTCAGAATTGGCACTACACAATGAGTAGTTTTAAGGAGTCTAATTGGTTAGAGCTTTACTTGTCTTTACCAGACAGGCTTAAGGTTGGTATTTCTGTAATGTTGGATAAAGATTGCAGCTTTTTGTGAGTTTCCTGAGTTCTGTTCTACAGAGAATAGAACTTGTAGAATAGAACCAACATGGTTTTGGTAACTGTCCACAGGTGACCATCTCTAACAGGCTAGTGTCTTCACCCTGCTGCATTGTGACTAGCACCTATGGCTGGACAGCCAACATGGAGCGGATCATGAAAGCCCAGGCCCTTCGGGACAACTCCACAATGGGCTATATGATGGCCAAGAAGCACCTGGAGATCAATCCTGACCACCCCATTGTGGAGACGCTGCGGCAGAAGGCAGAGGCGGACAAGAACGACAAGGCTGTCAAGGATCTGGTGGTGCTGCTGTTTGAAACAGCTCTGCTCTCTTCTGGCTTCTCACTGGAGGATCCCCAGACTCACTCCAACCGCATCTACCGCATGATCAAGCTAGGCCTGGGTGAGTAAGACCTTTGTTAACCAAAGTGTGACAGGGAACTGAGGAGCTGGTCTTACAAGGACAAATTTAACTTCACGGTATTTGGATCAAAGTTCATGTGCCATTTTTTTTCTACTTCTAGGCATTGATGAAGATGAAGTGACAGCAGAGGAACCCAGTGCTGCTGTTCCTGATGAGATCCCCCCTCTTGAGGGTGATGAGGATGCCTCTCGCATGGAAGAAGTAGATTAGTTCTACCTGCAGACCTTGAGCCCTCTGTATAGTGTCCCCATGGCTCCCCAGCAGCCGGGAGTGGCCCTGTTCACCTGGTTCCCTCTGCTGATGTCTAGTGGTTTTTTTTTTTTTTTCTTCCTCCTGTCTTTGAGGCAGGAAAGAAGGCCCTAAAGCCCTATCCCTTCTGATTATTTGACAAGGGGTTTGGATGTGTATTGTGTTTTTTTTGTTTATTTTGTTCTGAGATTAAAGTATGCAAAATAAAGAAGATACAGTTTTATACAGTTACGTTGTCCCTTGTAAAGTGGATCTCATGCTGCTTTTTGGGTTTCTAAAGCTTCCCAAGTTGTACCTGCTGTCGTTCCGTGGATAAGTATTCCTCGTACATTGAAAGCTAAGGTCACCTGCAGGCACTTAGCACTTTTGAAGTCACCCAACATTGACTCTAAAGGGTAGCTTCCAACTACCATGTAGTTTTCAGTCCCTGTCCTAAAGCATACGCTTCAGTGAGCCAAAACACAGGACTTCAGTCCATTGCAGCAATTTAATTTAATAAAATAAAATTATAAGAGCAAAATTACATTTCTGGAGTACCAAAACCTGCAATTGACTCTTGGAGCAGAGCCTAGGAATCCACTAACACAGAGGGTGGTGTCACTGGGCAGGACTCTCCCATCCCCCTCCTCCAGCATAGCACCGATCTTTCACAGACTCCTGGGAAAGCAGCACTTGGAGCCTACAACACTTGTGCTTTTCTCACCAGAGTAAGAACTGTAGGTCTCTGGGAGGCTATCTGCAAGGGTGGGCCACTCAGGGTAGGGGGATAAGCACAGGTGAGGTGTTGGTGGAGCCCACAGGGCAAAACTTCAGGAATTAGAAGGGGTGGGGGCTTTGGCAGGTGCCTCTGCCTTCTCCACACCCCTCCACACAGAGGATGGTCCTCAGAAGAATCCCTACAAGAGAACGGTGACTTAAGGCAAAGGGGAAGCCTGCCTCTTGGACTCAACCCCAACTTGCAGAGCTGGTTTGTGGTAACAGAAAAAACCTGCATTCTGCCCTCGAGCCAACCACCTCAGAAGTTACAGTAGGAGAGGAAAATTGGTACAGTGAGGGTCTTGTTCCACTTCATGCCTCCGGCCCCTCAAACTTTCTGCACAGGAGACTCGACAGGCACAGCCTTCTTTCCCCGTTGCTTTAGACGGCCCCGAGCATAGACTCTGAGCAGGAGGGCAGCAAAGACCACAGCCACCCCAAGACCCCCCACCACAGTGACAGTGTGGCCATAGAGGAGGCAGGAGAGGAGGATGGCAAAGGCCTGGCGGAGGGTCATGATGATGGTGAAGATGGCAGCGCCAAACTGCCCGATGGTGTAGAAGATGAAGAGCTGGCCACACGCGGAGCAAACAGAGAGCAGCAGGGCATGCGCAGCAAATTCACTGTGTCGCCCCATGAAGCGGGTTCCTTCCAAGAGGGCCCCCTGCTCCAGCAGGGAGCCCACGGTGAAGAGGCAGGAGAAGAGGTTGACCCCAAACATCATCTGCACGGAAGACATCTTATAGGCAAACAGAGCATCCTGCCAGTTCGAGGTGAAGCTGTCAAAGGCGATGTAGCCTGCCAGCAGGATGAGGCCTGACAGCGTGGTGGCTGGGGAGCTGCGGGGCTCAGGGCCACTGGAAAGCAGAAACATGCTGACCCCAATGGAGATGAGGCCAGCTGTCAGGTACTCCCAGTGCTCATAGCTGCGCCGAGACACCAACTTGCCCATCAGCATGACAGGGATCACCTTCGAGGCCTTGGCCAGCACCTGGGTGGGGAAGCTGACGAACTTGAGAGCTTCATACTGACACCAGCTGCTAAGCACATTGGACAGGCTGGCAAAGGAGTACCGGTACATGGGTGCCCCGTGGCGGGGCTGTTTGCAGAGGACGCAGTAGAGGCCGGCCACGATCAGTGCCAGCACTCGGTTCATGAGCACCAGGAACTGAGAGTCTGTGAAGCGCTCACCTGGCGACGTGGCAGTAGCCCCATAGCTGCGGGTCATCACTCTTTCCTGCAGCACTCCCCAAGTCAGGTAAGATACCTGCATGGGGAAGGACCAGGACAGAGGACAAGATAAGCCAGAGAAGGAAAAGGTGGGCAAAAAACCATCTTGACAACCTCCCTCTTTCTCACATGTCTAAATGATTTAAAAGACAGCATACATATTTTGGTCCCTCTGCAGTAACTAGAAGTTTCCTCTCCCCTTCCAAGCCTGCATTCACCTTGGAGAGAGTAAGTGTGTGTGAAACACAACAACAAATGCTTTAAGACTGTCCAGACCCTGTCCAGACCCTGTGTCTGTGCCCCACACAAGGGTAAGTCAAAGCTGACTCCATCCCAGGTATCTTCCTATCTATGCTCAGTCAATTCAGGGAGTAAAAAGATGGGACACCTGTTAGTTCAGCATGTGTAGAACTAGCAGTGCCCACTCCAACATGCCAAGAGCTCAGCATCTTCGCTCCTTCTTACATGGAGTGGGGGAAGGCTGAATGGCTTCCCAAACTTTGATCGGCAGGTTCACAGTATATGAGACACATCACCACAAGGGGAAGTGTAGTAAGAGCACAGAAGACATCACAGAAAAGAGAGTAAGGGAAAAGAAGGAAAGAAAAGACAGCATGTCCTCCAACCACTTCTAAGAAGATGATGGCACAGTGTGCCTCTGGGAGGAGGGAGTCCCGTAACGCACTAGCCAGGAAAGCCTTGGGACAGGTAGGATGAAAACAATGCTTCCGTGCAGTCCCTGTCCACAGAGACCCAACCCAGGAAGAGTAGTGGAGCCCCCCTGCCTACCTACCTGGAGCCCCGCAGCACAGAAGAGCAGCTTCAGGGCTTGCCAAGTGGGAGTGGTCTCTGCCGGCTCCGTCCGGGAAGCCAGAGGAACCTCGTCAGAGGCCTTGGGCTCATTGCCAAACACACAAGTTTTCACCAGGGGGAAGCAGAGACCCCTGCCTAAAAAAGGCACACAAGATCAAGATCTCACCTTCTCCCCAGCACCGCATCTTCCCCAGAGCAGCCAGCTGCCCTGCTGTCAGGCCTGCAGATCTCCCTCCCTCCCTTTCCAAGCCACATCCCTATTTGGACTGCTGGTGAGCACTCATAAAACGGACCCTGCACATTCACCCACCCTTTCCTCACACACCTGTCTCCAGGTAGTTCTTCCGCCTGAAGTACTGCACCATCAGGTAGCCGGGTACCATAAAGCTGGCATAGCCAGCAGCATTCACCAAAAAACGGAAGAACCATAGCTGCGACCATGACTCTGGAGGGGCTTCGGGAGTCTCCCCACCTGCCCCCAGGGAGGGGAGCGCAGCCAGCACCACCACTGCCCACCACCTGCGGGGACAGCGGACGTAAGGATTAGGGTGCAATTCCTCATCCACTCGGCCCTCCAGAGGGGACTACACTGGAGAAGGGCCCGGAGTCTCCCCGCCCCCCTCAGCTGCAGCCCAGCCCGGACAAAGAGCCTCTCTCTCTAGGGGAGGGGGCGGGAAGGGAGCGGAGGCCGGCGCGGTCCAGGCAGGGTTCCCTCCCTCCCCGGGGGCGGATCCGCCCCTCTGACCACACAGGTTCCCTCTGTTCCCTCTAGCGCTCTCCTGCTGCTCCGGCCACAGGCGGCGCCCCTCCTCCCAGCCCGCCTTCCAGAATCCGGGAGCGCCAGAGTTCCCACCTCCTCCACCCGACACTCCCGGACCCTCGCCAGGAGCACGAGTCCACGCCGCGCCCCCTCTCCCTGCCGGCTCCGGGCCCCGCGGGCCGGTCCGCCGCCTGGCAGCTGGGACCCCACCCGGCCCCTCCGTGCCCAGCAGCGACAGTCACATGGCCCAGGGGCTCGGTCACGTGGACCCGCCGCTCCCCTAGCCCCCCACCTGGCGTCCATGGTCCGGGCCGCGTGGGGCGGAGGGGGGCCGGGGAATGCGGTCCCCGGGCCGCGCGTTCCCTCCGCTTCCGCGGCCGCCTCCAGCAGCGGCCAGTGAGCTAGCGGCTAGCGGAAGTACCCTGCTCTTCCCGCCTCCCTCCCGGCGGCCGCCCCTCCGCCCCCAGCCTCGACCACGCAGCGCCCCGGGCCGCCGCCAGGCCACAGCGCCCCCGCGTGGCCCGGAGGGAGACGCGGCTCGGGAGCCGGACTCCTGGGGGCCCCGGGCGGCGGGGAGGGGGGGAGCGCGCACCCCCACCCCGCTTCGCCAACGCCCTGAGCCCTCACAACCAACCCAGGAGGTAGTGGTGCCCCCCTTGTCATCTCGGGACGGGGACGCTGAGGTTCTGCGACCCAAGCACTCTCTCACTTTACCCCTTTCGCGTTTTCTGACAGGAAGATCTCTCCTTCCTTTCTCCGCTGGGCTGCAGTTCTGTCCCCCAACAACCCATGACCTTCGAGGCTCTGCATGACCTGGCCCTTCCGCTTCGCCCCCTCACTCACCCTCTGCGGAGTCTCACTGCCAGGTCCTCTAATTCACTGTAGGCCTTCCCTTGAACGCTCCCCCCACATCCTTACTCAGCCTTCTGTACGGCCTGGAGATGACAGGCCTCAGAGCTCTCCCCTGACTGACTACCCAAAGGCCCTCCACCAACGTGTGTTCTCCTCACTTTACTCTTCCTTCACAGAATCCACTGCAACTTGTAATTACATATTTATTTGTCTGTTTATGACTTTAATGGCTGCCTCATTCACTAGACTATAAGATCCAAGTGGCCAGAGACTGTGTTGGTTTATTCTCCCATACCCATACTGACCATATTCACCTAACAAGGGCTTCAAATGTGTGGAATGAAAGGAAAAACATACAAAGCCATAGCTCCTTTGTGTTACCCTCCATAGGCCAGCCCTTCTCTCCAGACTCCTCTAGGGCAGTGATGAGCAACCGCCCTGCTGGGGAGGGGGGGCAGGGTGGGGTTTCTCACCTCCTGTTTATCCCTCTGTTTCCACACAAAGGACAAGGGTTTGTGAAGGACGGAGAGGCCTGAGGACTGTTAGCTCCTCCCCAACCACCCCACCACACACACCTATGAAGGTCCTATCCTGTTCAGGGAGCAATTTCCTTCTCTTTGTCTCTACCATAAAGTCACAAGGCAGGCCTACTAAAAATCCCCAATGCACACAGACACGTGTGTGCGTAAAATGACTCTGGGAGGGGGGATCTTTTTAAAGGTCTCTGCTGTTTTAGTGTCATGTTATTGAAACTTCCCCTTCCCCAAAGGCTCAGTTCAGGGCCTTCTATGTGAAGTCTTTAAACAACAGTGTTCAAGAGTCCTCAACAGCAGTGAGATGGAACCCCTCAGGGTCCTGCCTGCTGATTTCAGTTTCTCTCCTCACTCTGGAGAGTCCATGTTTTCCTACTGATTGGCAGCTTCAGGCTGACCCAACGTGAGCAGAAACAAGAGCCCCTGCCATTCTCTAGAGGCAAACAGGCTTTGCCTAGGATACCGGGGGCTTCGGAGTCTTCAAGAATCTCCATCCACCTAGGAAGGTCTTCCTTCTAGACTGGCCTTCTCTCACTTGTGATCCCTCCTCTCAGCTCAGGACCGTGCTGGCCCCAGGCTGTGTCCTCAGCAGTCCCCAGGACACCAGGAGGGCACGTTGTCTGGGCCCAAGCTGCAGCAGCTAAAGCTCCAGCTTCCAGATGGGAAGAGATGGAGTCTCCGGGCCCCAGACTCTGTCCCGGCTTCAGTCAGCACACAGCAGTGGCTTCCCAGAGATCTTCAAGTCATCAAAGGGCAAAAGAGCCAAGGGCTGAGAAGAGAATGGAGAGAAGCAAGATCAGGGCTCATGGGCAAAGGACAGCAGTAGAGAAAGGGAGCTAGGGAGACAGATTGGGCCTTTTCCTCTCCACCGAATGACAGCTGAAGGATATGGGGGAACAAAACCTCCTACTAATCCCCCAAATAGAGGCCCCTCTGGGCTAGACAGAGTCCTGAAGCCTTAGGCAAACCCTCACTCTCTAAGATAATGTCAGAATATCAGAGCTAGTAAGGACACCAGAGGTGATACAGCCTATGGGTCCGGTTTTTTTTTTTTTTTTTAAAGTAAGCTCTAGGCCCAACATGAGACTTGAACTCATGACCCTGAGATCAAGAGTTACATGCTCTACTGACTGAGTAATGTGGGTGCCCCGGAATCCTTTTTTACACTGAACATTTTTAAATGGAAAGACTGTACAGGAAATCTAGGTTCCACCTCTCTTGAAAAATTCCAAGACCTGGAAGTAATTGGTGCACATTCCTCCTCTGCGACTATCTGCTGAAATCAAGTAGGGCAGAGCCTCTGATCCCCCCCAGGGCCCCACCACCCTGTTTTATAACCTAGCCTGCCTCACTGATCCACTGCAGGGCTTCTGTTAGAGTCCAAGTTTGAGCTCCCTGGTCTTGACCAACTAAGGGGCAGGGGCAGAGGCTCACTCCAAGTCCCACAGAGGGTGAGTGACAGAGTCACGGATGTGGATTACACCCCAGAATCCCAACTCCTCGGCCCTTTCAGCTGTCACAGCTCCTGGCTCTGCTATGGGTGTGGGAGCTCCTGGAGATGGAGCCTAGCCTCTTACATCCTCAGCCAGGTCCTGGGGAGTCTCGTCCTCCACGTTCCGCAGCAGGGAGTCAGCGCCGGCCTCACACAAAGCAGATGAGATGCTGCTGAGGCCCCGACCAGCCGCGAGATGCAGAGGGGTGCAGCCATTGAGCATGCGGGCATCTACGCGGGCACCAGCCTGGAGCAGAAACTGCACCAGCCCCCGCTCCTGGGTCTCCACAGCCAGATGCAGCGCGGTCTTTCCACTCGTGCCCTCCTGCAGGGGAACAAGGCTGTCAGCCATGGGACCTCAGGAGGAATCCTGCCAGGCCCTGGGGCTCCAGATGAGAAGTGCCACCCCTCCTGATGGCTGGGCAGGGGCCCCAGGGCCTGATCAGGCGATGGGGCAGGCCCAGGGCTGGGTCATGACCGGCCCCCCTCACCTGCGTGTCGATGTCAGCTCCATTCTGAAGCAGCAGTTCCATGAGAGGCCGGTTCCTCTGCAGGGTGGCAATGTGGAGACAGGCCAGACCTGGGATGGGGTGAGGCTGGGGTTCGCTCGTCTGTATCCACCAACTCTCCCCCACCTTCCCTCACTTTCAGGGACCTCCCTACCCCTCAGCCCCAAGGGACTTACTGCCCACTCAGTGCCTCTGAGCACAGGACTGTTCAAACACAAACCTGAAAAAACCCCCTCAAAAGTCTAAGGGGAAAGGAACTCAAAGTTTCCACCTTTTCAAAGTCATGTTATTGAAACTTTCATGCTTCAGGGGTTAGGTGGCTGAGTAACACCCCACATACACACGCACCCTACCTCCACAAGTATACCCTGCCCCCAGTCTCTCTCTCCCCACCCCCCACCTCTCTGAAACTCTATCTGCCTTCAAGCCCTGTCCCAAAACCACCATCTTCAGAGCTCTCCAGGATCCCCAGGCCCCAGCCCCTCCCCAGATGCCACCTCCTGCCCAGTGCCCTCCTCCCAGAACTAGATTCAAAGTGTCTGTTCAAACGTCCCAGCTCCTTGAGGGTTTTCCTGGCCATCCTCTTTGAAAATCACGCCTACCCCCGTCCCTCACATTCTAGTTCTCACTCTGCTCTACTTTTCCCCCAGGCCTTCCTGCTTGCTAACCTGCTAGAGAACTCCCTGCTTAGACTTACTGCCGGCCTCCATCATTCTCTGCTTTGTTCACAGATTAAGTCTCACTCCCGGAATAATGTCTGGCACACAGAAGGCCCTCAGTACATACGTGAATTAATGAGTTAATCTAATCTCTGTTAAACTAAATCGCTTGAGGGCAAGGTTTAGCTCTGTCTTTTGCACATAGTAGGCTCTCAGTAAATTCTCAATTGAATTCATTCATTCATTCATTCATTCATTCAGCAAAGATGTATGGAGTACCTATGTGCTTGGAACTGGAGGTGCATTGACGGACAGGCCATAAGCATCCTGTCCCTGAGAATGGAGTCCCTCTCCTGCCCCCTTCTCATCCCACAGGCCCCGAGGCCACCCATACCTTGCCAGTTTTGCAGCTGGAGGTCCAGGGAGTGCAGTGGTCCTCGGCCTGGCTCAGGCCGCCCCTCCAGCAGGCAGCGGGCACAGGCCAGGTGCTGGCGCTGACAAGCCACGTGCAGAGCTGTGTCACCGTGTCGATCCTGTAGCATGCGACTAGCCCCCTTCAGGACCAGGGCCCGAACTGCGCCGGGCTGGTCCAGGTGTACAGCCAAATGGAGTGCTGTCTGTAGGCACAGAGGGGCCCAGGGCTACTGGAGCGTGCTCCTCCCTCTGGCAACATGCTAGGGTGGACCCAGGAATTACCAGCTGCCACAATTTGAGAGCCGCTTAGAAAGGCTATGGCCCTGGTTTTCCAAGGAAATGCTGCCAAACCCTTCCCTCTGTCACTGCCCAGGCAGCTCTTGGGACGATCCCTCCCAGGTCTGCAGGCAGGATGAGGGAAGTGGCCCCCGGCTTTTCTTGCAGGTCCTCTTAGCCCCTGCAGAAAGGACAGATGGGGGCAGGGTCTACCCCCTCCACCTCTGGGGAGACCTCTGTTATCCCCAGGGGCCAGGGGAAAAGGAAAGGTCGGAGGGGGGAAAGACTAGAGGTACCAGGCAACCTCTACCTGCCATACTCCTCTTCTAAGGCTCCACACAGATGCCACTCCCATGTTAAGCATTCCCTGGCTGCTCCCCATGGACACTGGATCCCACAGGAGCTGGTATGTGTCTCTATCACAAGTCTTGTCACATGCTCTGCAGTTAGGTGTGGACATGAGTCCCCTAGCCCATGCTCAAACACCTCATGGGCCGAGGCTGTGTCTTGCTCATGTTTGTATCATCAGCTTCTATCCCAGTGTCTTGCATACGGTTTCCAGAATGTGCAGCCTGATGTGGCTGCTAGGAATGGGGCAGGGATAGGTATCCAGGGACAGCCCACCCTCTCCCCTCACCTACCTGGTAAAGGTTGTTCTGAATGTCCAGGACCTCCCGGGGCAGCAAAGCCAGGCAACAGAGCAGCACAGCTGGGGCCTCGTGAATCACCGCCAGATGGACCAGCCTGGGAGGGGGAGGCAGCAAGAACAGGGTTCAGTGTCAGGGCTCGGGGCCCTAGACAGTGAGCTAGGGGCCTGAGGTCCTGAGGTTAGAAGGAAAAACACATCAGTCTCTAAGAAGCCACTCATAGGGTAGGTAAAGGAAGTGAGAGTTTGGGCCAGGAAGTGAGGGTTGGTGTGGGAAGCCAGGATCCTGGGGCTGGGAGCTCCAAGTTCCCATCTCTGGCCTTCAGGAGGGCCTCGGCAGAGTGGGAGCATGGGCAGGGTGCTGATGGGACAAGGGCCTTCCTGTTTGGGCTGCCCACACCCCACTCCCCTCTGGTCCCAGGGCCCTGTGAGGCCAGCTGCAGCTAGAAGCCAAAAGGAAAGCCGCCGAGATAGCATAGACCTAGTTTCCGGGGCTGAGCTCCCCACCTCCACCAACCTCAACAGGGAGGATTTGAGAGGGCAGGAGCAGGGTTACCTCCACTCCCAGCAACCCAATGTTATACTCTGAAAGGGAGAGAAAACAGAAGTTCTGGGAAGAGGAGTCAGGAGACAGCGAGGCAGGCTTTCCTGCTGTTGCCCTTTACAGAGGAATCAAGAGGGTCAGTTTTCAGACAGCATGGACCCGGTGGGGCCTGACCAGAGGCCATCCCCCACTCTGCGTACACTTCCAAGGGTAGGTCTGTGCGGTGCAGAACATGTGCGTCCGTTGGGGGCCAAAGAGTCTGAGCCTCTTGCTAAGGTGGGAGGGGGCAGCTGGGAGGGGAAGTTCCAGTCCTGGGGTTTCCCCACATCAGGTGGGGAAAATGAAAGCCAGAGCTGCAGGGTCTAGGCCAGGACAGATGCCTTGAGGCATTAACCGCCCTGAGGGGTAGTTTGGGTAAAGGCACATCTGGGCTGGGGAGGGGGCTGCTCAGGCGGGAGGGAGGCAAGCTTGGTGGCTGGCGGCAGGAGAGGCCCAGGAGAGAGAGTGACAGAGGGAGGGCGGGAGGAACCGCACTGGAAATCCCCTCGGCCAGGGCCTGTTCTCTAGGTCACATTCCTGCAGCCACCTCCCTCTCTCCCTGTCTCCCCTCCTCCCACTTCCTCTTCCCACTTCCATAAGTCCCACAGGCCAGACACCTCTAAGGGAAGAGAGCACCCCCTCCTCCCTAGGAACCTCCTGGGGGAGTCCTGACTCCTCTTCTCTGCCCCGCCCCCCCCCCCCACAGTCTAGACACAACACCTGTCTCTAACTAGGTTAAGGCTGCAGCCCAGAGGCTAACAAAAGACAGCAGTGTCAGAAGTCTTCAATCCCTAGATCAAAGGTCAGTCATAGGAATTCCACAGGGAGCTCCCTAAATCTTGGTTCTGGGCCTGTGGGCTGGTAATCTGGGCAGGTTACAAAAGAGGCCTGGGGTCATTCCTCTCCCACCCACCGGGTCCACAGGCTATCTTTGTCAAAGGCCACCCAAGATTTGGACCCTCCGATCTCCAAAAAGCAGGTCAAGACAGACACCTCTGGCCTCCTCTACCCTCCCGACCCCCATTCATTTCAGCATCCCCTATCTGGGACCCCCCGCACACTCCACTCTGTTTCTCGCCCCCAAATCCCAGCCACCCCCTCACCTGACAGTGTTTCTTCTTCCTAAGGGGCAAATCTTCAACTGGCCAGTCCCTCCCACACAAAATGCTTCTTATTTCAACTGCCTGCCCCCTTAGCCCAGTCCCCACCCAACTTCACCTGCACCTGGGGGGAGAAAGGGTAAAGTAAAGGTATCAGACAGGACAGTGAGGAGGACTTGGGGGGCTCAGGAGGTAGAGGGTGTCAATAAAGCTGAATCCAGCCCTCACTTCCCCTTTTGCAGCAGAGAAGGAAGTGAACTGGGCAGCCAGCCGCCTGTCTGTCTGCTGGGGCAAGAGTGCCCCAGCCTGGGTCACCGCCTCTTTCTCAGAGCTAGCCTTAGCTCTGCTCCCTAGCTGTACCCCCATCCTTAGCTCCCTGACCCCCACTGGCAACCTGTAACTGGCACCTTTTGTTCCTTGAGACAGGGTACTATGAGGTCAGGGGCTGGGAATCCCAGATATTGAGCAAACAAGGATGTGCTCTCCCCCAGCAAGGGGGGGGGGGGAGCACTTTGGTTAGGGGAATTTTCCCTTCCAGGGGGTGGGTTATTGGTAGCTTTCCGGGCTGCTAGCTGGGGTTCCAGGTGCCTGGCAAGGGCCCTGTCAGCTCTGCCCACCTCCCAAAGGGAAGGCAGAGAGATGATGCCAGGGCCTCTGGACCGGGTCTGGCCAGAGCTCAAAAGTGGGCTGAGTGTGAAGTCTAGAGTTTGGAAGAGAGAGTGGGGACTGCCCCTTCCAGCGCGGGTGTTTTGAGGGATCCTCACAGACTGGGTTCCCGGCCTGCTGAAGATCCAGGAGTTAGCATCGATTGGAAGGGGTCTCTGTCTCAGCCTCAACCCCATACTCACGTGTCTCCATCTTCAGAGATATAAGTGAGGGCTTCCAGCTGCTGAGGGCTCAGCGCCCCCGCGGCGGGAAGCGGCGAGCGTGGGGCTGGGTTCTCGGTCTCTGTGCCCCCCAACAAGGACAAGGACTCGGTGAGCGACGAGGAACCATAGGTGGAGTCAGCTCGCTCCCCATCTGTATCTTCCTTCTCCTGTGGCTCCTGGGCTGTTCCCGGAGGATGAGTCCAGGGCTGGGGGCCATGGCCATCCGAGGGCCCAGAGGCTGGGGCCGAGGTGGGCTCGGGCAGGGAGCGCAGAGAGCGCAGAGACTCGATGCCCGAGTCATACTGGCTCTCATCTGTCTCGTCCGGCCCCTTCCGCGCCTCCGACATGCCAGCGGTCCCGGCCGGCGGGGGCCAGGTCCGAGCAGGATCCGGCTCTGGGCTCCGCCGCGCCGCCTTTCCGGGTTGCAGGTCCGCCTTGCAGAGCTAGCGCCCGGCCGGGAGTGGCCTCCTTCCTGAGCTGCGGGAGCCCGAGGAGTCGGCGAAAAGCGCGGGCGAGGATCGGAGCTCTGGAGGCTTCCACGGCAGCGGCTACTCGGGGTAGCTGGACTGCCCAGTCGGACTCGCTCCCTCGCCCCGCCTCTCAGGCCCCGCCCCCGACAGGCGCTTCCGGACCGAGGCCCCTCCCTCCGGAATCCCCCTAACCCCGCCCTCTGCGTTGGCTTTGAGTCAGGGGTTACCCCGTCCTGAGTCACTCGTGCGTTCATTCAGCCACTCATTCATTCACCCATTCATTCATTCATTCATTCATTCACCCACTCATTCATCCATCCATCCATCCATCCATATTTTCCCTTCCTTTTTTTCATTAATTCCACGCATTTTCTTTTCTTCCTTCCTTTCTTCCATTTCATTTTTTCCATTCATTCATTCGTGTTTGTTTGTTTTTTTTAAAGATTTTTATTTATTTCTGTGACAGAGAGAGCATACACAAGCAGGGGGAAGGGAGAACCAGGCTCCCCAACCAGCAGGGAGCCCCCCTGGGGGGTTGATTCCAGGACCCCAGGATCAATGCCCTGTGCAGAAGGCAGCCGCTTAACCGACTGAACCACCCAGGTGCCCCTTTTCATTTGTTTTTCTTTTTTTTTTTTTTAGATTTTATTTATTTATTTGATAGACAGAACACAAGTAAGCAGAGAGGCAGGCAGAGGGAGGGAGAAACAGGCTCACAACTGAGCAGGAAGCCCAACGTGGGGCTCGATCCCAAGACCCTGGGATCATGACCTGAGCCAGAAGCAGCTGCTTAACCGACTGAGCCACCCAGGAGCCCCTCTTTTCATTTACTTTTAAAGGAATATTTATTAGTCATCTGCACAGGCTATGCAACTTGCAAGGAGAGCACTGCTTCCTATCTCCTACCCATTTTTCTCAATTTCTATGGCCTCCTTCTCTATCAGTGCCTAGGAGTTTGGGTAGGGAAAGAAAGGGGAAACCTATTGTCTTTAAAGAAGCAGTTCTGTCTTTGGATCCTGGATAGAGGGTCTCCTGAGTCTACTTCCGAGATCACATAGAATTGGGCATAAGGACAGGTTTTTTGTTTGTTTTTGGTTTTTTGAAAGTGGGTTTTCTCAGGCAAGCTGTTGTCTTAAAAAATGCAGATATGCAGGTCAGATTTTTTTTGTTGTCTAAAAAAGTAGAATGGTGGGATGCCTGGGTGGCTCAGTGGGTTAAGCCGCTGCCTTCGGCTCAGGTCATGATCCAAGGGTCCTGGGATCGAGTCCCGCATCAGGCTCCTTGCTCAGTGGGGAGCCTGCTTCTCTCTCTGCCTCTGCCTGCCTCTCTGCCTGCTTGTGTGTACTCACTTGCTCTCTCTCTCTCTTTGGCAAAAAAAAAAAAAAAAAAAAAAAATCTTAAAAAAGCAGAATGGTCATTCTTCACAGGGATGAAACACTAGTTCTGGGCGGTTACGACATCTGGTTACCCCTAGTGATCAGGGAAGTTTAGTTCCTCATGGTGGGGCCAGAATGGGGAGGCCCCAGACATGCTGGGCCATGTTCTCCTGAGGTCCCCACCACAGCCACAGCCCCAATGCCAGCACATCTTCCCTCCTTCCCTGTCCCTGCTTTCCCTGGGCCTAAACGGCCTAGGGAGGTTGTCAGCAAACTCCACCCATATGGTGAGCCCCAATCCGTGCCCCATGATTCATCCCCTACCCCAAGGGCCATCAACCCAGGGGCAGCAATGCTTTTAGAATATCATCCCTAAGGGAACATCTCCTTTTTCCAACTCTGGCATTGGGGGAAGGAAGCTGGAGTAAGTGCAGACAGCTATGAACCAGCTTTCCTACTGCCTTCCACCATGTAATCTCATTTTATTCCTTTGTTTGACAAATACATATAGGGCTTTTCCTGTATGTCTGACATTGGTCTTTCTGTTGGAATCAAAACTAAGTATCATAGTAACAGTAATAACCAACAACCACTAACCCCACCTCCACTCAAAAATGTCCCATGGTCCCAGCCTTCAAAAATCTCCCAGCAATTATAATACAGAGTGCTTACACAAAGACAGGAGTGAGAAGAGGGTGCCCTGGGGGCACACAGTGGGGTCAACTGCCCAGTGGAGTGCAGGGAAGGAAGGGGACTGGGGAGAAGAGAGGTACCCTGTGTGTGTGTGCTTGGAGGGGTGAATCAAGAGAGAAGCATGGTGGGCAGCCAGGAGGAGATGCCCCACTGCTCTTCATCCCTGTGGAGAACCAGAGTGGAGAAGATGGTTGAGCATGAGGCAGTGAGAAGCCATGAGGGGAAAGCCCAAGGAAACTGAAGCATCTCCTTCCCTTGAGGTCAGTGTGACTTCAGAGGTTTTCAACTTCCTCCCCTGGCATGTTCCTCTCTCATCCTCAAAGCCTAGAGCAAAAATACAGCCAGGAACTCTAGACCCAGACTACTTGGGCTCAGATCAGGCATTATCACATCCTCATCTTAAAGTTGGGAAGCTGAAACCCAGAGGGGAGAACTGAACTGCCCAAGATACAACAGTTAGGAAGGACGGGGGCCAGGTTCTCCTGTCCCTAATCCAAAACTTTGAAAAACATTTTCACTGAAACTTTGTTTCCTTTATAAAGGTCTAAGGAGTTGGGGCATCTGAACCCACCGCAAGGACACAAGAATGCAGGAGTATGCAGTGAACCCCACTTGCCTTCAGATAGAGGCTGAATATAAGGAAAAACCTATCCCAATTCAGTCTGGAGTCTCACTTGGAACCTTAACAGGTGTGTACCAGCCCCTTTTCTGGCCACATGAGGTCAGCATTGAGTCACTGACGGCTTCCAGCACCTTGCCAGTACTCTGACAGGAAGCCCTTCAGGGGACACTTCAGAATGGGGAGAGGGATCATGCAGTGCCATTCTGAAAGATGACTTGGGGACTCTGACTCGGGCCTCAGCATGGTCAGGGCCCTGACTTCGCTTCCTCTGCCCCACCAGTCCTCTTCTCTCTCTGCTGTTTTTTTCTGGTTCCCTTTGTAGTGCCCCCACTCCCAGCTTCCATCCACCCCAGCCAGGCTCCTTCTTCTAGAAGCAGGCCCCGTTGCCATGGTGACCAGCAGGTCAGCTGGCTCCTTCCTTGCCCCCTCCCTTCACCCCTCTTTCCCCTGAGCTGCAAGGAAGAGTAATGTGTGTGAATGGAGAAGCAGGGGTCAGTTGTCAGGGGTCCTTTATCTCTTGGGAGCTCTGGGGTTGGCCAAAAGGAGTGGGAAACAGGAGCAAGATTTCAACAACTAAATGGGAAGTGGGAGCCTCCTATCTGAGTTAGGACAGGGTCAGGCTGGGGACTCTGCACTTTGTCTGCAGTGAGGACTGAACTAGGTGGAACAGGCTGAGACCAGAAGAGGGGTTGGAGTTAGATGTGAGGTAGGGTTTCCCACAAAATATGGGTGGGAGGCACTGGAGTGAGCCCCCAAGTGAGAGTCTTCCTCTGCCATGAGAATGAGGGAGAAGCCAGCCTCTTCAGGACCCCACCCTTCCTCTGTTTGGGTCTGAAGGATGGAATGACCCACGCATGGAGTGGAGGAACCTCAGACTGGATAGTTTGGAAGCAGTAGGCAGTCAGCCAGCGACCTTCACTTTGCCTGGAAAGAGGAGAATAGGCAAATGGAGGCAGGACCAGGATTGGGTGTGTTGGGGGCGGGTGGGAGAGAGGTAGTGGCTCTTCTGCCTCAGGTAGCCATCCCAGCAGATCAGTGCGCTCACCCCCTGTCCCAAAGACTGGATTATCCAAAACTTCGCCTTAAGCTAACTTCCAACCCACAGATATCCCCACGGCCTTTGGAATGGGAAAGGTCTGGATTCTAGGACTAGCTCTGTGAGTACTAGCTTGTGACCTTGAATAAATCACTCACACTCCTTATACTTTGGTTCCTTGTGGGCAAATAGGGGACCAATTACTATACGTCAAAGACTCTAATGTAGCACCGGGCACACAGCAGGATTCCACAGGGTGCACACATGGATTGAATATGCATACCCTTTATACTATTTTATCACAATGATTGGTCCCCCTCCCTATTAGACTTTGTGCTCTTTGAAGGTAGAATATCATATGTTTCATTTCTGAACAGAGTACACAGTAGGTACCTAATGCCTGTTTATTGAATGGATCCACCCAGGAATTAATGAATGCATGTCAGTTTTTTTTCTGCCTGACCCAGACAGTACAAGGGAAAAGCAGTGTGGATGGATGGCAGGAAGGGGTAGGCTACTTGTAGTCACTCAGCCTGGCCTGCGGTCTGTGATTTTGCCTCCTACACTCACAGAAGAAGGGCAGAGCCTTAGAGAGAGTCCAGGCAAATTCTTCAGTGCACAGATGAGGAAACTAAGGCTTAGAGGGGAAGGCACTTGCCCAAGGTCACACAACCACTTAATGGCAGAGCCAGGATTAAGAACTGGAATTTAGGTTTCCTGTTCTCCAGCCTAGGGCGACGCACACACTTCATTGCTTCTTTGGGGCTGTTCTTCTAGGGAAGGAAAATGGCTCTGTGAAGGCTGGTTCCCATGTCCTCCCCTCTGCCCTCTGTTAGTCCTTTCTCACATCTAGCTCCAGTCCTTTCTCTTTCACGCGATTCCATCTCTGCGCACTTGGATCTGGCCTCGGAAGGCTGGCTCCCGCCTTAACCCGTTACCACCCAACTGGAAATAAGGATCTTCCCTAGGGTTCCATGGCTCAATCTCCTTTCCCCCACCCTTGGCCCCAGGAACTTGCGGGAACCAACGATGGGGAGGGATGTTGGCTGAACCACTGGTGCCCCCTCCACGGAGAAGGGACGGAAGGAGTTGCGGCACAGATCTTGCCAGGATGGGGGGTGGTGGTGGTGCGGTGAGCAAGGCTCGGAGTGGGGAAGGGGTGCGGGGAGCCCCTGTTGCTTCTTCTCCTTGGGGGGTGGCTATTAGGTAGGCTTGGGGAAGGCGGAGTTTGGGGGGCTGGGGGCGGGGCTCTTGAGCTGGGAGGAAGAGGGGGGGCGCGCTGGCTCCAGCTCGGCTCAGACAAAAGGCGGCGGCGGGAGCGGGCGGGAGGCGGAGCGGCGCCGCGAGGGCCTCAAGGTGACACCCGCCCCCGGCCCCGGCCCCCCCGGCCCGGCCCCCCAGCCCGCCTCCCCACCCCTAGCCCCTAGCCCCCTACCCCCGGTGCCCTTTCCAGGCCCCCTCCCCCCTGGCGGGGGGTGGGGAGCAGCGAGGGCCCCGCCCCCTCCCGCCCCCTCCCCAGGGCCCGCGCAGGATGCCCTCGGCCCCCGGCAGCCCCCCGGGAAGCCCTGAGCTCGACGCACCCCCTCTACGCCATGTCCCCCCCTGGCTCGGCCGCGGGAGAGAGCGCCGGCGGCGGCGGCGGAGGTGGCGGCCCCGGGGTCCCGGAGGAGCCCACGGCGGCGGCGGCGGCGGCGGCGGACGAGGGCCCCGCCCGAGAGGAGGTGAGCACAGGCAGCGCCCCTTCCCCAGGCGCGGCCGCAGCTTGGCCCCCCATCCCCCGCCCCGCGCGGCCCCCGCCGGTTCCGCCGCAGCGCGGCCGGCGCCCCGCACCCCGAGTCGGCCGCCGCAGCCGCAGTCCCGCGCGGATGCCCCCACCGGCGGCCGGAGCTGTCCGCGGTAGCGGGGAAGGGGCTGCGCCGGGGGCGGGGCTCGGGGGGTCCTGGGCAGGGGGAGGGGCCGAGGGGCGGAGCCTCGCGGACCCCGGGCTGATGGGGTGGGGACGGTGGCAGGAATCCTGTTTCGCCGAGGGGATGCGATCTTGAAGGCCAGGAAGGGCGACTTGTAGGGGCTACAGAGGCAGGAGAGTACCATGGGGAAATGGTGGTGGTACCTGAGCTGTGGTCCTGAGAAGGTCAAGTGTGTAGAGAGGCGATTCCCCCTGGGGTCACTGGGGGTGTGTGCACCTCTCCCTCCCAATATCCATGCTGTTCCCCCACTCCCAGGGGGTCCCTGAGCCCAGCAATCCTTCAGAGTGTTGGAAATAAGCATTTCCCTAGTCCGGGGCCCCACTCTTCAGTCCTCTGAACCTGGAAACAAAGAGACTGAGGAAGGTGTCAGTAGCACTGCTCCCCCCCCCCCTCCCGTGCACACTCTTGCACACACATACACACTGCACTAGGGCAGAAGCACGTGGGCAGGGACAGACCTGCAGGTAGAGACCCTTTCAGATGTGTTCTCCGTGGGACACGTGCATACTCAGGCGGGCACACAAAGGTGCACATCTGCACACCCCCCCAAGGACAAGGCTCCCAAAAAGGTCCATCTACCCTAATCTTGTTTGTATATGCTGTGTACTACTGCCTAGCCCACCTATCTATCTGCACTTCCAGATCTTTCCTCTCATTTCACAGGCCCAGGGCCCACTGCCTGTGACTGTGCCCTTCCTTTCCACCCTTTTCTCCCTTCCTGTGGCTAGCCTCCAGGTCAGGCCTGGGGAACTGGAGGAAATCAGGATCTCAGCGGGGGGTGTCTGTGTTGAGGGGTGGGGGGGGCTCCTTAAAGCTAGACAGCAGGGAGGAGGAGTGGGAAAGCACAGCCCACCACCAGAAATCCAACTCAGTTCTCATCTACTAAGTGGCTGCTGGGTGCCAGCTCCATGATGGGCACCCGGGAGAACTGAGACCCTGACCTCAGGAGCACCCAGTCTAGATGTGTAAACAACTCACTGGGGTGACCGTAGAACAGAATGGGCCAAGTGTTTTAATAGGCCCCCAGAGAGCTCCAGGAATCATTTTGACAAATGACTGGACTGCAGATGTCTCCCTCCCTACCCCTGTGACCCAGTGCCACATCCCTGTTCCCCAGCCACTTGCCTTTGCCCTTCTGAATATCTCCTTCTGGACTGCCTTCTCTACTCAGAGATGCCTCTCATCTTAGAACAGGGAAGGATGTTAGGGTCCAGGAAGGAGACTTACAGAGAGGGCCTCCAGGTCAGAATGTGGGGAGAGTCAGAGCTTGATGTCTCCTGGGCACCCCCTCCCACCCCTCCAAAGGAGGTATGAGACTAATTGTCTGTGAGGGATGGGGAGATGGATGGGTCAAAGAGGACTGGCTACTCCAGTACCCAGGACTCAAAGAACCAGGAAGATGTGAGGGCCCCACCTGTTAAGTGGGAAGGTGTTGTCAAATGGGTCCCTCCCTGCTTTCCTGGAACACCTGGAAGGAGTCCTGGCTGGGGACCTGCCTTCACTGACGCCTGTCTGTCCTCCCTTGTCTTCCCCATCCACACCTCCTGTTTCATGGCCATCTTACATCTGTCTTTGGACTCTGTTTCTCCGGGTGCCATCCTGTCCATCTGTGTCTTCTCTGCCACCGGGCCTCCTCCCTCCACCTCTGGCTCCGATCCCTCTCTGCCTTTTGGGGTGTCTGTCTCTCTCTGCACGTCCCTGTATTGGCATTCTGTTCTCTTTCCCTGCCCCCGTGTCTCACTCGGGTCCTTTCCTCATTTATCTTTGGTCCTTGGCTTCCCTCTTGGTCTTACCTTTCCTCCCCACATCCCTGTCTGCCTGTCATCTCTGATGCTGGCTTCTACACCTCCATCCATCTCTGTGCCGGGTCCTGCCACTCCGTCTCACTTCCCATTCATCTTGGACCTTCCCCTGCCCATCTGAGCAGCAGCGTCCCATCCAGCCCTCTTTCACCAAGTCCCTCTGCCGTGAGTCCCACTGGAAGTGCCTGCTGCTCTCGCTGCTCATGTACGGCTGTCTGGGGGCCGTGGCCTGGTGCCACGTGACCACGGTGACCCGCCTCACCTTCAGCAGCACCTACCAGGGCAACAGCCTCATGTACCACGACAGCCCCTGCTCCAACGGCTATGTCTACATCCCCCTGGCCTTCCTGCTCATGCTGTACGCCGTCTACCTGGTGGAGTGTTGGCATTGCCAAGCCCGCCATGAGCTGCAGCACCGTGTTGATGTGAGCAGCGTGCGGGAGCGTGTGGGCCGCATGCAGCAGGCCACGCCCTGTATCTGGTGGAAGGCCATCAGCTACCACTATGTCCGCCGCACCCGCCAGGTCACGCGATACCGCAATGGAGACGCCTACACCACCACCCAGGTGAGGGGTTGGAGGGGAGCACAGGCCAGTCCAAATGGGAGGGGGGTGCTGGGACCTGATGGACTACCCCCCAGGGGGAGGAGCACAGGTAGCAGTGAGCTCTTGTGGACACTGAAACAGGAGGGCAGTAACAACAGTAATAATAATAATAATGGTAAACACCAGCAACCACGCTCTGCCCGATGTACATGATAATACTGCATCATTTCTTTAATCCTCATTACAACCCTATGAGGTAGGTAACTACTACCCACATTTTACAGATGAGGAAACTGAGGCCCGGAGAGGTTAAGTACCCTGCTCAAAGTCATACCAGCTAGTATGTGGTGGAGCTGGGATTTGAACCCAGGTAGTCTGGTTCCAGGGTCTGTAATGCTTAGTGCTTAATGGCTGGAGATGGCTTCCCATGCACTACCTCACAGCATGCTCTCACCCGTTCAGTGAGGTGGCTGCTACCAGGTCCTCTTTCACAGGTAAGGAATCCTAAGATCAATGACTTGCCCAAGGTCTGCAGCTTCTAAGAGGTAGTGCTAGACTCAAACACAGGGCCCTGGATCCCAAGTCTGAGGCTCCCAGAGGTGGGAGTCTGCTGGCAAAGAGGCGGAGGTAGGCAATGGAGGCCCCATGGAAAGGTGGGGATGGGGGCTAATTAGCACAGCCTGGACCCGCCAGGATTAGGCATTATTAGAACCCTGCGGGAAGAGATTTTTCTCAGGGAAGGGTGACTTCCGTCTCAGTATTGGAATGGGTAAACAGAAGCCTGGGGCCTGTGAGAATCAGGAATGGTTGAGAGCTAAGGTGGGAACAGGTAGACCGGTCGACAGGACGCTCCTCGGCCCACTGGGGAACACACTTGTAAAAGGAAAGAAGGGGCAGCATGAGTCTTGGGAGACGGGGCAAAAAGGTTGGGCAAACCCGACGGGCAGTTCAAGGCCAGCGCCTGACCCCCTGAAGAAGCAGCGCTTAATTCAAATTAGCATGCACACCGGGAGGTCTGAGTTCCCGCCCGTCCTCCTCTCTAACCGAAGACGCTGAGGACCCGCGTGGCTTTGCAAAGCAGATGATAAGATCCCACCCGGCTCCAAGCGGGCTCGAAAGTGGGGCGGGCTCCGGGGTTTGAGCGGGCAGCAAGAGCGGCGCGATGGGGCGGACGAGGGTGAGCCGACAGAAGCGACTCCCGCCGCCCTCCCCGGCGCCGTAGGTCTACCATGAGCGCGTCAACACGCACGTGGCGGAGGCCGAGTTCGACTACGCGCGCTGCGGCGTCCGCGACGTGTCCAAGGCGCTGGTGGGGCTGGAGGGCGCGCCGGCCACGCGCCTGCGTTTCACCAAGTGCTTCAGCTTCGCCAGCGTGGAGGCCGAGAACGCCTACCTGTGCCAGCGCGCGCGCTTCTTCGCCGAGAACGAGGGCCTGGACGACTACATGGAGGCGCGCGAGGGCATGCACCTCAAGAACGTGGACTTCCGCGAGTTCATGGTGGCCTTCCCGGACCCGGCCCGGCCG
The DNA here is from genome assembly GCF_009829155.1 of Mustela erminea. Taxonomy (NCBI): domain Eukaryota; kingdom Metazoa; phylum Chordata; class Mammalia; order Carnivora; family Mustelidae; genus Mustela; species Mustela erminea. Next base: position 90,858,241 of record NC_045617.1, read on the forward strand.
CCGTGGTACGCCTGCTCCTCGGCTTTCTGGGCCGCGGCGCTGCTGACGCTGTCGTGGCCGCTGCGCGTGCTGGCCGAGTACCGCACGGCCTACGCGCACTACCACGTGGAGAAGCTCTTCGGCCTGGAGGGCCCGGGCTCGGCGAGCAGCGCGGGCGGCGGCCTGAGCCCCAGCGACGAGCTGCTGCCCCCGCTGACGCACCGCCTGCCGCGGGTCAACACGGTGGACAGCACGGAGCTCGAGTGGCACATCCGCTCCAACCAGCAGCTGGTGCCCAGCTACTCGGAGGCGGTGCTCATGGACCTGGCGGGGCTGGGGGCGCGCTGCGCGGGGGCGGCGGGCGGCGGGTACGCGCCTGCGTGCCGCTATGGCGGGGTGGGCGGCCCGGGCGCGGCGGGCGTGGCCCCGTACCGGCGCAGCTGCGAGCACTGCCAGCGTGCTGTCAGCAGCTCGTCCATCTTCTCGCGCAGCGCGCTCAGCATCTGCGCCAGCCCCCGGGCCGGCCCCGGGCCCGGTGGCGGCCCGGGCTGCGGGGGCAGCCGCTTCTCGCTCGGCCGCCTCTACGGCTCCCGACGCAGCTGCCTATGGCGCAGCCGGAGCGGCAGTGTCAACGAGGCCAGCTGTCCCACCGAGCAGACGCGCCTGTCGAGCCAGGCCAGCATGGGGGACGACGAGGACGACGACGAGGAGGAGGCCGGGCCGCCGCCACCCTACCACGACGCCCTCTACTTCCCGGTCCTCATCGTGCACCGGCAGGAGGGGTGTCTGGGCCACAGCCACCGGCCGCTGCACCGCCACGGCTCCTGCGTAGAGACCTCACTGTGACCTCCGCCCCTCCTCCCCCGCCAGGCCCTCGGTCCACCCTCCTGTCCCCCGTCGGACTGTGTCCCTGGCTGGTAGCAGGGGGAGTCGTGATGGTGACTGAAGCTGTGCTGGGCGCGGCGCGGGGAACCAGGAGGCGAGGGTGCGCGGGACGGACCCCGATGGGTCCGGACCTTCCGCCTTTCCTGTACATAAAGAGACCGATGGTGGGAGGGGATCGGCGGCTCTGGAGAACCCCCAGCCCGGGCACGGTCGGCTCTTCCAGCCTGCCGCTCGGTTCTTAGGGGGACACCTCCCCTTCTCCCACGCACACTCGCACACTCGCGATTTCCCGTCCAGCCTTTCAATGGATCTTCTGACTGTTAGTGGCGACTGTGCTGTGTGGCACCGCCTGGGGCCCGCCTCAAGGGCGAGGCTTTGGCTCTGCAGCTGGGGAGGTTTAGAGGCATGGGGAAGGGAAACTGGGGCTTTCCTTCCTTCGCAGCCTAGCCCCACCAGGGCCTTTCCCTGCGGAGGGAGCGGTGGTGAACAGCAGGGCTGGCTTCCAACCAGCTAATGAATTCAGCGGGTCTGAGACCGGGGCCAGATGTCAGCCCCGGTGCTCCATCTCAAAACCGTGCAAATGTTGCTATCCTCTTCTTGGCGCTGGCCCCAAACATCGGGGTTTCCTTTCTGCCACTCCCTCCACTGCTGTTTATTTAGCTGGGTCCCTGGAGTGTGGGTCCTGGAGGGACTGCGCTCACACTGCTTGCGTCACCCTCCTCCCTTGCCTCTTGCTCTCTGGCCCTGAAGAACAGTTGCCCAGGGAGGAGGGAGGCAAAATGTGGACAGTATGCACCTCAGTCCTGTCTCTAAATTCTGCAGCGTCCTGGCAGCAGCCTCCTGACCTGGGGTCTGGGAGGACTCTCCCTTCAGAGGGGTGGGATACTGCCACACACCATCATTAAAGCTGGTCAAGATCAATGCCTGGGTGGGAAGAGTGGGAGACAGACCCCGGTGGCAAAGGGGGAACTCTCGCAGCAGGTGGGAGTGGGCAGTGGAGGGAGATGGAAAGGACCGCCAACGGTAGGGGTTTCTGGGGTGAAACCTTTCCTTGCCTTCCCCAGACTTGTGGGGGATGGTGGTGTGAAGAGCGGTTTGTGCCCCCACACATTACCTCTGCAGGGCTGAGGTTGTCTTCATGAGTCCTGGCTGGAGAAATACTCAATTCTAGGGGCAGGGTCAGAGGTGGAAATTCTCTAAATCTTGCCCAACCCCTCTGTCATCTATCCCATGTGCTGAAGCCCTGCAGCGTGTCCCAGGGTCTTCCAAAGGACACCCTGCTACCACCGAAGGTTGCGGGTCCCACCTGCTGTTCTCCTAAAGCTCTGAGGCAGCCTTTTCTCCCCCAGCACTCCCACCCTGATGTGCTTCAGTGTGCATGTCTATGTGCCCCCTGCCCTCCCAACCCCCCTGCCTAATGCATTCCCAGTGGACTCAGTGCCCAGGGACTGAGCTCACATTTCAAGCTGGAGAGAATAACCCTGGGGCCCGCCAGCATCGCTCACGCCTGATGCTCCTCACTTCACCGGAGCCGCCAGAGCTCCTTCTTCCCCTTCTTGAGCCTCCTCTCCCATCTTCCTCCAGCCTAGCCAGGACTACACCTGCCAAGGGCATGACTGCCACCTATGCAACATCTCTGGCTCCCCGTCCCCTTTTCCCCAGGGGATTTGGGAGGTTTGGATTGTGGGGACACCATGGCCCATGGCCCATCGGGATTGAGCTTTACTTTCCTGTGGAGATGGCTAAGTGGGAAGGCAGAGGTGGCCGGAGAACAGGAGGCTTGGGCAGGAGGGAACAGCTGCCCACTGAGTTTCCCTGGGTCTGGGCACCCGTGGCCACCTGAGTGCCGTCACTGAACCTGCCTGAACCCTGAGTCTGTGCTCCTTGGAGCCCTGGCGGTTGGAGCACCCCTCTTTCCTCTGAAGGGACATCTGTGAGGTCCAGGTGGTGAGCTGTGGCCGCAGGCCCCAGTTCTTGGCCAGCTGGCCCCGGATGTCATGCCCTTTTGTGGAGGCAGCCTGGCCACTTCCCGGCTCCAAAGAGGGAGGGACTCAGCTCCTTCTCCCTCAGGCCCATTGCTGAGATGGAGCCTGAGCTAGGAGGAGGGGATGGGGGGAACCCTGTTATTATTTTTGCCTGTATTGACCATTTCTGCCTAGGTCTTCTTACACAGACAGCCTCACCTTCCACACACGCACAGACTTAGAGAGAAACTGATTCTTTGGTCTATTTTCTTGGTAGCTTTATTGATTGCCAGGGAAAACGAAAACCAGAAAATTAATTAATCTCTAAAATTAAACTTTACACTGAATGTTCTTGTTTCTCTAATTAGAACTTCTGCTAGCAGCTGTGGCTATGTACACACACACACACACACACAGTCGCTGACACACACCCTCACATCTACACGTTTGCACTCCAGAACTGTCGGAGGGTGTCAGGCACAGACAGACTCTAGGTTGCCCAGACAGGCACACAAGTGCAGTCGCTCCCAAGCCCCCTTTGGTGCTCTGCATAGCGCCTGCTTGTTGGAAGGAGTCCTGGGGAGCAGGCACCCCTGGGCTGTGGCTGCAGCCCGTGACCCATCCTGTGGAAAGACCACAGGTCTGGAGGCTCTGGACCTCTCAGCGGGAGGAGGAGGGGAGACGGGGCTCAGCCTGAATCTGTCAGGTCCTCCTGTGGCCCTGGGGGCTGATGTGACTTCTGTGGGCAGCCACAGAACCATGGGGACTCTTGGAGGGCCACTAGAAGGCTCCATATGTGCTGAGGACAAGGGCTTGTGGGGTGGGCTGGGCCTGGCTGGGGAGAAGACAGGTCTCTGTCATTTGGGTGCATCACACTGTGGCCTTTCTGTCGTGGATTTCCAAGCGCAAAGATTGTACAAATCAAACTGGTGGATAATAAAGTTGCGGATGACTCACTGACTTTCCTCCCCAGTGTGGCACCTCCCCCACGCTCTACTCCCAGCAGAAGCTCCCTGGTGGGGGCAGTGGTCTGAGTCCCTCCTGTCACCTCTGTTTCCCCCTTGCTGGGTTGTGGGGGGTGGGGTGGGGTGAGAATTAGGGGATGGAGTGGCCTGTAGAACGGATCACTTTAGCAGAGTCAGTGAGTCAAGGAACAGCAAGGTAGCATTGACAGGGGTGAGGGTAGAAGAGCCAGGCAAAGCCCTGCAGTAGCCCAGGGAGAGAGAGAGACTGAGGCTGTGCGTGTGCCCACGTGTGCAGGCACGCACATGTTTAAAGATAAAGAAGTCCAGCACCTATTTAGCAGAGAGGAAAATGGTCAGGGGAAAGGGGGTAGAGTAGGTAAGGGAGATGGACAATTTCCATGGGAGAGTCTGGGCTGGCACAGGCTTTCAGAATCTTCTCTGCCTCCCCTAACCCTGGAAGAAGTCAGTCATTTCAGGGGTTCTGGTAATATCCTCTTCCAGGGTACAGAAGATGGGTCCCACTTCATACCCCTCTCTCCCCCTATCCCAGTCCCCACCCCCCTTCAGGACTTTTCCCACATCACCCTTGAACACTCTTCCCAAGGATATCCGTGGTCTCTCCCTTCTAATATGTCACTCTACAGCAGGCATGACCGAGCATGAAATGAGGAGGGGGCTAGGGCAGTGGCCCAGGTCCCGTCACTGCCCCAGCCCTGTCCCCCACCTTATCCCGCAAGGTTCTCAGGGCCCTTGGCAATGATTGGGGACATGAAGTGGCCAGGATTCAAGGTCCGCTGGCGGGCAGCTTCCCGGTTGGCACAGAGAGCCTGGCCAATGAGGTACTCGCTCTCCTGGGCTACATCTGACAGGCGTAGGTCAAATTCCAGGAGGGTCTTGTTTTCTAACATGCCTTCCAGGAGCTGCTTCCCGCCATCCTGGGAGAGGAGTACAAGGGAGGGGGCCATTTCATATCACTACCCAGGATCACCCTCGCACATGTGTGTACACACACATACATACCTTTATACAAGGATGTGACTAGAATGAATTTCACAAAACAATGGTTAACCTTTTGTGCAGCACACTAATGTGTTCTATGCTATCCTATCCCATCCCGTACTATTCTATAAGAAAAACGGTAATCAAGACTTACTAAATTGATTTTTCAACCCTCATGGATTGAAAAACATGGCTCTGTGACAATGATGGTAATGGCCCTCCTCCGATTCAGCCATGGGTGTGTGAGACAAATCTGGCTAATGACATTTGAGGAGGACCTATAGAGGGAGTGGCTTCTGGGAAGGCTCTTCTCCCTCTGAAAAGAGAACAAGAGAGAGGGGTGCTCTCCCTTTCTCTGCCTCTGAGCATGGCCCAATGTGAGGAGCAGCAGCCATCTTGGGACCATGAGAGAAGCACCCAAGAGGATGTGTCCATGTGGCTGGGTGGGCAGAGCAGATGGTGGCAGTGAGCCAGCGAATTTATCAACTCCAGACGCCCCCTACCCTGGGGCTTCTGATTATGGAACATAATGAATATTGTTTAAGCCATTTCCTGGTTCAGGTATCTGTTAACTTGTAGCCAAAAGCACCCCTAGTGGAGACGTGTGTGTGTGTGTGTGTGTGTGTGTGTGTGTGTGTGTGTGTGAGAGAGAGAGAGAGAGAGAGAGAGCGCAAGACTGTTCTCTTGATGGAGGGTCTTCCTCACTAGTCCTCACAGCTCCAGCCGCTTTTGGGCTGGGTGGGCCATGCTCTATGTAAGACTTATGTGAGAGGCAGAATGGTTGTGTTCCATGGTTGTGACCCAAGAGCAAAGCCAGTTTAATGGGTTGCAGATGCATTTTTTAAAAAATGAAGTAGAATAGAAAATAAAGGAAAATATCAGCATGTATCACAAGCACTAAAAGTACATTTCAATGATACCATATTGATGTATATGTTCACTAGGTGTTCGATAAATTGCATTTCTTACTCTGAGACTTGGTCAAGAAAATGAGAGACATCATCTATCAGAAAGGACCCAGGTGGGGCGCATGGGTGGCTCAGTGGGTTAAGTGTCTGACTGCTGTTTTCTGCTCAGGTCATGATCTCAGGGTCCAGAGATCCAGCCCAGCATCAAGCTCTGTGCTCAGCTGGGAGTCTGCTTGAGATTCTCCATCTTCCTCTGCCTCTGCCCCTTAAGCACACACTCTCTTTTTCTCTCAAATAAATAAATAATCTTTTTTTAAGAAATATTTTATTTATTTGAGAGAGAGAGAGAGAGCATGCACGAGTGGGGGAGGGGGAGGGGGAAAGGCAGAGGGAGAGGGAGAAGCAGACTCCCTGCTTAGCAGGGAGCCTGATACGGAGCTTGATCCCAGGACCCTGAGATCATGACCTGAGCTGAAGGCAGACATTTAAGTGACTGAGACACCCAGGTGCCCCAAATAAATAAATCTGGTATTCAACCAGTCCTGAGTTTTAATCACAGCCCTGCCACTCTCTACTGACTGGGTGCTCTTGGGCAATTCACTAGCCTCTCTGAGACTCAATTTTCCATCTGTAAAGTGGGGTTAAGAATACACATTCTGGGGCACCTGCATGGCTCAGTGGGTTAAAGCCTCTGCCTTCACCTCAGGTCATGATCCCAGGGTCCTAGGATCAAGCCCCACATTGGGCTCTCTCCTCAGCAGGGAGCCTGCTTCCTCCTCTCTGCCTGCCTCTCTGCCTACTTGTGATCTCTGTCTGTCAAATAAATAAACAAATAAATCTTAAAAAAAAAAAAAGAGTACACATTCTAGGGGTGCCTGGGTGATTTAGTCAGTTGTGTCCAACTCTTGATTTCAGCTCAGGTTGTGATCTCAGAGTCATGAGATCAAGCCCTGTGTCAGGCTCCTGGCTCAGCCAGGAGTCTGCTAAAGATTCTCTCCCTCTCCCTCTCCTTCTGCCCCTGCCCCATCTCTCTTTCTCTCTCTCTCTCTCTCTCTCTCTCTGTCTGTCTCGCAAGTAAATAAAAAAATCTTACAGGAAAGAAAGAAAGAGAGAGAAAGAAAGAATTAATTCATATTCTATTAGGGGCGCCTGGCTGGCTCAGTTGGTAGAGCATGCAACATTTTCTCTTAGGGTTGTGAGTTCGAGCCCCATGTTGTACGTAGAGATTACTTAAAAACAAAACCTTCAAAAAAAGGGGGGAAAAAAAGGAATACACATTCTACTAGATAACCAGGAGGAATAAAGGAACACTGAGGGATATCAGTGCCTAGCATAGGCTATAACCCTGAATAACAGTAACAGCTAGCAAGACTGATATCCTAGCCAGCACCTGCAATGTTAACTGCTTTACAAGTACAACTCATCCTCCGAGAAACAACTAGTATCCCACTTAGAAATAGATACTATTATTGTCCCCATTTTATAGATAAGGACATGGAGGCCCAAAAAGGGTAAGTAATTTCACCAAGTGCAAAATGGCAGAGCTGGGATTAGAACCAGGTGAAGTTTGTGTTGTTAAGAATTACCCTGGAAGCACCCCAAGGCAGTTGGGTCCCACATCCACCTCCCAAAGGCCTTAGAAGGGTACGGCTTACCAGCCCGATGTGGTTGCAGGAGAGGTTGATGCTGGTGAGCGTGGTGTTGACGGCAAGCACCTGGGACAGCAGCGTGGCAGTGGGCTCAGACAGTTCATTGCCCCCAAGGTGCAGGGTGGTGAGGCATCTGTTGGTCTGCAAGGCGTGGGCAAGTGCCTGGCCGCCCTCATCCTCAATGCAGTTGAGGCGCAGGTTGAGGGAAATGAGGCTGGTGTTGTGTGCTAGGGCATGAGCCAGAGACTGGGCACCAGGTGCCCGCACCTGGTTGTTGGCCAGGTTGAGCACGCGTAAGTGGCTGTGGCTCAGCAGCTTGGCTGCAGCACGTGCACCCCGGTCCCCAATGAGGTTGTGCGACAGGTCCAGCTCCTCAAGGGCAGGGTGATCCAGTAGGCTACGAATTAGGATGCGGGCCTTGTCATCATCCACCTTGCTTCGGGTCAGCCTGAAGATCTGTGGGCAGGTAGAGGGTATGTGGCAGCTGGCAGCCAGGGAGAATCTGCCTGCCTGCCTGCCTGCCTTCTGCAGGTAGAGGAGGGGAGCCCCAGGGAGGCCTGAGGTCCTGCTCACCTGCTGTTGGCCCCCTGAGTGGCCTTTGGGCACAGCAGAAATCCCCCACATGGCAGATTCAGTGCAGACCTGACGGAGGGCGGTAGAAGGAAACCCTAGCATTTATCGAGAAATTACATGTTGGACATGCTGCTAGAAGGTATCATAACCATTATCTTGAACCCTCAGCAACCTAGGTACTTTACAGATAGAAAATGAAGGCTTAGGGTGGATGGATCATTTGTTCAAGGTCACATGGTGATCAAGCCCCAGAGGCAGGTTTGAATACAGGTCTGTCTGATGCCCCAGCCCCTCGTTCTGCCCTCTTCAGCTGGCTAAGATCCACCATGGCAAGGAGAGGAACTCTTGGAAGGAGATGCCAGGGTAAGAACCAGGGTGAGAGACAGGAAATGGAAGGATGGAGAGAAAAGATGAAAGAATGCGGTAGGACTAGCATGGGGAATACTAGAGATGGGAGCCCTAACCCTCCCCCTTCTCACCAGCTCCCTCCACTCCTCCCTCTTCCTTGAGGCCTCTCCACCCTCTTCCTGTCCTTCAGTCCCCTTTCTTTACGTCCCTTTCATCACTTTCGGCCAACTTAGAGCCTCTTGTCCCTCTTGTCATTTCATTGCACCTATCTGGCCGAGCTCCAACTCTGGATCAACCCCACTCTCTGTTTGCTGCATATCTGTGCCCAAGCAACCGACATGATGAAAAATGTCACATGACAGGACTGGTTGTTATTGCCGGAACCACCAAGAGACCCGCAATGCTGTGTTCCAACTCAGCCCTTTTTCTCTGGACAACGTACTCTCTTCTCCTCTGAAACAATAATTTCAACCTTCTCCAGCTTCCTCAAACTTCAGGGGATAGTGATTCAAAACCCTACAGCCTCCTTTCAGCAATCAAGTCTCCTCCGACCACCCTGGCCATTCAATGAGAACCCCTCATTTTCCTAATACCAAACAGTAGCCCACTGCTACCCACCACATCCACTCTCTCCTCTGCCCAGAGCCAACTGTCCCACCACCATCCTCAACCCCATCCCTCCTGCAATCTCAGGAAATTTCCTTGTTCAGCGAACCTGTGCCTTTCTCCTGGACTCAGCTGCTTTCTTGCTATTGGAAGGAGCTTTACACTGGTTTTAAACACATGCCAATATCTTTTAAAGAAAACCCCAACCCTTCATGTATTACTGATTTCCCCTTCGCCCCCTTCACAGCCAAGTTCTTGAAAAAGCTGATCACAGCCATCCTGTTTCCTCACTTCCCACTCTTTCCATAAACCACTAGGATCTGGTCTCTGTTTCTGGCACTCCACTGACAGTTCCATCTCTGTGACCTCCGGGTTTGCTAAATTTGGTCCTTAGCATCACCCTCCCCCTTTGCTGCCTTCCCCTTTTCTTGAAACGCACCCCTCCCTTGGCTCTGTGACTCAGGGCCACATCCCCCTTTTCCTCTTTCTCTGATTTTTGGGCAGGCTTTCCCCCTTCCAACCAGAATATTTGGAGCATACTTTACTAAAAAAAATTATTCGTTGTGTATTTGAGTTTCAAATTTAACTGGATGTCTTGTATTTTTTATTTGCTAAATCTAGCAAGCCCATCCTAGTTGTAATTTCACATTTACATGATTGCTGATGAGTGCCTTTTATCCCACCAGACTGTTAGCTCCAGAGGGCACAAATAGTATAATTTTGCTCCCTGTTGAATCTTCAGCACCTAGGATAGGGCCTGGAGAGCAAGTGTTCCTTGGATGAATAAATGGCTCCTGAATTGGGAGGGCAGCGCCTTGTTCATCTCAGCATCCCCAGAATCCAGCTTGGTGCCCAGTGCATTCAAAGACACTTGGTCAGTGAATAAGAAGGAAATGGAAGGGAGAAGATGGGGATGGAGGAGGAGGAAGAGGAGGGGAGAGGGAATCAGGCGCTGACAGTGGGAGGTGGGGGAAGGCAGGGCCGGCTGGTACCTTGAGGGTGTGGCATGCTTTGATGGTGGCCGCCAGCGAGTGGCAGTCCCGGTAGGTGAAGAGGAAGAGGTTCCACTCAAAGTTCATGCCACAGTCCTTGACCCCGTACACCAAGTCCAGCTCCTCCAGGTGGCTCAGGCCAGCCACCAAGTCACACAGCTGGTAGTGGTCCGTGGCGGGCTCCTCCATCTCCACCTCGCTGCCTGAGTCGGACAGCTCCCCGCTCCGGGGTTGGGGCGGGAGCCGCACGGGCGGAAGGAACTGGTCCACGCGCAGCCCGCGCACGTAGTTCCCACAGAGCGGCAGCAGGTCGAGGATCACGGCAGGGTCCGTGGTGCTCGGGATGAACTGTTTGATCAGGTTCTCCAGGTGCCGCTCGAAGAACAGGCGCTTCCAGCTGCCGCCGTGCCTGGCCACGTGGCACACGGGCCAGCGCTGCTCGCAGCAGCGGCGCCAGTAGTTCTCGTCGTCGATCAGGTTGGCGGTCACTGCCAGCGGCAGGGCGGGTGACAAGTGGTTCAGCACCTTCTGCTGGTGCTCTGGAAGCAGCTGCTTCAGGATAGGGTTGTCTTTGGGAACAGGAAGGAAAGCAGGAGTCACAGTGTTGGGGAGCTTTCTACCTGATGCCGGCGGCCGGGCCTGCCTAGGGGCACCGAGGGAATGCAAGACCCTCTCTGGCACTCAGGGAGCCTCAGTCAGAGAGGGGAGACAGCCTTTACTCCTAGGGAGGCTCAGTTTAAGGGTGGGGGAGATGCAGCCCCAGGCTTTGGGTGTTCCCTGCCTGAAGGTGAACAGCTTAGTATCTGGTTTCCCAGAGCTCCCAGTGTGAGCAAGGATCTCTGGTCTAGCCCTCAGTGATCACTTGGTCTGATGCAGGAGATAATCCTGAGTTCTGAGATTCCCAAATGATTTGATTCATTCATCTTAAAGCAAGATGTTTGAGTACCTACTGCGCACTAGACACTGTTCTAAGGGGTGTGGATATAAGAGTGAACAAGACAGAGGGAACCACTCCCTCTTGGGAGAGGAGGCAGACAGTAAGTCAGTCGGGCGAATATATTGTAGGTCAGGGGGTGGTAGGTGCTGTAGATAATATGATGATCCTGTCCTCAGAGCACCCGGTCTGCTAGGAGAGGCTGGCTGCTCATCTTTGTAAAGGATGGCCATTTGCAGAGCACAGAGTACAGAACAAACCAAGAACATACACACACTGGGGAAGGCCAAGGGAGTGGAGGATGGTCCACCAGGGAGGGCTTACTGGAGGTGGTGTTTGGTAGTTTGGGCTGGGTTTTGCCAGAGAGAATGGGAAAGGTGTCCCCCCCCAACCCACCATGCCCCAAGCGGGACAGCCATGTTGAGAAAGGCTGGGGCTGCCCCAGGACCCAGCCTCTGAAGCCGTGCCTCTGGGCAGTCCCCACCCATCCTGTCCTACCCCTGGCCTTTCTCTTCTGCCCAGGGTGAGGACAAACTCACTGTGGAAGTTCTTGACGATGTGCTGAATGCAGAGCTCTGTGAGGAGGGGAACGGTGGACAGGGACCACTCGGGATCCTCGGCTATAATCCGGCGCATCCGATGTACTTTTGTCCCAGAATTCCAGCCCTTGGACTTGCTATGGGGTGGGATGATTGAGGACCTTGAGGGCTGGGGGCCTGCACTCGAAGTCTGGCCCGCAGTGGAGAACTTGTCCTGCATGGAGATTGAGGATCGGCTGGGGACCGACAACAAGGTCGATGTTGCTAGGGTTTCCTGCATATTGTGGACTGGCAGCTTCCGGACACGTAGCCCCTTGGCAATGGCCTCGTGATGAGGAGTGCCTCACACTGGCAGGTCCTTAATGCCCGTGGGAACCTGGAGGGAGAGGAGGGGTGCAGGGCTTAACTTTGGAGGGCCTCAGTGGGCGTTTAGCAGAGAAGTAGCACAGAGTGGTTCTCAAGGGTCCATCTCTGGAGTAGACAAGATCCAGGCACAAATCCCACTGGCTAGCTGTGTGGCCCTGGGCAAGTTACTGAGTCTCTTATAGTTTCATGTGCCTCCTCTGTGAAATGAGGATGGCAGTTACCTCTAAGAGAAGCAGGACAAGTGAACAACGTAAAATAACGCATCCAAAGAAGCATAGCATACTGTGACCCGTACAACTATAGCAAGGGGCAGGCCCACATTTTGGATAATAATACGCACACAGCAATGATAAGTAATTGATACATGTTGGACACTTTCTTAGGCACTTACTTTAAAAAAAAATTATTGTATTTATTTTACAATACAGCAACTGGAGTTGGAGTTGAGGACAGCATGCCAAATAGAAATGCAACACATATCAAAATGCAAGCCACATATATTATTTAAAAATTTCTAGCATCCACATTAAAAAAAGAGGGAGGAATTAATTTTATGTTTAACCCAGTATGTCCACAGTATTATCCTTGGAATATGTAATCAATATAAAAATTAGTGAGATATTTTATATATTTTTTAATACTATGCCTTCACAATCAGATGGCTCGATAGTCACGTGTGGCTAGTGGCTACCGTTTTGCATAGTGTAGGCAGAGAGGAAGATGGGGGGTGGAGGTGGGGTGGGGAACCAGACCCATGCTCCGTCCAGGGCACCTTCCCTCTTCCCCTCTGAGCGCTTTGCCTCCCCCCCCCCCCCCCCCCCCCCCCCCCCCGCCACCAATATCCCCATCCAGTCTTCCTAGTTCTCCCAGCCTCCCGACATTCCAGACGGCAGCGGGAAGGCGTGGGAGGCGAAAAGGCAGCTAAATCTGGGGCTGAAGACAGAAGAGAGGATGTATCTGGGGCTGGGGACCCTCCTCCGCGATTGTCCATTCGTGACTCCTTGCTGCATCGGAGCTGCCCCGCGGCTGCAGGCTGAAATGGGGCCGCTCCGCACCAAGCTCCTCCTCCCGGCAGTCTCCCCTCCGATTTGGTCCCTGACTCGGTGCACTGTGTAATGCCCGGTGGGAAGGAACACTCTGAACCAGCAAAGGTGTCCTTGGCAGATGGAGGGGACCAGATGGTACTCCCCAGTCCACAAGGCATTGCAAGGAGGAAGAGCCTGGCTGTGTGCGGGGCCGGGGCGGGGGTGGGGGTGGGGTGTGGGGGTGGGGAGACAGAGAGAGAGAGAGAGAGAGAGAGAGAGAGAGAGAGAGACAGAGGGTGGAGGGGTATGGGGCAGTGTAGGGAAGGTATCTATGTATTTATGATAGCCTTATGCAAATCCAATGCAAATTCACAAACTGATTGTGTCCGGATTTGTGGAATAACCAGCTGGTGCATTTGACTAATAGCCCCTCAGAGGGTGTGGCTGGGAGGGGATGCTGCTTGGAGGTGCCAGATGACTTGGCATTTCTGGCTCTGCCGGTGACCTTGGCCAATTTACTTAACATATCTGAGCTTTAGTTTCCTTATCTGTACCACAGGATAATATCTTCCTTCTGCAGGCGGGAGTGGAAATTCCTCTGAGATAATGTCTTAGGCCGGTACTGGGGGTGGCAGGGTGGGGGGAGGGGAAGTGCGTTGAGGCTGGGGGTGGGGGACAGAGGTCTTGGGTTGGGGAGAGAGTACCTTGGAGCTCCACCTCTGAGTGCTATCCTTGAGTGAGGCCCTTCCCTATCTCCAGAGGGAAGGCATCGGACAAAGGGGCCGTGGTGGTGTTTGGGCTGGATTAGGATGGATGGGCCTGGCAGTCCATCTTTCCTCCACACAAGGAGGAAAGAGACAACAGGCCAGCCCTGTTCCTGCCAGCTCTGCCTCTGGGCTCCTGGGGCTCCCGCCAAAAGTTCCCTCCAGAGTTCTGGCTGAAAACATTTCCGGCATTCTCTCTGGACCAGGATGTATCCCAAGACACACTGTGGGCCACGCCCAAGGGGCCAGAGCCCAGCCTGGCGCGGGGAGCCCCAGGTCTCTGGCTGGAGTTGCCCTGGAGCCCACTCTCTAGGTATTTCTCACAAGGGTACCTAGTCGCACCATCCATCCAGGGAGGCCCTTCCCTCTCCTTCCTCCTGGGAGGCCACCTTGTTGGGACACACCCCACCTGGGGTCAGGTGAGCTGCCCTCTGGACCAGGTAGGTGCACTTTCTAGGGCTTCATTGTCTTAGGACCCAACATCTCTTCCTGAGGTCTGGTCTTCATCTTTCTTGCTACTCTTTGGAGCCTGTGGCCCCCTCTGGGCCTAACACCGCAGGACCCACCCCAAGGTGGGCTCCAGGGTCCTGAGCCCTCTCCTCAGAAGGAAGAGGCAGAGTGTCTCTCCATGTGCTCCAGGTACATGATACTTGTAGAAAGAGCCCCCACCGTCCTGCAGCGTCTACACAAACTCCGTACTACCAGGTCTGATGTCATTTGTAGGGCAAAGGTAGAAACCACTAACCTCCTAATAAGGTAGGAATTGACAGTTTTCGCTTTCCCCATCACCTATATAACCCATCCCCCATCCACCTCCGCTCTGATTAACTATTGTTTGTTAACTAACTGGAATTTAAAGAAAAACTTAAAGAGAATAGAAAGCATGGTCCCTCCCTGGCTCTTATCAGACCTCTATACCTGTATCCCTTCAGTGATCTGACTGACCACCCTCCACACCTACGCTAGACTGTGAGCTCCTTGAGGTGCAAGGCGCGGGGAGGGGGGGCGGGGGGGCGGAGGTGGAGGGTGCGAGGGGTGCCGGGAGCTGGTGTTGGTGAAGGTGTTGGAGCTGCCCCGCCCCCTTCTGAGAACACACTCTGGCCAATAGGAGTGTCCCATATTTGTCCGGGTGATTGGCTCAGGGATGCCTGATGCCAGCCAATCAGGGCCCTTCTGTTAGAGCAGCTGAAAAGGTGGAGGTAGACACCAGGGCGGATGTCCTTCAAGAGTATTCTTCTCCTGCTGTTGGAGGCAGTTTCCCTTCCCTGCAGCAGGAGGGAATGAAGTGTGGGGGAGACCAGCAGAAAAGAGGGGCGGCCAGAGAGCACCCGGTACCTTCGGTCCCCAAGTCTGACGTCCCTGGGCGTTCCAGAACTGCCTGGCTCCTCAGCAATGCCTCTGGTTTTGAGACTTACTTGGCAGCCTTCTAATAGGTCCCTTTTGCTGAAGCTGAGTTGGGTTTCTAACCCCTTTGTGACCAAAGGGTCCTGACCGTTTGGATAGGCTCACAGCTTGGTGAATGGAATTATGGAAAAAATCCTACGTCAGTAGATGCGGTTCAATGCAGTGGCTGAAGACCAGAGGCCCCCAAGTTTATTACACACAGGGCCTGGCCTCTAACTCGGGGGACTCTATCTCTCCTGATCACTCGGGATCACTCTAGCCTCCCCTCTCACCTCTCCAGCCATAGGACATATCAGCAACCTGAGCTACATGGCAAGTAGCAGTTACAAGCTCCTTTCAGAGCTTTGCTGTCATATGGGGCTTAACAGCCACTCTGCAGTGGACGGGAGCGGGCTTCTCAGCCCCATTGCAGGGATGGAGAAGTGACTGGTGCTCGGACATCTAGGAGGCCTGGGCCCAGGGCCTGAGCGCAGTAACCTCCTTCTCACCACAGTACTCTGCTCTTTGTGAAGTCACTCCCCACTTTTTCACCCTCCACCAGGAAAGAAGGCATGTCCCTGCTCCCTGGGAAGCTGGGGTCCTATCTTTATGCAAAGAGAACCTGTCAGGGAAGGCCTCCCCAGGCCAAGAGAACAACCAGAACTTGGCACCCCGCTATGGAAATTTCTGGCCCCTAACTATATACATATATCTAAATAAATAAAATACATATTTATCTCCCTTCTTACCAGTCATCCACACCTCAGTGTGAATGAATTTCAGATCCAAAAAGGCAAGTTAGGAAGGGGGCAAGGAGAACACACCACTGAATGTGGAGAGTGCACGAGTCGGGGGGGTGCTGTGATGACTCCCCCTACTCATGGGGCAGCCTCAGTCTGGCCTAGGCATCACCAGTCTGCAGCTGAGGGTGGCAGCAGGTGGCTGCTACCCTCCCTGGAAGCTTGAGGGATGGATACATACCCATTAGCCAGGGGCCCAGGGGCACCTTGACAGCTCCCAAGAGCTCAAGGAGGACAGCTCCTGAAATGGCAACCACCTTCCTTCTTGGAGCTTCGAATCTGTAGGGCAACTGTGGGGCAGACAGAGAATTCTGTCTGGTGGAATAACCAGCTGGTGCATTTGAGTAATAGTCCCAGAGTTTGAAGACTGGAAGTGTGTTGAACACTCTGATCCTTCTCTGGGGCAGCAATCTTTTCAGACATTCCAGAGAGAAGGTTGGGGCCCTGAGGAGTGATTGCCTCTTGTGTCACCACCTGGTGTCCCTAAGGGCACAACTTACCCGAGGATGGGGAAAGTGGGGGCATAGCCTGTGACCTTTCCTCTCCCGGCATCAACCTAATTCAACACAGGACCACAGTCCATGTAGAAAGGCCAGTCCTCCCTCCAACCACGTCCCCACTCTGTGTCCTTAGGACCAGGGTCCAGGGGCCTGAAATCACATTCAGGCCCTAACTCCCAAGTGTTAGGTGTTAAAGTCCACTCTCTATGTGCCCAAACACAGGTAATATAAAGGGACAACATGCCCCTGTTCAGCTAGCTTGTCCTCATTTTTGATGGTTTGCATCAGCTGGATGAGTGTTCCAGGAACCATATCCTTGCTTATATACAGCTGTGATTTATGGACTGCGAGGCTGTCAAAGCGTTTGCACACCAGGAGGCAGCTGGCTAAAGACTCAGGATTGCCTTAGGGCCAATCTCTACTCGGTCTTGAGCCCCCAGCATCTGTGAGACCTTGGGTAAGTCATTTCACTCCACTAAACCTCCATTTCTTTATCTGTAAAATGGGGATGGAAATGAATAGTACTGACTTCCTAAGATTATCCAGAAGATTAAAGGAGTTGATGTGAGTGAGACATTTCATGCAGTGCTGGGCCCAGAGCCAGCATTCAAAATATGTAATAGATATTGGGATGAAGATGTTACAGGCCTCACCTACATATGTTTATTGAGAACTATTATTGGGGACTATTATTGCTATTATGACACTATTATCCCCATCGCACAAATGAGGAAACAGGCTTAAAGCATAAGTAATTTGCTAAGCTGCACATAGCTGGTAAGTGGGCAAGCTAAGTTTTGAGTTGATACCTGTCTAAAGCTGTCTGTTACTTCCATGTACAAAAGCATACACAAATAATGAGCTGTTGGGGTTGCTTCGTAAATTGGCAAGATCGGGTGTTCACATCACTTTTCCAGTGGGCCTCCCACTTCCCCAGCTCATGAGCTCTTGGCATCTCTGTTAACCCTTTTGATGCTGGCCTAAATAGCTCAGGCTCCCTCAACCCCCTAATTCACTGCCAGGCACCAGGCTCTTCCACAGAACTGCGCCATCGCCTGTATCCTTCAGCCTTCTGGGGACCCAAGAACATCCTGCAGAGCTGTGCTCTCCTGCCCCATGGCTCACATTGGGCACTTGATGTTCCTCACAGACCTGGGATCAGTGCCTGAATGTCTAGCGCACTCTTTCCTCTTGGATGTCTCAGACTTCTCTACTCTTCTTAAATCTCCAGTTAAATCTAACTACCGTGGGCAGAAGCTTCTCCCCCTGCCCAAAGGGGTAAGTTGAAGAGGCTGGAGGAGCACCCTCTCCCCTTTCTGCTCATCACATCTCTGGCCCTCATTCTCCCCTGCCTTCCTCTTAGCTGAGGAGCTGAAGCACCTCTGTGCCCCTGGCACCACCCCCAGGGGTGGCTCAGCTAGATGGGTTCTGCTCTGCACCCACTTCTCCCACTGTGCTTCATCTACTTTCTCAGCTTCCCCTTCACTTTAGGACGCCAAGGAGAACCCTCCCTGGGCATGTCCTCCGGGGACCTGGGCATTTGTCTGACTTCCCCTGATGTCTTTCGTGCCCCTATCAGACCCTACCGCAGGCCATATCACCCCATTCGGGAACACACAGTTTGTGAAATCACAAAAGAGGGACACCAAAGTTTTCTAACAGAGCCTGGCCCAGCATGCTGGGTGACTGGCCCCAGTGAGACAGCACACTTAATCACACCCCTGGGCCTGGCCCTCCTCCCAACTCCTGACCACTTGGTCTGTTGTCTTAGAAAAGACTCCAGAGTATTCGCTTCCCACCCCTGGATCCTGCCTTGTGCTCAGACAACCCAACAGGGAAGCTCAGCTCCAAAGGCCATCGAGTCCCTCCCCCAACCTGCCTGGGGTGAAGAGGCCTTTGCTGATCCTTGGTAACCAAGGGAAACCAGTCATGCTTTGGGAGGGAGGGAGGAAGGGAGGTGCCGAAGCTTCTGGACCTGCAGGAAGGACTGCAGCCCGAAGGAGCTGGGGGTGGGAGTCAGCCCTGAGAAGGCTGCGGCACAGGGCTCAGGACTGCTTTCCTCCACGAACTTACCGGATGCTCCTTTCCCCTTCCTTCTTCTCATGGTGCCCCCACCCCGCACCCCTTTACTCGAAGACCCTTAACCTCTGGGCCTGTATGCAGATGTGACCGTAAAGGGGGAGAGGCAAGAGTTCCGCCTCCAATGGGTGGGGGTGGGGGGCCTTCTGAGGGGACAGACAGGCCCGGAGCCAAGCCAACCTCAGGCAGGCGGGACTGGGGGGCAGGGGGAGTTAGGGAGACCCCGGGGGGAGCGTCCTCTCTTCCGGGGTTCACCTCACCCACTCTCGGTGCCTGGGCACTCACCTTCCTGCCGGCCCCCGCGCTGCCGCGCCGGTCGTTAGGGACGCCCCGCGTCGCCAGGGGGCGGGGCTGGGGGCCAGTGCGCATGTGCGCAATATACCCGCGTGTGCACAGGGCGCGTGCCACTGTGTGGGTACCGCGAACTCTGTTGGCAGGGGTGCGCTTTCTGGTTCTGGGGGACATGTTTAGGAATAGATGGGCTTTTCTGGGAGAAGGTGAGGAGTGGGAGCCAGGACAGGGCTCTTGTACTGGAGTGCTGTTCTTTCTTGGTACGTTTTTTGTGAAAACGAGGTCCGGAAGTACAGTTTTGCAAGCCCACAGGGCTGAGCAAGCAGTCGGAGCCCCAGCAGAATCCTCGGCATCCCATCCTGGCAGGGACTGGTCCCCCTTGCAAGCCCTTTCAACTGGTGCAATTAGAATGAGAAACCGTGCCAGAAGCCATGCTTTGCGCTTATAGTTTTAACTAAAGGGCCCCAGAACTTGGTCACCAGGGAGCCTTTGGCTTGCAGATGGATCCCTTGAGGTCCTTTCCCTCCTCTAGCAACAGAGATCTGGGAACAGAGTTGGAGCTCCGAGTCTGGCTGGGTGCTGAGCACATTCATTCTGTCGGCTTCAGCTTGGGGTTGGGGCAGGTGCTGTGCAACTTGTCTTTAAGAGTCACATGCCTCTGACCCCTCCGCTCTCGAGACCCCCCACCACCTGCCACCACTCCCTGTGCCTGCTCACCTCCCCCGCAGGGCTTCTGCACTGTGCCCTCAGCCTGGGGCACTCCTCCCTCAGATACCCTTGTGGCTCACACCCTCCCCTCAGATGGCACCTCCCCGTGAAACAACAAAGTCACCCACCCTCACCCACCCTCCTGATCCCTGGTCCCACTTTCTCTGCAGACCTCATCGCTGCCTTACATCCGCTTCCTTCTCTTCATTGTGTATTTCCCCACTAGCAGCAAGCTTCTACAAGTGCAGCAAGTTTTAGGCCTTTGGTTCTCACCACATTCTCAGCAACTGACCAATACCTGTTGCTCATTTTATCGACAGGCCCTTCATGAAAATGGGAAGTCACTGTTAATGAAACAAGTGGCACCAGAGAGGATTTGCCCTGCTGTTGTGACTTTCATAGGGCAGGCCTGGATCTCCATGGCCAGGGAGACCCTCGTGGGTGCCCAGAACAGGCTGGCATGGAAAGCCCTTTGAGCAGGAGGGGCGACGAGGATGGCTCCGTTGTGGATGCTGGGTGGGGAAAACTGCTCTTGTTTATAAGCAAAAGACCTTCTGGGGCTTCCTAGCTTCGGTGAAATAAACAAACAAACAAATAAATAAATAAAAAGATTTTATTTATTTATTTGACACAGAGAGAAAGAGAGCACAAGGGAGAAAGGCAGAGGGAGAGGGAGAAGCAGGTTCCTGACTGAGCAGGGAGCCTGACGCGGGGCTGGATCCCAGGACCCTAGGATCATGACGTGAGCTGAAGGGAGATGCTTAACCGGCCGAGCCACCCAGGTGCCCCTTGGTGAAAATACTTCCTAATGAGCAATTACAGCCAAGACAGTCGTGGCTCCACACTCAACCAGTGAGAGAGGGGTGTATCTTTGGGTCCACTCTGCCTTCCACAGCCCCATCTCCTTGTGTCCACCCAGGGCCTGGCCCCAGGTGGCCCTCCTGGGCTTAGCTGCTTGGCCTCCAGCCTTTAGTCCTTTGCTTCAGTCTCCAGGGAGGTCCTGCCAACTCCTTCAGAGCTCCTGGCCCGGGCCTGTCTGCTGTGTGTGTAGTCTATGTGAGTCTGTGGGTGAGCTGGGTCGGAGCTGGTCTAGGGCATAGGCTCGTGCGGTACTGAGGACAGCTTCCAGGTCAGTGGTGGTTCCAGCACCCCGGGCCGCCACCTGAGAGCCCCAGGCCTTGCCCCCCATGTGGCTGCATACTGCCAGGGCCCAGGCCTCTGCTGTGAAGGCTGGCGTGGCACTCTGGGGACAGATGCAGAAGGGACAGTGATGCAGGGCACCCCTGCCCGCCACCATCCACTCCATCTCCCTCAAGACTGGCATCATGGTGATTAGCTGGGCGCATGGCAGGGGAATCAGGTAAGGAGATGGTGGGGTTTGGGGACGTGGGTGGAGGTTAATGAATGTCTGCTATTTGTTTGCAAGGGATGTGTGGCCTGGAGCAGGGCGGTAATTAGGGGAGCTCATGGTGCCTTTTCTGGTCAGGAGATGTGGTTAGGGCTAAGAGATGGCCCTATGCCCGTCCTGGGGTGTCCCCATACATCCCTTCTACCCTGTCTCGGAGGAATCAAAGGTGGGGAACCATAGGGCTGGACCAGGAAGGGTTGGGGGTGGGGGAGGTTCCTCTCCTCCATCTCTCACCTGGGCCACCTGACAGGCACATAGTACATGCCCCAGCTGTTGGGGGCTGAGGAGGAACACAGAGGTGCCAGGCATCCGCTCACACAGCTGCCGCACCACCTTCACCAGCACCTGGACAAGGGAGGGAGATGGTGAGCCCACTGCTCTCTGGATTCCCAGCTACCTCCCACCAGGGACTCTCCTCCCTCTTCTGAACCCTGGGGCCACCCCCACCCCCAGCACTCACTGAGAGGGACTCGGCGGCAACTGTGTCCACAATCAGGGGCCCCTGAGAGTGCCGCTGCAGCAGCTCCTGGGTTTTCTGTGCAGCCTGGGGGAGGGGGCAGGAAGGATGGCATTAGGCGGGAAGGTAACAGGCCCCAACTTCCACAGTGAGCCCCAGTCCAGAAATTCCCGCCCCCAGCAATGGTCTTCGGCTTTGAACAGAGGTGCCAGGGGCTCTGTGTCCTTCCCTCCCCCCATCTCTGTCCTTTCACCAGAGCTCCAGACCCTCACAAATATGCTACTGAAGGTCAAGGTCTAAGGCTGGAGCCCAGATGGATGAAAGGGGGCGGGAAGAAGGCAGATCTATAGTCAAGGAGCAATGAGGGCTGAATGGCTTAATCAAGTCAGTCTGCTTCCTGGAGGGAGAGTCTGAGCCAGACTCGGGAGTTGAAGGAAAGGCACAGTTTGGCAGAGAGATGTGGCAGGATGGCTTGGTGATGGTGCCCAGTGGGTGGGAGAGGGAGGAGCTGCCCATTCTGCCCCCCATGTCAGGCCAAGAGGCTTCTCGGTGTGCCACTCCAGCAGCTCTGACCATTGCCGAGTGTGTCAGCTGAACCTCTTCTTACCTGCCCCAGCTCCAGCTTCCGAACAGCCGTGTTGGCGCGCCGCTGCAGCCCCTTCAGCGTGGCCTGAAGCTCCCGACGCTGCCACTGGGGCATCACGGCCAGGTCCACGGCCTACAGCCAGAAGCCCATCAGCAGGGCCCTTCTCTGAGCCACAGACTTGGAGTTGGGGCAGGGGGAGGCATGGAGAAGGGAAGAGGGCCAGGAGAAGGTGGGGAGCAGGTCTATGGTGGGGGTGACCCTCACATCGGTAAGTCGTCCCATGTCCTTGGAGAGTCTCTGAGCCGCCACCACATCCTTGCTGCCCTGACTCAGCCGCTCTGTGGCCGCTTCAACCTCCTGGGCCAGATTCTGGCCCACCTCTCGGGCCTATAGGGATGGAACAGAATGTTCAGGGCTGCTTGGCTTACTCTTGCCTCACCAGGATAGGGGCTCAACCCACTGCCAGTGGGCCAAATTAGAAATATGTAACCATCAGGACCACTCAAAGCACTGGCCAATCACAGCAGCTGCCAGCAGCTGGCCCTGCCCTATCCGCATACAGGTCCAAACCCTGCTTCTGCATTGGCATCCCCCAGCCTGAGAGTGTCAGCTGCATGGGCCCCCTCTGCCCCCCATCCCCCAAACAGCAGCCTCCCGGGCCCTGCTGGCATGCTAACCTGCTGGGCCTGCTCCCCGGTGACGGCCAGCAGGCGGGTGGTGCCCCTGGTGAGCTGGCGCTCCCCAACGATGACCAGGTCCCCAATAGCCCCCGTGCGCAACAGGTGCCTGCGGCCAGGGGGACAGAGAAGGAAGTCGGTGGGGACGGTGGCACAGGAAAGAGCAGCCTCAGCTCCGAACCAGTGGCTTGTGGCTCCAGAGACCAGAGAAGGGTGAGGACCTGGGGCCCCAGGTGGGGGCAAGCAGGCAGGCAGGCAGGAGTGACTCACGTCCCACAGCACAGCTCCACAGAGGTCTGCAGTGCAGCTCGGGAGCCCGGGTCCAGTGCATGGGCTACAGGCACCCCCACCGACACCACCCGCACAGGATCTGGGTACACCTGAGGGTGGGAGGGAACAAGTCTGTTACCCAACCTGTGTGTGGGGATGTAGGGGGCAGGTGATCTTCAGTGGTGGGGGGCGGGCAGCTCACCTCATCCAGACACCGTAGGCCAGGGACATGGGCAGTGCGTGCCAGGGCCACGTCCTCCACGTACACTGGCTTGTCCTGTGCCACAGCGTCTCGCACAGTGCACTCCACTGCCCGGAGCTGCTGTGAGGTCAGTGGAGCCTGGTGGGGTGGAGGGAAAACGGACAGACTGAGAGGAAGTCAGCTCCACGCCAGTAACTGACACGGCAAGAAGCAGTCAGCTGGCTGACTACCCTCTGCTGCTGAAACAGTGGCTAGCCCAGAGCGGAGCTCACTCAGCCTTCAAGGAGCAGGCAGTTCTTTTCCTCAGAAAGCTACCTGGGAGTAGGGCCTGCTGGGAACTAAAGGCCTTTCACTAGGCACTAAAAGTTAATGAAGAATCGAACATGTTCTTCTCTACCGAGGGAGCACCCAACAAGGGGCAGCCCAACAGAAGAGAAACCCAGGAATGCGGGGAGGGGGGGTGTGGGGGCAAGGACGGAGCCTGATGTGCAAGAAGGGAAGGGAGACAGGGGAGGGAGGGCAGCTCGGTTGGAGCAAGAAGGTCTTGGGTGACAGCAGGAACAAGGAAGCTGGGTAGCTGGAGGTGAAAGGAGGGTTCTGGACACCGTCTGGCCGGCCCCCTCCCTGGTGCACCAGGAGCCTAAGGGCAAGATGCCCCCCCACGGCCTCATGGTGACTGAGCCATGGGAGGCCCAGGTCTTTGGGCTGGCTGAACCCCCAACACCCCCACCCCCCACCTGACTACCTCCCTGTAAGCCTGCTGCATCACCTGAAGCCCTTCTGCACCCGCTCACCTGCGTGGCCAGGTCAAAGCGCAGGCGCTCAGGATTGAGATGGGAACCTCGCTGCTCCGTGCCAGGGCCCAGGGCCTGCCGCAGCGCCCAGCTGAGCAGGTGGGTGGCCGTGTGCTTCTTCATGCAGCCTAGACGCCAGGCCTGAAACACTTTGGTCACCCAGGATGCTGGGGCGTGGGGAGAGTTGAGAGGCAGCAGGATATCCCGAGTATCAGTGGTGGGGTTCTTACCTCATCCACGTGGAGCTGCACCTGGTCCCCCACCTTCAGGTCCTCAGGGGCCACAGCCTCATGTAGGATGAAGCCTCCACAGACCTGGGCCCGGGCCACTGGGAATAGCACATCCTGAGGAAGGGCAGGGGCCATGGCTCTAGAGTGGCAGCTTGTAGCTTTTCCCTCCCCTTGGTTCCCTTCCCAGCTTGGGCCTGCCGGGGGCAGAAATTCACTCGTGTGTGTGTGTGTGTGTATGTGTGTGTCTCTCACCTCCTGGTCCACCCGCGTTAGGTAGCCTCGGTCTGAAGCCTGACCCCCCTGTTCGGCGTAGAAGTTGGTTTTGTCCAAGAGGAGGCCAAAGCGCTGGCCCTTCCCCACGGAGGCCACGGCAGTCCCATCCTCTGTATACAGCTGGAGCACCTGGGCCTCACAGGTGCTGAACTCTGCCATGGAGAAGAACCATTATCGGTGCTAGGCCATGGTATGGGACCTGGGATGTGGGTCTGTGCCTTACTTGAAGCCAACAGGCACGTGGCTGGAGAGGACGGGCCCCTTTCGGGTGTGACAGCGACCCCTGGGGGCTATCCCAGGAATGTGCAGGGCCGGGAGCAACCATGGCCACCCTCCTTCCTGTCACAGCCTTCCTTCCCCGGTCACCTCCAGGTACACCTGTGGCCACCAGGATCCGTCCAGACTCTCACCATAACCCCCGCTGGGTCGCAGGGAGTAGTTGTACTTGGGACTGTCATCCGTTGGAGGCACCCCTCGGCGCTGCAGCTCCCCCAGTGCATGGACACTAAGCTGCAGTCCCTGCTCCTGAACAGGTTCAGCCTGCTGTGACCGGTGCTGCGGGATGGGCAGATGCGTTTGGAAGGGGCACGTGGATGGTGCCATGGGAAGCCTCCCTGAAGCCCTGTCCCTGCCACACACGGCTGTGTGGACCCTGCAGCCCCTTGCAGTAAGCTGCTAGGGCTTGGCTGGCTGCTAGACCCTGGGCTGGTCAGTGAACGGGCCTTCACGCAGGGTCCCAGGATCAGGCCTCCCTCCCACCCCTCACCCACTGCTGCCCTTGGAGGTCCCCTCTCTAGGCCACTATGCTGGTCTCTCCCCTTCTGCTCCTGGTCAGCCCATTGCACTTGGATTCTCGCAAGGCTATGGGTCATTCAGAGGTGAGGGGTCAGACCCCACCTCAGCCTCCTGTTGTCCTTAAGAGTTCCTCCCCCAGGAACTCAGGGCTGGGGATCAGGTTGTCCCCAAAGAACCCTGGGACGGTGTTCCCCAGCCTGCACCTGGGCATCCTCCTGGGCCAGTCGGGCTAGCCCAGCCGAGTCCAGCTGGACACCTTTCTCCTCCAGCATCAACTCTAGCAGGTCCAGGGGGAGCCCCAAGTTCCCAGACAGCGATAAGGACCAGGCCACTTCAGCTTTGAGGAAGGAAGACAAAGGGTGTTGGGGTGGGGGGGCAAGGGTCAGGATAGCCCAAAGGGAAAGGAATGAGGGAGCAGTAAGGGCCAGGGCTAAGCACACAGAAGCTACCAGGTGCCAAGCACAAGTGTCTCCTGCCTACCCCACTAGGTCCAGGACAAGGGTTAGGCCAGAGTTGAGGGTAACCCAGGGTACCCCTTTGTCATCTGTCATTTCAGAGGACATGGGAAGCTCATTCCAGGCAAGAAGCCAGCCTTGGGAAGCAGGGACTGGAGGCAGGGCCAGCTGGGCAGTGGGGAAGTGGAGAGAATCAGGGTGGTGTCTGGCAACAGAGAGGTCTGGGTGTTGGGAGACAGTGTAGGGAAAGGGGCATGGGGCAATGTGGGTGTGGATGCTAGGCACAGGCCTGCCCGAGCTCCCTTTTCTGCCTGCCCTGGCTCGCCTGCGTGAGGCTGTCACACCTTGGCCAGGCACCTCACTCACCAGGGAACAGTTTAGCAGGCCCCAGGCGCCTCAGGGTCCGGTCAATGATCCGTCGACCCCGCTGCAGGGAGGCCAGGAAGGCGGCCTCGTCCTCTGATATCAGGCTGGCTATCTGAACCAGGGCAGGGAGGGACTAGAGTTAGACCTCCTCTGAAGGAGAGCCGCTCTCCACCCCGTCTTGCTGGCCCCTGCCTCCCATCTGAAGCCAGTACCTGGGCTGAGTTCTTCTGTAATTCTGGATAAGCGTCCCCCTGAGGGAGGTGGAGGGTTGAGAAGGTGTGAAAGGCAACTGACCCACTCTGTAACTCCCCACCCTGGGCCTCCCTGAGGATACCTGCCTGGGGAGCTCAGCTCAGATCGAAGGATGGGGAATGGAGCCAAATAGGGAATACAGGAGGAAGGGGATCCCAAACTCAAAGGCTCAGCTGCCCGGGCAAGGAGACCTCCTGAGGGCTCCCTACTTCTTGTATGCAATCCCAGTTTTCTCAGCCCCATAGGACCTGGGCTGGACACTTAGGGTAGGGAGCCTAGGCTGGGGGCACTGTCTGGGCTCAGCTGCAAGCTTCCTGAGTACCCAGGGAGGCTCAGAAGGGTAAGCTCTGCCCTCACCAGTGTCTCCACCACGATGGGCACCAGGCTGCTGAGGAGGCCAGGCGGTGCTCGCAACACCTCTGTAGAGAAGCGCACAGCTCGACGGAGGATCCGACGGAGAACCAGCCTAGAGGGGTTCAGAGGCCAGCTATGAACCCCCAGCCTCCCTTGGTCAGCACTATGGAGAGTGGGGAGGGCAAGGTCCAGAGTGTGTGCTCTCCATTTGGAGCCCTCACCCTTCCCCCACTCCTCCTGCCATCTCCTTCCTTCCTCACCCCTGCAATCCCCCAGCAGCACACGCCTCTCCCTGCAGCCCTTCCAGACTCACGGGGCGCCTGACATTCCAGGGTAGACGCCATCAGCGATGCAGATACTGAGCGTGCGGATGTGGTCGGCCACCACACGGTACGCCATGTCTGTGCGCCCCTCGTCAGCTGCTCCTACCCGGCCCAAGTAAGGGGGTGCCCCGCAACCCTGGCAAGTGGGAGACAAGGAGATGTGGCTGCTGGCCCTGCCTAACGTGGCCCAGGTGGGGTACTCTTCATCAGCACCAGAGCATCTGCCCTACCCTGTAAAGCCAATCACATCTGGAACACAGAGAAGCTTCCAACATGAAAGGGAGTTGCTCCATGTCCCGCCGGGGCCACATTCAGCACTAACAATGATCATGGCTGTGATCACGTACTGAATTTCTGCTATCAGAATGAGTGGGTGCTTGAATGACACGTTGTCTAATATCCAAAACATGCTGCTCTGGTATTACTGGCCTCTTTTTAAAAAGAGGAAACAGAGGCTTAGAGGAGCTAGCTGAATGCCACAAGGCCATGCATCATATCACATTGCACTGGAGCAGATCTGAGATCTGAATCTGGCCTGCCTGAGCTCAGGCGCTCTCCATGGCCCACACCCACTCCTCCAACCTCTGTGGGGAGCAGGGAGGGAGGGTGTAAGTTGTAAGCTGTGCCTACATGGAAGTGCTCGGAATCAGATGCCTGGTCCATCCAGCTCCACGCCTAGAGCTCCAAATCTGTGTCTTGGTGGCACTTCCCTCCTGCCCCCCACCCCCACCCCCATGAACAGTCCTGCCACTTACCATGCTACTCCACTCAAAAACTCAGGAGCAGGCCTTGACTTTTATTTCCCCATCCCATCCCATCCCACCCATCACTGGGGCCTTTTGCTCCTACGTCTGTGAGATCTTTCAAATCAATTACTCTTCTCCACTTCCACAGCTACCAGCCTAACCCCTGCTTTACTGTCTCTTCTCTGGATGATGAACTAGCCTCCCAGTTGGCTTCTTAGTGTCATCTCAGGTCTCCCTCCAGCCCACCCTCCCCAGGGCAACAAGAGTGGCCTGCCCCACCTCAGAACACTTCTCACCACACTTAGAATAAAAGCCCCACTTTGGACTTCAAGGCCCCACAAGGTTTGACTCCAGCCTTTCTTTGTACGGTAGATTGTCTGCAAAAAGGGCCACAATCCTTTCCTTTTCCATGTGCGTGCCACTTTACAGTGTGACCACAGCTGCTTCCCATCCAGGGACAGAATCTATTTCTCTATTCCTTGAACCTGGGCTAGCCTGGTGACTTGCTTCGGCAAACAGAATGAGGTGCAGCTCACACTGCTCTGAGCCTAGGCCTCAAGAGTCCTCGTGTGCGCCTGCTTTTCTTAAAACCTTGCTGAGCTGTGATGTGATGTGAACAAGCCCCAGCTAGCCTGCTGCTTGACACAGCCTGGTCCCCCGTGTTGCCCCAAACAGCAAGCCAGCCAGCCAGCCAACCGATCCTCAGAAGTAGAACTGCCTCGCAGCTGACTACAGATGTATGAATGAACTCAAGAAAACCAAATGACCTGACAAAGCCCAGCCAATCTTGCTAGCCCACAGGCTTATACACCAACTAACTGGTTGTTACTTTAAACTACAAAGTGGTAGGTGGTTTGTTAGACAGTGAAATCTCAGGGACACATTCTCCAGCTATATCCCATGTGATTCTTCTTTAGTTAGCTGGCCACTTTTGTGTTCCTTTCTTGCCTCAGGGCCTTGGTACCTGCTGTCCCCTCTACCTGAAATGAGCTTCCTGTGGCTGGCTCTTCCTCTTTCAGGTTCCAGCTCAGAGATCATGTCCTTGGTGAGCCTTCCCCAAACACTTGCTGTAAGAGCCCTCTGGACCCAACCCCCTCCTACTTACTATCACCCATGTTTACTGCCAGGTTACAATCTGCATTCTTGTTTAAATCTGCCATCTTGTTCTTAAATACATTTACTTATTATTTATCTCTTAGACTACAATGTAATCTCCATGATCTCTTTTCTGTTCACTGCTGTTCTGCCATACCAAACACAAAGGACTTCGCCCACAGGAGGCACTCAACACATATTTTTTGAATAAATGAAGGAAGGAGTTAGGGGTAATATTAGGTAATAAACATGAACCCCAACCTCATTTTTGACTCTGGTATCCTTGATCGGTCATTGTTTATGAAGAGTTCTTAATAAAGATGGAAAGCCAAAGCTGGAAGGGAAGAGGCAGGCTCACCTGGTGTATGGCCTTGAGCAGTGGGGAAAAGAGGTCGGTGTCGTAGGTGGAGTGTGTGCCTTGCAGCACGGCCACCAGCCTTTCCAGGCCCATTCCTGTGTCCACGTGCCGCTGGGGCAGGGGCTGCAGGCTTCCATCTGCCTCTCTGGCCAGGGAAGGGTATGCAAGGTGAGGCCCCACACAGGATTACAGGGGTGAGGCAGATGCCCGTGCAGGGGAGGAATGAGAGGGGGCTGACAGTGGGAGGAACCAGAAGGCAGTTTCTACCCCTCTCCACCAAAGGCAGACAGTGATGGCCTTAGTTCATATATGTACTTTCTTGTAAAGGGTGATCTCTACTCACACCCCTGCTCGGGCCCTTGCCTGAATCCACATGTCCCCTTTCTGGGATAGAATTCTCTGCCTTGAGAAGGAGACAGGTCAAAGCTAAAAGAAAATCTTAATAGATCATGAAGCTCAGCTTCAGCATGTGATAAAAAAGCTGAGGACTGAAAGCAGCAGTGACTAGTATAACCATTATGAGCATAGTTGGTTGGGCATCTGACTCTTGACTTTGGCATGGGTCATGATCTCGGGGTCATGGGATCAGGCCCTGCATTGGGTTCTGCGCTGAGGAAGCTGCTTGGGATTCTCTCTCTCTTTCTGCACTGCCCCCTGCTCCTTTGTGCTCCCCCACTAAGTAAATAAATAAACTGTTATGAGCACAGACTAGGGTTAAATCAGTTATTATCTGAAAAGTACTTAGAAATGTGCCTGGCACACAGTAAGCACCATTTAAATGTTTGGGTTTTCTTGTAAGAAATGGATCAAAGTCTCCTGACTGCTACCTTTTCCACTTCTGGCCAGGGATTTCCCTCCCGCTTCAGCCCCTATTACCTGTTGTGTTGAATGAAGACCAGATTCCAAAGCTCCACCAGCTGGGGGGCTCCCACTCTACCAGCGAGGTCATAGTGGATCTCGGTACACGGTCCACAAGGGCCAGTGTCCCCCATCTCCCAGAAGTTCTCTTGGGGTCCAAAGGAAAGCACATGGCTGGCAGGCACCCTGAGAAGAAAGCCAAGTGAGTGGTAGGGAGACAGACAAACCTGAGAGCCAGAACCCTCTCGGCCATGAAAGCCTCTCCATTAAGCTCAGCGAGAGGACAAATAGGGCTGACTCCAGTCTCCTAGGATTCGCTGAGATTCTGAGGACTGATGCTGATACTATTTGCCAGTCCTCTTGCCCTCCAGAAGTGGACATAATGGGCAGAGGCAAACTTACCCTAAGCTGAGCCAGATGTCCCTGCTCTCCAGGTCTGGGTCCAACCCTGCCTTGGGATCACCACCAAAGTAGGAGACCCAAAGCCTGTCCTCAGGGATCCCATAGACCTGAGTCAGCAGCTCCCAGGCCATGCTGCAAGCCTCCTCCTGCAGGGGAAACCCACATGGGGTGGGAGGAGGAACATGGTGAGAAGAGGGCCCCAGTGAAGTGCCAATCAAGCCACATGAGTTTCAGCCCTCAGCTTAAGACAAAATTCCACTGCCCATCTTGTTTCCAGAACAAACCTGGACCATTTCTGTTTGAAATTTTTTTTCCCCCTGCCCAGGAAGCTCATTTCCTCCTCTAAATCCTTTCTTTCAAGTCCCATCCTTTTCATGAAATTGTCTTTCTACCCTAAGCTGGGCTGATTTCTAACTCCTGCATTTTAGTATTTCTGCCTGACCATTTATTCATATAATTACTGATTAGCCATTAGGCAAGAAGCACAGTCCTGGCCCTCAAAGAGCTTACAATCCAATACAGAAGTGAAACACATTCCTCCCATACATGTTCACCTAGCACTTCGCCTCTGCGTCCAGTATGAGTCCTGTCTAAGCAGACACTAAGAATGGAGACAGGACTAATCCCCAGCCCCTTCTTGGTTGACTACTGACCCTTTCTTAAATCCAGGGCTTCCTGGAGACTCACTTTAAAATATTCACCCCCAAAAGCCCAATTGCCGAGCATCTCGAAGAAGGTATGATGGGAAAGGTCTCGGCCCACATCCTCCAAGTCGCTGTGGCGTCCTCCGGCCCTCACACACTTCTGGCTGTTTGCCACACGTCGGAAACCTGCCATCTCGCTTCGTGGATTCACAGTGCCCAGGAAGATTGGCTTGAACTGGAAACACATGAAGATCTCAGTTCTCATTCCGTAGCAGAAAGGAGAGGTGGGGAGTGGGGTATTCAGACTCTTACTGTACCCCTCAGAGTGCAGTGTGGTCTTGGCCAAGGGGCAATCTGGGAGCCTGGAGGCACCCATCTCCAGTGTGCATGGAACAGACAAAGGGTAGATAAATCATGAAACAGAGACCCTCTGCTAGTAAACTAGGCAAGGTAAAAGAGGGCTGGTAACAGGGCACTGAATGGCTTCATCCTCCATTTCAGCTTTTCCAAACCACACCCAATAACCTCAGGGTATGAAACCAAGACCACAGGGCAGGTCTCACAAGCCAGCATTTAACAGCCTCTAAGGTTAACATACTCCCCTTCCTCGCCCATTTTACAGATGAAGACAAATTCAGAGGGTAAATGGTGCTCAAAGTCAAAAGCTTAGAGAACACAGTCTAGCAATACTAATTATTAGTTATCTTTATTTAAAGCATGAATAAATGAAGCCAGACTTCCCCCACCAGTCTGCCCCCATAAAAGTCCACACCCACCATTTTTTTTTTTTTTTTCTAACTGAGAGAGAGATCACAAGTAGGCAGAGAGGCAGGCAGAGAGAGGGGGAGCAAGCTCCCCGCTGAGCAGAGAGTCCGATGCGGGGCTCGATCCCCAGACCCCGAGATCATGACCCGAGCTGAAGGCAGAGGCTTAACCCACTGAGCGACCCAGGCGTCCCACACATCCTGCATTCTTGGACCTAAAACTCAACCCAAACCCTGAAGTTTCCAAGTGGAGCCTTCCCCAAGCCCAAACTCGTGTCCCCAACCACTTAGCCCAATCACGAACTGCCCCCCTTCCCCAGAAGCCATGAGCTCCGCCCCTCTCTTCTTTCGCCCAATCCCGCGGCGCCTTTCTCCAGGGGAGGGTTGGGTGGGGTGGGAAATTACAAACTCCGCCCCCGACAAGGGTGGCTCAGCCCCCACCTGGTTCATGCCGGCATTGACGAAAAGCAAACTGGGGTCGCCACGGGGCCGTACGGAAGCGGACGGCACCAGGCGGTGGCCATGGCGGTCCCGAAAGAAGTTCAGGAAGGCGTCCCGTACGGCCGTGGCCTGGGCTGGAGGGGGCTCGGATGAGAGCGGCTGACGGCTGGGGCTCACCCATAGGGGCGACCTTCGAATGGCCCGCCTCAGTCGCCCGGCGGCGGCTGCCATCGATACCGCCATCTTAACTTGGGGCAGTGACTTCACGGGGTCAAAGGGCACCGTCTATATATATAGACGGTGACTTGGAAAGGAAGCCGCGCGGTTTTTACAGCGGTCCCTGGCGGTAGGAGGACTCAAGGCAGCCTCTACTGCCCAGGTAGAGTGATTGGGAAGGGGACTTAAGCGGGATTAGGTTTAGCTAGCACAGCTGCCTGACACCTGGTAGGCCCTTAATTCATTCGTCATTAAACAAATATTCGCTTAGAGCCTACTAGTGCTAGGCATTGTTTTAGGCCCTTAAGGTATATTAGTCACAACTTTAACAAAAATTCTTGCTCTCCAGAAATCTATATTGTAGTAGTAATTGTTACGTTTATTAATTTTGCAAGGTTACAGTTGGAGTTGAAGTGAACAGACATGGATTCAACTTCATGTGTCTGCACGTGTGTATGTTTGTGTTTCCGGGCCGAGGGAAGAAGGCAGAGTGCCAAGAGAGGTAATATCAGCATTCATTCAAGAAGCATTCAGTAGGGGCGCCTGGGTGGCTCAGTAGGTTAAGCCTCTGCCTTCCGCTCAGGTCATGATCTGGGGGTCCTAGGATCGAGACCGCATCGGGCTCTCTGCTCAGCAGGGAGCCTGCTTCCCCCTCTCTCTCTGCCTGCCTCTCTGCCTACTTGTGATCTCTGTTTGTCAAATAAATAAATAAAATCTTTTTTTAAAAAATTAAAAAAAAGGGGCACCTGGGTGGCTCAGTGGGTTAAAGCCTCTGCTTTCGGCTTAGGTCATGATCCCAGGGTCCTGGGATCGAGCCCCACATCGGGCTCCCTGCTCCGCGGAGAGCCTGCTTCCTCCTCTCTCCCTGCCTGCCTCTCTTGCCTATTTGTGACCTCGTCTGTCAAATAAATAAATAAAATCTTAAAGAAAAAAAAAATTAGGGGCGCCTGGGTGGCTCAGTAGGTTAAGCCTCTGCCTTCGGCTCAGGTCATGATCCCAGGGGCCTGGGATCGAGTCCCGCATTGGGCTCTCTGCTCAGCAGGGAGCCTGCTTCTCCTCATCTCTCTCTCTCTCTGTCTGTCTCTCTGCCTATTAAAAAAAAAAAAAAAAAAAAAAAAAAAAAACAAAAAAAAAATTAAAAAAGAAAAAAAAAAAAGAAGCATTCAGTAAGGCACCTGGATGGCTCAGTGGGTCAAGTGTCTGCCTTCTGCTCAGGTGATGATCTGGGGATCCTGGGATTGAGTCCCGTGTAGGGCTTTGTGCTTGGCGGGAGTGTGCTTTTCCCTCTCCCTCCCCCTGCTCCTTCTCTCTCTCTCTCTCTCTCACTCACTTGATCACTCTCTCTCTCTTAAGTAAATAAATATATATATATACTTAAAAAAAAAATATATATATATCGATTACAAACTATGTGCCAGGCACTGTTCTAGACACTTGCCGATGCCCTTTGTCCTTGGCATTGGAAATGACCATTTTGTTCTAAGGGACAGAAGCAGACCCTTTGGAACAGGAGTGTAGGGGGGACTGAAGCCAAACAGCATCTGCTCCATTATTAATTGCATAATAACGTTTGGTCTTTTAATTTGCCTGGGGATTAGAGAGAATCCAGGTTGTCAGAGCAAGATGAAGCTGTTGACCAACAGCTTCAGGGATTTCTCTCTCTCTCAGCTTCCCAAAGCCTTAGGGTTTTGTGTGCTTTGCATTAGGGTAAGAGAGATCCACCTCCTGCTTCTGTCTTTATCTCTATGGTAACAGCCCTGACCATGATGCCAACACAGGCCCTTGTGGGTACAGCCGGAGTCCTCATGGGGCATCTCATAATAACCTCTGCTCTGGGTTTAGGAAATTAAGCAGGTTAAGAAGAGACATTGCCAAGATTGAAGCTCAAGAGGGACAGCAGAGCTGAAATCAGTGTGTTCACCTACAAGGTTTCAGTCATCCCTGTGGGCTCTTTTGGTCATTCTTTATGAGTTATGTTATTTAGGGACTTTTGAAACATGGTTTCCTTGGGAAATGTTTAGTCTTTTTTGGACTTGAGTTTCTATAGCAATAGTGAATTGTCAGCTTTGTATTCTGACAGAGCACATATCATCGATCCCGTGATCCTCTGTTTCTTCCCTTGCCCACGTAAATTAAAAGAGTTGTTTTGAAAGTGCGTTTCGCCTGTTTTGGCTTTTCCAATGTTTTTGGAACAGGAACCCAAAGCCAGATGGGGATTTCTGTGAGATTGATGATCTTGAGACAAGACTGTGAAATTCTTCCCCAAACTGAGATGGGAGTGTTTTGCTCGAGAAATCTAGCTGGGGCCTCTGATGTCAACTTTCTTTCTTTTTCAGATTTTTTTCCTAGAAACTTTTTGTATTATAGTAGGAACTCCGTGGTTCTTTTTGTTTTTATTTATTTATTTATTTGACAGACAGAGATCACAAGTAGGCAGAGAGGCAGGCAGAGAGGCAGGCAGAGAGAGAGAGAGGAGGAAGCAGGCTCCCCGCAGCAGAGAGCCTGATGCGGGGCTGGATCCGAGGACCCTGAGATCATGACCTGAGCTGAAGGCAGGGGCTTTAACCCACTGAGCCACCCAGGTGCCCCAGGAACTCCGTGTTTTTAAAGATTTTATTTATTTATTTTAAAGAGAGAGCATAAATAAGGTGAGGGGAGAAGCAGAGGGAGAGTGGGAGGGAGAGGGAAAGAATCTTTAGCTGACTCCATGCTGACAGCAGAGCCTGACTGGGGGCTTATTCTCATGACCCTGAGATCATGACCCTAGCCAAAACCAAGTGTTGGACACTTAACCAACAGCCACCTACGTGCCCCAGAAACTCTGTGTTTTTAGACTAACATGGATCTAGTATGGAGCCATGGATTTTTTTTTCCCAA
Organism: Mustela erminea; assembly: GCF_009829155.1. NCBI lineage: Eukaryota > Metazoa > Chordata > Mammalia > Carnivora > Mustelidae > Mustela > Mustela erminea. The sequence goes on from NC_045617.1 coordinate 90,893,341, forward strand.
ACAGCTTTATTGAAATATAATTCACATACCCTCCAAGTCACCCATTTAAAATGTGTACAATTCAGTGACTTTCAGTAGGTGCACAGAGTCCTTATCTGTTACCATAATCACTTTCATCACCCCAAAAGAGACCTCATACCCTTTAGCAGTAGACCAATCCCCCCAGCCCTCTCAGCCCTAGGAAATTCTAATCTAGTTTTTGTCTCTGTTGATTTGCTTATTCCGAACATGTCATATAAATGGAATAACACAATATATGGCCCTTTGTACCTGGTTTACTTAGCATAATGTTTCCAAGTTTCGTCCAAGTTAAAGCATGTATTGTGGATTTTTAGAAATGCATTTGTTGGAGTTGTTCTCTGTTTAAAGAAGAGTTTTCCCTCCATCTTATTATTTTGTCCCTGCCATTAAAAAATGATTATTTTCTTTTCTTTAAATGTGGTATTCTCTGCTAAGTCAGTTCCTTTTTTCCCCAGGGAAGCCAAGTGGTTCTTTTAGGATTGCGATGTATCTGTTCTGATTTGCCACTGTCCTCCGAAGAGGAAGTGAAGCTTAAGGCCTGCAGTTTCTCAGGATAGATACTCATGGAGAGAACTCACCAGACTGGGAAGTTACTGACCTGGGAACTTCTCTCAGTAGTACGTACCATCTTTCTTAGTATTTGTAAAACTTTCATTTTTGGGAGCGGGGGAGTGCCTGGGTGGCTCAGTTATTAAGCGTCTGCCTTCGATTCACGCCATGATCTTGGGGTCCTGAGATTGAGCCCCAAGTCAGGCTCTCTGCTCAGAGGGGAGTGTGCTCTATCCCTCCCTTTGTCCCTCCCCCTGCTTTTATGCGCGTGCTCTTTCTCTCAAATAAATAAATAAATAAATAAATATCTTTTTTTTTTTTTTAAAGATTTTATTTATTTATTTGACAGAGAGAGAGATCACAAGTAGGCGGAGAGTCAGGCAGAGAGAGAGAGAGAGAGAAGCAGGCTCCCGCTGAGCAAAGAGCCCGATGCGGGGCTCGATCCCAGGACACTGAGATCATGACCTGAGCCGAAGGCAGCGGCTTAATCCACTGAGCCACCCAGGCGCCCCTAAATAAATAAATATCTTAAAAGAATTTCATTTTGGGGTTTAAAATGCAAACTGAATCTGTTTCCTGGAAGCTAGCTGTTCAGCTGGGGTTGAGTGCTGCTCTCCCTGGGTCTGAGATTGCCCCTGTGTTGTTTGACTTACTTATCTTGGCAGGTCCAAGATGCCCATTCTTTGAGCCTTCTCTTTTCACCTTATTCATGAGAAGCGACGCCCTTAATCTGGGAATGGAAATGGTCCTTCCTGATTTCCTTATTGGCTTTGAGAGCAGGAACCTGAGGTCAGTGATGCATTCTGTCCTGGACTGATGGTCAGAGGAGACACAAGGGAATTTTTACCCTTACTGAGCATAGGGAACTCAGCTTTGGGAACTTCCTCATCATAAAAGCGGTCTTTCAGTGTCGAGGTTAAAAGTTCAATCTATAAGAGGTATTCCTAGTTTTATTTATTTATTATGGCTTTGCCTTATTTGGATTGTGAAAGCAATGCTTGTCAAACTTCAGTATGCATAGGGATTTTCTGGGATCTTGTTTAAAATGAAGACACTGATTCAGTAGGTCTGGGTAAGCTCGAAATTCTATATATCTAGCAGGCTCCTAGGTGATGCTGTTCCTAGCCTACTAGACCACACCTTGAGTGACTGTGACAGAAAACTCGTGGGAAGAATCGGGACACAAACTTTTGCTTGGCGCGGGGTCTTAGGGCTTGGGTGTTCCTGGGCTCTCCCCTTTCTCCCTGAGTGAGTGGGTGGAGCTAGGAGCTCCTCTTGCGCATGCGTACTTCCTCTCACCCGCTTCAGCTCGGGTCCAGGCGAGGGTGGCGTCTGCATCCTCCTGTTGCTAAGAGATAAGGAGGTCTAGGGGAGCGGTGGCGAGCAGGGGAGAGGAGCTGACGCCCCGGAACCGAGCGAGGACATGGGGTCGCGGGTGATGGGGCTCCACGGATCAGAGCCTCCTGAGATCCGGAATTCAGCGAATTGTGGACCCTCAGTGTTGCAATACTCGCGTTTATCCTTACGCATTTTTAAAATAATTACATTTTAAATGGTTATAAGTACCTACCTGTCCTCGAGTTGCCTCTTGGCCAGGAAAATCCAAAATATTTTCTATCTGGCCCTTTGGGAAAAAAAGCCTAACCCCTTAGGGATGCCTTTGGGAAAAAAAGCCTAACCCCTCAGGGATGCCGTGTTAGAGGTGGTTTTTCTTTCTAATATATACTTTTTCTAAATCACGTAATAAAACACAGATGTAGAAAAGTCGACTGAACCAAATGTATAGCTTAATTATTAGAAGGCAAACATCTTTTTATCCCCAACCAGATCGCAAAATAGAACTGTGCAACAACCCTAGGAGCCCTCCTTGGACTCCCCCTACCCAACCACCTTCCTCTTTCCAAAGGTAACTGCTCCCCTGTCTTGCACAGTAATCACAATTTGGGGTACCTTTATAGTTTTATCACCCTTATCAGATCCTTAGATATATTTTAAAAGCTTACTTGAAATGCATTTTCAGTCTTTTTATCTGTGGATTCCCTCCTAATCTTCTCCTTTTTCTTATAATGTTAGGATTTTTCGCAGTCTGTTTTTGCTGGCTGCATATTCAATGTTCAACTCACTTAACATGTTCTTCTGCCCCCTCTTATTTCAATCAAATTAGCTTGTGGATCCAGAATGGTAATCAGACACGGATTTGGATCCCTTTGGCGAGACCCTACATGGTATACTCTTTCACCAGAGGTCCGGTTATCTATCTGTGATCTTCACAGCAACATGTACAGGATGCCTGTATCTGTTTATTCACTGAACATGGTGACATTCACACTCTGTCATCTCTTTTTCATTTATTAGTTGGAATCTTTCTAAAAAGAGATGCTTCCTCTAATCTTATTTTTTTCACCAGTGGTACAGTTAATGTAGAAAGACTCCTTCTCGCCCTGAGATCATGACCTGAGCTGAAATCAAGAGCCAGATGCTTAAGCAACTGAGCCACCCAGACACCCCTCCATTAGAAGCATTTAAGCACAGGAGTGACATGATCTGATTTATACTTTTGAAAGATCTTTCCACTGCGAACAGATGGACTGTGAGGGCAGGAGGGGGAAGCAGGGATGCCTATTAGGAGGTTGATGATCAGGAGAGAGGTGCTGGACAAGACTGAAGCAGCAGAGACAAGAAGAGCTTGGATTCCAGCTATATGTGGAGACAGCTATGTATGCTAATGGATGGATACAGGGAAGAAGGGAAGAGACTCACTTCCAAACTTACGATGCGAGGAACCAGGTGCATAGTGGTGCCATCCAGTGGCATGGGGAAGCTTGCAGAAGGAGCAGGTCTGTGGGAGGGAAAATAAGAGTTTGCTTTGGACGTATTCAGGTTTTTTTGTTTGTTTGCGGTTTTTTTTTTTAGATTTTATTTATTTAATTGACAGCGAGAGTGTGTGCACAAGCAGGGGAAGCGGCAGGCAGAGGCAGAGGGAGAAGTAGGCTCCCCACTGAGCAGGGAGCCAGATGTGGGGCTCAATCCCAGGATCCTGGGATCATGACCTGAGCCGCTGGTCCGCAGCTGCATCTTGAGAGACCAGAAGGCTTCCTGCAGGGAAGCCTGAGAAGACCCTGGGGGTCAGGAGGAAAACTAGAAAGAGAATGGTCACACCAAAGCCTCAAGAGGAGGAGATGATGTTGGAGAAGGAGGGAGTGGCCAGTTGTGTCAAGTGCCACTGATGGCTGGGCAAGATGAGAGTGGTGACCTGAACAGTGGGCTGAGCGAGATGGGAGAAGTTTCAGTGGGCTGGTGGGAAGCAAAGGCCAAGGCGGTGAGAAGGCCGGCCCAGGAAATATAGGCAGCTCTGGAGGGAATTGACAGGGAAGAGAAGCAGGAAAAACAGATAGTAGAGGCTGGAAGGGGCTGTGGACCCAAGAGACCATGTGTCTTTGTAAGAACAGCCACATTAAGGGTTGCTTGTGTGCGGGTAGGTATGATCCAGACCAGAGAAGAAACTGATAAAGCCAGAAAATGCGGGGACTACTGCAGCGGCAAAGTTTTCAAGTATATGAAGAGATTGAAAACTTCAGTACAAAGGGGAGAGCTAGGTCACAGTCAGGAGCTGTGATACTCCTTCTGTTGTAGTAAGGGAAGGAGGTCTGGAAACCCTTGCTAGTAGGTTGGTGGAGGCAGGGCTGGGAAACCTTCCTTAGTGAACAAGTAGTGAGGTGAAGAGATGAAATTGCTGCTTTGAAAAGCTCCTTTAAAAAAAGAGTGCATTTGATTCTTTTTTTTTTTAAGATTTTATTTACTTAGAGAGACAGCACACACGAGCAGGGGTTGAAGGCAGAGAAGGGGAGGGTCAGAAGCGGGAGGGGAGGGTCAGATGTGGGGCTCTAGGTGCAGGACTCCATCCCAGGACCCCAAGATCATGACCTGAGCCCAAGGCAGACACTTAACCGACTGAGCCACCCAGGTACCCCGCCTTGAAAAGCTCCTTGAAGGAGATTTAGGCAAGTGTAGTAGATCAGCTGACAGTGTTGGCTGCTCATTTAAGATCTGAGGTAAAAATAACTTTTTCTGTGACTCTGTGGGGTAACAGATGGTGACTAGATTTATTGTGGTGATCATGTGTATGAATATCTCAGTGTATACAAATATTGGAATCATTATGTTGTGTACCTGAAACTAACACAATGTCCTATGTCAATTATACTCTAATGAAAACACAAAGACTTGGGGGTGCCTGGGTGTCTCAACTAGCTGCTTCCGGCTCTTGGTTTTGGATCAGGTCATAATTTCAGGGTCCTGGGATTGAGCACGGCGTTGGGCTCCACACTCAGCAGGGAAGTCTGCTCGAGGATTCTCTCCCTCTTCCCCTGCCGCCACTCAGACACACTCATGAGCGCCTGCTCTCTCTCACAAATAAATAAACCTTAAAAAAAAAAAGAAAGATTTGAGGCCCTGGATTTAAACTGAGACTGGTCAACAAGTGGGATTTTCTCCATCTATGCTTAGCTGTTCAAGTGTAAGCACAGAGCAGACGGATCATAATTAGGAGCATAATTAGGGGTGGGGTTCTGCCATCTGAGTGTGATGGAGGGAGGAGGGTAGGCACAAGTAAGGGTGTTTGCAGGGAACTGGCTCAAAGCCTATATTTTGTTCCATATTCGAGTTCTAAACCCCATGCATACAGGCTCTCATCTCAACCAATAGCTTTAGTTGGTGTCGTCTTCCCAATTTTGAAACACAAACCTTAAACAAGAGCATGGTATATATGATATGTGACTCCCCCCTCTCTTCTTCCTTTGGAAGCTTTGGGGTTTTTGTTGTTGTTGTTGTTGTTTAAAGATCCTATTTATTTGAGAGAGAGAGAGAGAGAGAGAGAAAGAGAGCACACACACATGCAGGGGGAGAGGCAGAGGGAAAGGGAGAAGCAGGCTCCTTGCTGAGCAGGGACCCCCCCCCCCCAAGTGAGACTCGATTCTAGAACCCTGGGATCCTGACCTTAGTAGAAGGCAGATGACTAACCAACTGAGCCCCCAGGCACCCCTGGAAGCTTTGTTTCTTAAGGTGGAGAATAGAGGCAAGAGACTCTTCGTTTGTAACATTTAAAAGTTATGTTAAAGAGATAGTATATTATCTTTGAAGAACAAATCCAAAATACAATTTCAGATAAAAACGAAGAGAGCTTATTATTATTGGACTGCACCACAGGGAAATTCTTCAGGCTGAAGGGGTTTACTCCCTGATGGGAATTTGAGTCTTTAGGTGAAGGAAGAACACTGGGATTGATAACTATGGATAAATATAAAAGCCTATCTTTTTTCTTCAGTTTATTTAAAAAGCATTTAACCATTTAAAGCAAAATAATTTTGTAATTGTAGCTTTCCATTTATTGCTCCAGTAATATGTCATACAATATATATGTTATGTAATGTAGTATATATTTTATGTTATGTAATATATATGTCATATATGTGGTTATAACATAAAGAATGGGCTTGCTAGTGGCACAATACAGTTGCAAAGTTCTTAAATTTTACAAGGAGCAGAATAATATTCACCCTAGGTGGACTCTAAAAAGTTAAGGGTATATAGTGAAATCCTTAGAGCCACAATTCTTTAAGTGTGATACAGAGACTTTGGGGGTTCCTGGAAACCCATTCAGGAGCACTGTGAGAGCCTTATTTTGCCAACATGTATGTTTATAAGCTGCATTCTACTTCCTGTATGCCAACCAAAACAGCCTGTCACAACCGATTGAATGCAGAAGTCGTTATGAGTCTCCACCTGTCTTCTATTAAGCCAGACCTTAAAGAGCTTTCCAAAAACATAAAACAGTGCCTCTCTGTGAAGTCTTTAAAAAATATTTTTAAAATATATATTTTTCATAAAAACATCTTGTTCATGTTAACATGAACATATTCAAATATTTTAAAAAATTTTCAGTTTCATATCATAAATCTGTATATCTCTATCTCTCCCCCATAAAAGGTCTTTGGGGATCTTCTGTACTTGTTAGGAGTATAAAGGGTCCTGAAACCAAAATACTTGTGAATGGCTGTAATAGAGCAAGCACTGGAAAATAAAGCCGTGTGCAGCGTTATTCACAATAGCCAAAAGGTAAAAACAATCCAAATTTTGGGAGGGGGGGGAGAAGCGGACTAGATAAACAAAATATGGTGTATCCATACAATGGAAATACTGCTCTGTCTTAGAAACAAATGAATACACGATTCCAAGTGGATGATCCTGGAAAACATTATGCTAATTGAAAGCAGCTGAACACAAAGGGCCACATACTGAATGATTCTGTTTATAAGGAATGTTCACCGTAGGCAAATCCAGAGAGACCTTGCAGACTGGTGGTGGCCAGGTGCTGAGGAAGGGGAGAATAGGGAGTGACAGCCTCTGGGTATGGAGTTTTATTTTGGGAAGATGGAGATGTTTTAGAACTGGATAGAAGTCCTGGTTGTACAACATTGTGAAGGCACTGAATTGAACATTTATTCATTTATTTATTTATTTATTTATTTCTTTATTTATTTTTAAGATTTTATTTATTTATTTGTCAGAGAGAGAGCACAAGCAGGCAGAGTGGCAGGCAGAGGCAGAGAAAGAAGCTGGCTCCCCAACTAGCAAGGAGCCCATGCAGGACTTGATGCCAGGACCCTGGGATCATGACTGGAGCGGAAGGCAGCTGCTTAACTGACTGAGCTACCCAGGCATCCCTGAATTGAACATTTAAGTGGGTTAACTTTATGTGATATAAATTTCACTTCAATTACCAAGAAAAGTTACAAAATACAGTTAAAAAGTCAATGGAGGGGGCACCTGGGTGGCTCATTCTGTTAAGTGTCTGCCTTTGGTTCAGGTCATGATCCCAGGGTCCTGGGGTTGAGTTCTGCATTGGGCTCCCTGCTCATCGGGAAGTGTGCTTCTCCCTCTCCCCTCTCCTCCTGCTCTCTCTCTCTCAAATAAATAAATAGAATTAAAAGAAAAGAAGGTATATAAAAAAAGTCAATGGAGAAGTGAAAATGGAATTATAAAAGGTAGTTCAATCCAAAGAAACAGGAAAGGAGGGATAAAGGAACAAAAAACATTCAGGACAAAGAGAAAACAAATAGAATCGTGAACCTAAATCCAGCCACATCAAGAATGACATCATCTTAAGATATAGTAATTCCTCTTCTAGGCATTTAACCAAAAGAAATGAAAACACATATTTTCAAAAACACTTGTACCTGGATGTTTATAACAACTTCATTTGTAATAACCAAAAACTTGGAACAGTCCAAGTGACCACCAACAGAAGAACTGTGGTGTATACATATGTTGAAAATGACTTAGTTGTGTGAAAGAACACACTACTGCTGTACATGGATGGACATGCCCATACACGATATGGACAAATCTCAGAATCATGCTGAGGAGGGGACCTGGGTGGCTCAGTCGTTAAGCATCTGCCTTCTGCTCAAGTCCTGATCCTGGTGGGGGTCCTGGAATGGAGCCCCCCATTGGGCTCCCTCCTCCCTGCTTGGTGGGAAGCCTGCTTCTCCCTCCCACACTCCCCCACTCATGTTCCCTCTCTTGCTGTCTCTCTGTCAAATAAATAAAAAGTCTTAAAAAAAAAAAACATGCTGAGTAAAGGAAGTTTTATCCAGAAGAATATATACTGATGATTCCAATTTTATAAAGTTCTAGAACAGGGAAAACACATCTGGGTTTTTTTCCTTAAGTAGGTTCCAGAGTGGAGCCCAACACAGGGTCTGAACTCGGGACCCTGACATCAAGACCTGAGCTGAAATCAAGAGTCAGATGCTTAAGGGGGCCTGTGTGGCTCAGTTCTAAAGTGTCTGCCTTCAGTTCAGGTCATAATCTCATGGTCTTGGGATCAAGCCCCCTAGGGAGCTCCCTGCTTAGCTAGGAGCCTGCTTGTCCCTCTGCTTCCACCTCTCCCTTCTGCGTGCTCACACCTTCTCCCTCTCTCCTCTCAAATAAATAAATAAAATCTTAAAAAAAAAAGTGAGACGCTACCCAGGCGCCTCAAATGCATCTGTTTTTAAAATCTGATTTTTAAAATCGGTTTTTAATTATTTTATTTTATTTATTTATTTTTTTAAATAAAGATTTTATTTATTCATTTGACAGACAGAGATCACAAGTAGGCAGAGAGGCAGGCAGAGAGAGAGGAAGGGAAGCAGGCTCCCAGCGGAACAAAGAAGCCCGATTCGGGGCTCAATCCCAGGACACTGAGACCATGACCCGAGCCGAAGGCAGAGGCTTTAACCCACAGAGCCACCCAGGCACCCCTAAAATCTTTTTTTAAAAAAGTGGGAGCACTAGAAGGAACTTTCTAGGAGACGGAAATGTTCTTTCGTCATAGGTGTTGGGTTACCCTGTTATATGTCTTTGTCAAAACTCATTTCAAAACTTTTCATAAGCGATTTTCCCACTTTTTAATGCAGTGAAAAAACACAGCAAAATGTACCATTGTAACCATTTTTACATGTACAGTTCAGTGGTGGTAAGGACATTCGTGTTGTGCAACCACCCATCTTGAGTTCTTCATCTTAAAAAACTAAAACTTTTCCCACAGTAACTCCCCATTCCCTCCAGCCCCTGGCAACTGCTATTCCACTTGCTTCCTGTATGAATTTCACTACTCCAAGTGTCCCATACCAGTAGACTCACACAGAATTTGTCTTTGTGTTTAGCTTATTTAATTTAGCATAACGTCCTCGAGGTTCATCCAGGTTGCAGCATGTGTCAGAATTTCCTTCCTTTTAAGGATAATGTATGTATAATGTATGAATAATGTATGTCCACTGTATGTATAGCCCACATTTTCTTTATCCACTGGATGCTGGGATTGCTTTCACGTTTTAGCCATTGTGACCAACGCTGCTATCAACATGGGTGTACAGATATCTTTTTCACTCTGCTTCAATTCTTTTGGGTACATACCCGGAAGTGGAATTGTTGGATCATACAGTATTTCTATTGCTAATTAGTTTTCCACAGTGGTTGCTCTACATTCCTTTTTTTTTTTTTTTTTAAAGATTTTATTTATTTATTTGACAGAGAGAAATCACAAGTAGATGGAGAGGCAGGCAGAGAGAGAGAGAGGGAAGCAGGCTCTCTGCTGAGCAAAGAGCCCGATGCGGGACTCGATCCCAGGACTCTGAGATCATGACCTGAGCCGAAGGCAGCGGCTTAACCCACTGAGCCACCCAGGCGCCCAGCTCTACATTCCTTTTTTTAAAAAGATTTCATTCATTCATCTGACACAGAGAGAGAGAGGGAGAGAGAGAGAGAGACACACACACACACACACATACACACACACAGTGAGAGAGGGAATATAAGCAGGGGGTGTTAAAGGGGGAGAAGCAGGCTCCCCGCTGAGCAGGGAGCCCCATGTGGGACTCGATCCCAGGACCCCGGGATCATGACCTGAGCTGAAGGCAGATGCTCAACCCACTGAGCCACCCAGGCACCCCGGTTGCTGTACCTTTCTATCAACACTACACCAGGGGCCCCATCCCCTTAACACTTCTTATTTTGTATTTTTCTCATAGTAGCCATCCTAATCGATGTAGGGTATTATCACAGTATGTAATTTTTTTTTAATACATGGAACACTTCACAAATTTGCATGTGGTCCTTGTGCAAGGGCTATGCTAATCTTTATCGTGTTAGTTTTAGTACATATGCTACTGAAAGGAGCACACAGTATATGATTAAAAAAACCAAAACACTAAACATGCAATAAGGGTTGAACCCTTAATTTTTTCATTATTTAATTTTTCTTAGAGCTAGAGAGAGAGCCAGGGTTGAGGGGAGGGGCAGAGAGAGGGGGAGAGAGAAAATCTTAAGCAGGTTCCACGCTTGGTGTGGAATCCGACATAGGGTGGGGCTCGATTTCAGGACCCTGAGATCATGACTTGAGCTGAAATCAGGAGTCTGGCGCTTAACTGACGGAGACACCCAGGCACCCCATGAACTATTTTTGATAGCAAGAGTGAAGGGTAGAAAAGGCTTTAGAAAAAACCCTGAACAGGTTGAGTCTAGTTGATAAGTCTGCCAAAGTGTTTAGGAGTTGGGTGGAGTGTCCTGATATTTGTAACTTACTTTGAATAGCCTCAGAAGTAGAATGGGTTCACTGATGGATGGGACAGATGAGTGGTATGGGGATAGAGCAAATACAGAGAAGTGTTAACAGTTGTAGAATCTAGGTGGTGAGGAGATGAGCGCTTACTGTATCATTCTTCCGCCTTCTCTTTGTATTTGAAGTTTTCATGATCTTTTTCTTGGGGGAAATTTTATTTGTCTGTGGAAAGGTTTGCTGTGAAGGAGTGAGAGTCCTTAGGACCCCTCTAACCATGCAGAGGCCTCAGGGGGAAGATGTCGGGGACCAACTGGCCTGGAGCTAGAACCCTGGAGGCTCGTAGGTGCTGGGGTGGGACAGGAAAGAGTAAAAGGATCAAGGGGACCAGGTATGGAGAGTGAGAAAAGAAGGAGGGCAATTAGAGTCTACCTTTGAAGGTCAAGGTAGATTACATGTATTACTTACTGGTGTCCCTGTTGTCTTAAGCACTTAATGCTCAAGAGAGCCGAAATAGCAGTGGGAGCTAGTGAAATTCATCTGTCCACTTGGGCAGGATTTCCAAATGGCAAGATAGTACCAGGGCTCAGGGTTAGGTTCTCAAGATTGCGAATCCAGAAATGAAAACATCTGAGTGTTCCCCACCCCACTTGTACCCAGAACCTGCTATCCCCCTTCACAGGAAATTACTAACAAACCAGAATGGTGAGATCTGAAACTGCCAAGTCGATCAGATGCTTGGGGCAAGTGGCCATTGCATTTTCTCTCCTGTGGGCTTGAGAAACAAATATCTTCAGAAGTCTGCTTAATGAGCAGAGCAGCATAGCAAGGGGAATGAGTCGGGTGATGGGTTAGTGGCTGACACTGTCTTAACTGTTTGGATACAGGCCTGGAATATTTGCCTTGGCCAGACTTAGCACACTCTCCCCTGGACAGGGCTGGAGACATTCTCACATTCTTGACCCGTGATCTTCTCCATTTCTTCCATTAACAGATTTTTTTTTTTCTTTCACGTGACACAACGAATTAGGTTGTGACATCTGAAGTCAGTCATCTTCTGGGTATTTTCAATGACATCTTAACCACACCTTGGCATGCTGGAGTCAGAGGTACATAAAGTAACCGATGGCTAGGGGGTGGGAGGTGCTAAGAGAGGAGAAAAGGTGATTGTAGAGACAGATAGCCACTCGAGTACCCGAACTATTTAAGTCAAACCCTTTTCAGAGTTGATGGTCTCTGTGGCTTCTGTTTGAATTTTAATCCTGTGAGTTTTCAATGCCATTTTTGATGCTTTGGAAAGCAGTATTTTTCTGTAACATTCTATTCCTACAGTGCATCTTTGGTTTGAGCTAAATCAAGTATCCACTTATCACTAACGCTGAGTCTGATGGGATTTTCTCTCACCATCCCAGCTGCAGCTCCTAAAAGAGCAGACTTTACCTGACTGGCAGATAGAAAATGGCGCATCGTCACGATCTTGGCTAACTGAGGTGTTGTAGGCGTCCGTCAAGACTGGTGTCAAAACACTTCATTGTGTGTAATTAAAAAAAACACACACTGAACCAATATTGAGTCTAGTCGCTGACATGCATGCTGAACTGTTTAGGGGGTAAAGTCTTCTGATATTTGTAACGGATTGTGAAATGCATCGGAAATAGGCTGGATTTAGAGATCTTCATTGTAGACAGTGGGGAAACAGACACAGAGCTTGTAGGCCACGTGTTAATGGAGCAACATCCCTTACTGATTTGTATGTGAAGAGTAGTATTTGTTAACTTTTTTCTAATTTCAGAAGAAGTGCATGTGTATTGTAAGAAACCTTCATTGAAGTGTGGTTGTGAATGATGAGGTTGTGTTGGGTGGGAAACCACCTTTCCGTTGTGGGCCTGAGATACTCTGGTGCTATAAGGGGCTAGAAGTCGGGGGAAGGTGTTACATAACAAACATAACAAACATTAGCTGCAGAAATTTGGAAGATTTTTTTTTTAAGATTTTATTTATTTATTTGACAGACAGAGATCACAAGTAGGCAGAGAGGCATGCAGAGAGAGAGGGGGAAGCAGGCTCCCTGCTGAGCAGAGAGCCTGATGCGGGGCTCGATTCCAGGACCCTGGGATCGTGACCTAAGCCGAAGGCAGAGGCTTAACCCACTGAGCCACCCAGGTGCCCCAGAAATTTGGAAGATTTAATTGGCTGGCGTTTTGTCTCTCGCTGTGTCTCTCTCTGTCAAATAAATAAAATCTTAAAAAAAAAGATTTAATTGGCTTTAGTAATCGATTCATAAGTCAGACAGCAACTCATCTAGCAAGTAGAGGAGAGCTCCAAAGGGCCCCAGAAAAGGAAATGTTTTTAAAGGTAGAGAGGGAGCAGAAAATAAAAGGAAATTATCAGCCAAGGATCCATTGTTTTAGGCAAGGTCGCACTCCTAAGGGGAACTCAAGGGGTCTATCAGTAAATATCTTAGGGCTGCCCAGGAAATTCCTGTGTTATACTGGTGAGAGGTCACATTTCTCGGGGGTTGAGCCTGCAGTTAGGTTGGGTAAGAAGTCTGGGTTTACTGATTTGGAGCCTTAACCTAAATGACTCCATTTTGGGCCTGTGGTTTTCATTATAACAATATACAGAGAGCACGTTATTGAGCCCTGGCCTGTTGTTCAGCGGTGGGTTTGACTAACCCATAATTCTCCTTGGAGGAAGCGCCTGAGCAGTTTTCTTAGGGCTGCACAAATAACAAACTATTTTCTTACCTGCCTTGACCATGGCCAGGGGTCCTGTGTAGTGTTTTTTTTTTTTTCTTGAGGGAATCTAGAAGAAAGAAATTCTGGAGGTGCTGGTCTGGCTCAGTTGATAGAACACGTGACCCCTCCCCTCCTTTTTTTTTTTTTGAGATTTTATTTATTTATTTGTCAGACAAAGAGAGATTGAGAGAGAGAACATGAGCACAAGCACGGGGAGCAGCAGGCAGAGGGGGAAGTAGGCTCCCTGCTAAGCAAGGAACCGGATGCGATGCGGGATTCCATCCCAGGACCCCGGGATGGTAACCTGAGCTGAAGGCAGAGGCTTAACCAGTTGAGCCACGCAGACGTCCTGAACACGTGACTCTTGATCTCGGGTTGTGAGTTCGAGCCCCACATTGGGGGCAGAGTTTGCTTTAAAAAAAAAAAGATAAAGAAATTCTGTATGTAATGCTGTGAAAATACCTCCAACAGTGAAGAGAATAGCGTGAATGTATGCTAGCGCTGTGCACAAAGGGATGAACAGGAAACAGACTCGTATTTCATCGGCTGGCTCTGGAAGGCATTCACAAGCAGAAACTGTGGCTTCTGTTGGGATGGGTTGGAGGAAGGGCCTGCTTGGATGCCTGCCTTGTATACCTTTTTATAGTTTTTGATTTTGCAATCTTTGTACATGGATTCCTATTCAAAATTAAAGTATGGAACACGTAAAAATGGGATATTTTAGGGTTTTGGTATTCCCTGACTAATCACAATTCCAGTCATAAAGACCAGCACTATGCTGTGATGGACAGACTCTGCCTTTTTTTTTTGAGGGAGGGGCAGAGGGAGAGAGAGAGAGAATCTTAAGCAGGCCACCCACCCACATGCTTCTCCCATCACAAAGATATCTGGCAGACCCCAGCCTTTGTGGGATTTGGGGGATGCAGTCATTATGGGATGTTTGTTGTTCTTGGGGTCAAATCCGCTCACTTGCCCGAGGATCTGACTTCCCTGTGCCTCCCTCCTTGTCACTTGAGCTTTTAGGGGTGGAGAGCTAGTCACTCTGACTTTTGTCTAGAGACTTCAGATGAGAAGCCCTTCCACAAAATGCACTGAATAAATTAGAACACAGACTTCCATTATTCCTTCTTGAAATGGGGCCTCTGTCTGTCTGCGAGGACGTCAGGAGAATGGAAATCCAAACACAGGATTAGAAATCCTAACATTAATGCAATTTTCATTTGATATCGGCTTACTCCATTGTCTCTGAGACGCTATTAAAAATGCATGCAGGATGTGCGTGAGATAAAACATATCAAAATTCAAATTGATTCCAATTTCCATTGATACTCACTGCTCTGGCCCTCTGGCTTCTAGAAGCTTTAGCCATCTGGGGCCATCTGGAGGTGAGGAAAAAGATCCCCTAAGCGGGGAGGAGAGCTGCCATAAAGCACGAGAAGTTCAGTTCAAAGGAGGGTCTTTCCCACCGTCACTCAGAGCCTGTACAATCAGTAAATTGTTCCATATTAATAATAATAGCTTTCCCTTATTGGGCACTTGCTATGTGCCGGGTTACATGCTTTATATAGAATAATTAGTTAATCCTCACTACCCAATGAGGTAAATTGCTATTATCGTTCCCATTTTATGGATGAAGAAACTGAGAGAGGTTAAGTAACTTGTGTGAGGACATAGAGCCAGTGAGTGATAGAACAGGAATTTCAACCCAAGCAGCTTGGCTCCCAGGCCTAGCTTACCTCTCTCCCAGCTTCCCGGCTGAGTGTGTGTTTGCGTGTGTTCGTGCATGCACGCACGCACGTGTTTAAAACACCTGGGTGGCTCAGTCGTTAAGCGTCTGCCTTCAGCTAGGGTCATGATCCCGAGGTCCTGGGATTGAGCCTCGCATCCCTCTCTCACTCCCCCTGACTGTGTTCCCTCTCTCGCTGTGTCTCTCTCTGTCAAATAATAAAATAAAATCTTTAAAAAAGTTAAAACATGTAATTCTAAAAAGCTTGGCTTGTTGGTTTTCCAGCTCTCTGCACATTAACAGTGGGGGCCTCTAGAAGCAAGCATATTCATAACACCAAATGGTGATGGAGCAGAAGAACCCACAACCTTGAGCAGGCCGGGTCCTTGCTAGGAGTCAGCCCTGCATGGTTCAGAATAGAGGCATGATGAAAATTTATAAAAGACAGCTGTGGCAGACACTATAAGCTGTCCCCAATGTTCACTATCCCCTTCTCTCTCTTAGTGCTAGAACCCCCCAAATTTCCCGTGGACTGCCCCTGCAGGTTCTCTCTTATGGCTAAGCATGGCCAAGTGGCTTAATGTGGGCCCTCGGCTAGAAGAAGTGAGATGTGCCTGATCTCACAAGCTCTTCCCTCTGCCTCTTCCTCTCCATGGGCTGGGATGTGGTCTTAGGGGCCAGGGTCATGAGAAGGGAAACCCCCAGGGATAATAGCAAGGGATGGAAACAGCTTCACGTCGATCCTGTGGAGTCCTGTGTTGTCCCGGGCGGGAGAACAAGCTTTCTCATTTAAGCCATGGTAAATCTCTCCCTTAGAACAACCAAGCTCACAAGCCAATGAATACCCCCAGGACGTCAAGGAAAGGCTACATTAAATCTGCTGTATTTTGTTAACATTTTTTAAGTATATGTGCTGCCAAAGAGAGCACTGTATTTTGTTAACAAATCAAGGAAATATTCGAGGCATTTTAGAAAGAGTTCAGTAACAGGGTTTGAGGCCTAATAGGGCAACTTTACTTGTTTGGAAACATCCCTGGAAACTTTCTACCTGCTGACAGAAAAAGAACTGTACTGTACTTGGTTGATGGCATATGGAGAGGACGTAAATTTAGTTCGGTCCCAGAAACACTTACGGAATGGCTGCCACGCACCCACAGAGTCCTTGCCCTCTGGGAGCTCGTAGTCAGGTGGGGGCTGTACAGGCACCCGAGAGCTGAACACGTGGATATAAAAAGGAATCAGCATTGGTGGGCACACACCCAACCCTGACTTGGGGCATCAGGAGAAGCTCTCTGGGGGGACGTGTGAGCAGAGTCTTCGGGCTGAGTGGAAGCTTTGTGGGCCATTGTTCCAGCTCCTGGCAGTGTTACATGAAGAGAGCAGTATCTGTGTGCTATGGAAGCTAGAGCCGAGAAGCCTTCTCTGCCTTGAGAAATGTAACTGATGAAATGAGTATCTTCAGTGTCCCTCTTTCTCCTTTCCTTCTTCCAAGATCATCCCACACGTGGGACAGATTCCAGCAAACTTGAGGGTAGGATGTGGGTAAGCAGACATTACCTAGGATATGTCATCCAGCAATCAGAAGGGTCTTTACCTAACAGTGTCTGTTCTTCCATCGTTAAGTAGCAGTAAGAGCTGAACGAGTGACCGGGAGCCTCACAAGTTAAATCTGGGCTCATGAAAGCACTAGTTGGCTCACTCTCTTGCCCTCAGTGACAGGCGGGTAAATAACGGGTAAGTGCTTTAACTCCGGCTGTCAGTTCTGAGGATGACAGTGTTACCCTCACTGGAGCAGGGACTGTACGGAATGATAAATCGAAGGTATTAGATGGCACTTGGCAGCCTGAGAAGGAAAGGCAGTAATTAATGACTTTGGAGCAGTCTTGCAAAATATCGATGCCTGAAAGACACTTGACATTTTCTTTTCCCCAGACAGCATGAACTCAGGGGAAGCATCCGGATTGTGGTAGTTGGGGTAGAAGGGTAAGCTGCAGAAACACAGAGGAGAAGCTGGTAAAGACAGAGCAGAGCAGACAGGAGAGCTGTCTTTCCCCAAACTGGGGTTTGCGGCTAGCTTCCTTGGGATCTCACCCCAGACTTTTTCCTTACCTCTCTAGTCCCCAGAGTTAGGACTTGGGTCTGATTTTAGCTGAGCCCTAAGTCAAAGCCAAAATTTAACAGTATATGGTCATGGATTTTCTTTTTTAAAGATTTTATTTATTTATTTATTTATTTGAGAGAGAGAGAGAGAGCGAGTGCGAGAGAAAGTACAAGCTGGTGAAGGGGCAGAGGGAGAGGGACTAGCAGACTCCTTGATGAACATGGAGCCTTGGAGCCTGCCATCATTGGGATGGGGGGGTGCTCAATCCCAGGACCCTGAGGTCATCACCTGAGCTGAAGTCCGATGCTTAACCCACTGAGCCATCCAGGCTTGTCATGGGTTTTTAAGAAAATTGCTTAAATTTTATTTTAAGAAAACTTGTCCCCCTCAACTGCACGCACACGAATACATATAGTGTGTATATATGTGTACACATACATGTATATACATATACATATAAATATTTTTCCCTGGGGCGCCTGGATGGCTCAGCCTAATTGGCTCTGCCTTCAGCTCAGGTCATGATCTCAGGGTCCTGGGATTGAGCCCCACCTCAGGATCCCTGCTCAGTGAGGGGGTCTGCTTCTCCCTCTCCCTCTGCCCCTCCCCCTGCTTCTGCATGGTCTCTCCCTCTTAAATAAATAAATAACTAAAATCCTTTAAATTAAAAAAATGTTTTTCTTTGACTTCTAAGGAACACTTATCACATTTGTTTTTCATGCAAAACCATGCCAGATAAAAAAGATCCTAAAACAAAATAAATAAAGTATCAAAACAAAAAGCCCTTGAATTTTGCTGAAACAAAATTTCAATTATAAATAAGAAGGCTTCTATTTACTTGGAATGAACAGTGTCCTCTTTGATATAATAAATACATTGAACAGTAAGTCTTTGGCACGTTGTGCTAAGTACTGGAATTTTAAATTAATCGCTCCCTGCAAAAAAAAAAAAAAAAAAAAGAAAGAAAGAAAGAAAGTATTAAATTGCTCCCTGATGCTCTTAGGAGAGAGTGAAATCTGCAACCTAGGCTAGCAAGCCCTGTGTCCTGAGTCCTGCCTCCTCCTCACATTTTCCGTCCCTGTTCCCAGTTTTACTTTCTTCACAGGACTTTTTTGTGTCTCTCATCTTCACATTTATTTCCCCACGTTTTTAAAAAAAAGATTTATTTATCTGAGAGAGAACATGAGTGGGGTGGAGCAGGGGAGAGGGAGAAGCTGACTCCCCGCTGAGCAGGGAGCCCCATATGGGACTCGATCCCAGGACCCAGGCATCATGACACCAGCGGAAGGCATACACTTCACAGACTGAGCCACCCAGGTGCCCCTCCACCATTCTAAACCTTGTCACTGAAATATAATATAGGTGCAGAAAAGTGCATTTAGATAAACTGCTGGGTGGATTTTCCAATCATCACGGGCTTAAGAAATTTATTTTTACTTGCTTATTTATTTATTTTTTATTTTTTAAATTAAAAAAAATTTTTTTAGAGTTTATCTATTTATTTGACAGAGATCACAGGTAGGCAGAGGCAGGCAGAGGGAGAGAGGGGAAGAAGGCTCCCCTCCGAGCAGAGAGCACAACATGGAGCTCGATTCCAGGACCCTGAGATCATGACCTGAGCTGAAGGCAGAGGCTTAACCCACTCAGCCATTCAGCACCCCAAGAAATTTATTTTTATTGTGAAATCTACATGACATCCTTACCATCCTGTTTTACAATTTGGTGGCCTTCAGGACAGTGGCACTGCTGTATCACCAACACCACTACCCATCTCCAGAACGTTTTCGTCCATTTCAGCTGGAACTCTGTCCCCAGGCAACACCAGCCCCCCCACCCCTCCCCAGCGCCCCAGAACCAGCATTCTACTGTCTATACATTTGATGCCTCCGGGGCCTCCTGCAGGGCCATGGACTTCTGATATGAAGTGGACTGCCCATGGCCCTGGGACCAGACACAACATGCCTCTCATTTCTTTTTACTGGTGTAAATTTATTAATGTCCAGCTGTGCACTGACAGTCCCCAGCCAGCATGGGTGCCTTGAAGACTGTCCTCATAGATTTTTCTCTCATTTCCTATCATCACCGGGAGAAACTGCTCTGCCACTCATGTTTCAGTGTCAGATCCTGGTCTCTGGGATGAGTAACAGGAGCTGCCGGCTTCCCAGTGAACTGCTCCTGCCTGTCACAGTAATCATTGGATTCCTTCCCTTTAAGTGGATTCGGTTAAGTGCTCAGTGGTGGTTTGAATGCCATCACTTAGAATAAATCGAAGCCACATTTGAAGGATGCTGTTTCCAATAGTGATGATTTCTGAATTTTTCTTCTTCATCTGCTCTGAAAAGCTCGCTCCCTAAATACGAAGGTTTTGTATTCAAGCGTCTCTGCTTCGAAGAAAAATGTGTCAAGTATGCAGTTCTGCCTCGTTCCTGCCCCAATTCCTTCCTTAAATCGGAATCTTGTGTCGCTGAGCCAGGAACATCTGGAACTTTTTAAAGACCTGTTTCATCCGGGAGAAAGGCAGATCTGGTTTAGAGGGTTTCTGGAAAATGAAAAAAGCAGAATCAGAATTTGAAAAGATTGGAGTGTTGGGAGAACGGGCCCATGCCTTATTCTAGAGCATGAGAATCGTGAGGACATTTGGTTTGGTGGAAGCGGGCAGTCCTGCAAGTGAGGTCTTACTCTCGCCAACACTGCATAGAGCCAACCCAGTAAGCAGTCCAAGTGTCAGAAAACTGGATCACAATTTTGTCACAGGAGTAGGCGTAGACAGAAGAAAGTGTATTCCCCTCCACTTTAAAGTAACAAGGACTAGGACCCATGGGTGGTTCAGTCAGTCAAGGGTCTGCCTTTGGCTCAGGTCATGATCCCAGGGTTCTGGGATCAAGTTCCACACAGGGCTCCCTGACTCAGCCGGGAGTTCGCTTCTCCCTCTCCCTCTGCAACGCCCTCTGCTGTTCCCCTGCTTGTGCGCACTCTCCCTCTCTCTCAAATAAATAAAATATTAAAAGCAACAAGTACCAACAACCTCAAACACCCTGATGTGTGTGTGTGTGTGTGTGGTTTTTTTTTTTTTAAAGATTTTATTTATTTGACGGACAGAGATCACAAGTAGGCAGAGAGGTAGGAGGAAGCCGGCTTCCTGCTGAGCAGAGAGCCTTATTGGGGTGGGGGGCTCGAACCTAGGATCCTGGGATTAGGGCTTGAACTGAAGGCAGAGGCTTTAACCCACTGAGCCACCCAGTCGCAACCTCTCCCCACTCCATATTTTGAAGGAACTACTGAGGATAGATGAAGTTTCATCGGCTCAAATTACAGTTCTCAACTCATAGCGCCCTCCCCTTATTTATAAGTACACAGCCATGCCCTGTATCATGTGATTTTGTGTTACCTACCCCCACTGGTATGGATGGAGTATCTGTCCTTCTTTCAGTGGTTTTAGGCTTTCCCACGTAACTTGCTTTGGCCAACAGAATATGGGTGGAAGTGAGAGCGTGCTGTTTCACCCAGCCCTCTTGTGCTGATGCCATTGGATGTGAGAAGAGCCTGCCTTGGGGAACTGCTGATCCCAGGAGAATGAGATCCAGTCTCAGGGAGCAAACCTGAATCTGAGGGGCTTTCTGGAGCCAGGCTGACCCACAGCCTGAAGTAAATTAACCTCGTTGGCCTCTAAATTCATGAGTGATTAAATATATGCTTGTGGTAGGCCACCAAGTTTTGGGGGAGTTTGTTACAGAGCAGTATTATGGCAATGGATGACTAATGCAAAGACCAAAATGCAGAAGCAGAAAGCAAAAGTTTAAATGAAGCAGGCGGCTGATGCCTAGGGAGGGAAGGAAGCAATGGTGGGGTCTGAACAAAGAACAAGTAGGGAAGGGCTTCCAAGACGAATAAGGTGAGGATGAAAGGCAAGAAGTATTGGGGCCACTGAAGCTCCTTTAGATGTTGGGATGGGCAGTGGCATCAGGACAACACACACACACACACACACACACACACGATCTAGCCCCTCTGTGCCTTTGATCAGCACTGAGCTTTTCTGGTGTCATTGTTCAGTGTTATCTGAGAGGTTTCCAGGGAGGGAGTCAGTGTTGGATTCCCAGGAAAGTGTAGACTCCCAGTTTTAGGGTCAACCTGGGCTCATGGTTGCAATATACAGATGGAATAATAATGGAGTTGGGGCATGTGAGATGTAAGGACAGAACTCTGGTGAGTCCGTATTAGCACCACCGAAATGTTTTTTTTTTTTTAAATTTAAATTCAGTTAATTAACATATAGTGTATTATTGGTTTCAGAGGTAGAGGGCAGTGATTCATCAGTCTTATATAACACTCAGTGCTCTTCCATCCCATGCCCTCCTTAATGTCCATCACCCAGTTGCCAAAAAAAAAATTATTTTAAGATTCTTATTGATTGGGGCGCCTGGGTGGCTCAGTGGGTTAAGCCTCTGCCTTCGGTTCAGGTCATGCTTCCAGGGTCCTGGGATCGAGCTCCGCATCGGGAATCTCTGCTGAGCAGGGAGCCTTCTTCCCCCCCATCCCCCACCTGCCTCTCTGCCTACTTGTGATCTCTTTCTCTGTCAAATAAATAAATAAATAATCTTAAAAAAAAAGATTCTTATTTTATTTATTTGAGAGAGAGAGAATGAGAGAGAGAGAGTGCATGAGACGGAGAGGGTCAGAGGGAGAAGCAGACTCCCTGCTGAACGGGGGGCCTGATGAGGGACTGGATCCTGGGATCCAGGATCATGACCTGAGCCAAAGGCAGTCACTTAACCAACTGAGGCACTTTTTTTTGGTTTAAGATTTTATTTTTAAGTAATCTCTATATCCAACATGGGGCTCAAACTCATGACCTTGAGATCAAGAGTTGCACCCTTTACTGACTCAGCCAGCCAGGTGCTCCTGGGATAGGCTCTCTGAAGCACATAGGTCTGGTGTGGGCTGGGATCTGTAAGGTCCTGTGACCTTTGGGAAATTACTTCATCTCTTCAGACAGAGATTGAGAGAATGGAAATACTCATTGTACCTACCGCACAGGCTTGTCCCGAGGTGTGAGAGGCTTTGAGCCCCCCACCACAACGCCTGGCACAAAGTGAGGCCCTCCATGGATGAACACCAATGACCATGCTGCCATTTTGTAACAAGAACTGATATCCAGTGTTCGGTAAGGAATGGACACACCTTGTTTTTCTGAGCCTAGATATTTCATAAAGACAGGAGTCCCACCCTGTGGATTATAGCACGTGACCAAGTCCTGAACTCTCACTGGTGTCCTCTGAGCAGAAAGCAGGTCTCCCACTACTTACTACTTTATGCTTCAGGCCACATCAGCCCAAAGCCACTGGCTTTTCACTGGCTTTTGTTTTCCTCTTCTTTTTTCCTAAGGGAAGTCTGTTTATTCTGAAGCTTGTAGGGGAGAGCAAGGTGGAGTTGGACCTGAAGCAGCAGACCGCAGAGCTCAGTGGGGTGTCTCACCTGACCACCAGCTTGGGTTGTGAGCAACTTTATTTTCTAGATGGTTCTTCCCCTATGAGCTGGGTAACCCCTCTGTCACACCTCTGCTGTATAAAAAGGATCAGATGACCTTTTTTCACAACTTCAGCTGGGGTATTTTTAGCTAGACTGTTCTCTAAACCCTAACTTGTGTTTAGTTTCCTAATCTACCGTATATGATTGCTCTAGTTCTGTCTTGGGCTCTCCTTTTCCAGGGGGAGAATTTCCCAGATCAGTGGGCTCCCTGCCCAGCCATTCTGACATTTTTTTCTTCGAGTCTGTGTTGAGGAGCCCATCTGCCCCAGAAAGCATTTGCTTCCCATAGGCGGTCCTTCCAGAGGCTCTTTGTCTTTGGTCCTGTTCACTGCCTGGGTTGGGGACACAAAGGGATTTAACAGCTCTCTTCACAGAGCGTGTGGTGAGCAGGGTGAGGAGGATGACTTTCTTCCCTCCCCAAAGGCCTCTGGCTCTTCAACAACTTGCAACAATGAAAATTGCTTCTACTGTTTTCTCTCCTCTCTCCTTCCCCAGGAGAACAGACCAAATGCTGCTCAATTCCTCTTGCATCCGATTTGAGTTTGTATTTCATTATAGAAATCAGTCCTAGCAGGAAATGCTCTTAACAGAAGTGCACGCTTGCTGGCTTCTTACCACGTGCATGTCATTCTAAGTGCTTTGTGTGTTGTTTATTCATTAAGCCTCTCCATTACCTTTCAGAGTGGGTACTGCCATTATCCCCCTTTAGAGATGAGGAAACTGAGTCTCACAGAAGCTGAGTAGCTTGCCTCTCCCTCCCCCGTCTTCTCTCCATTGCCTCCCAAGGTTGCTGGGAATGCATTCCATACCAGTCAGCCTCTGGGCTCAGAGTGGGGTGGGGACAGTGGGGAGTGGACCTGGAGGGGCAAAGGCAGGATATGAGGGTACAGAACACACACCGCTTTCCGCCTCCTTCTTCCACTGGGGGATCTGCAGGGACCATTTTCTATTGGGTCAAACCTGGCATTCAAGGAATTCCACAACAACCCCATCAAATTCAGCCTTCTCCCCTCTGGATCTCTGGAGAACAGGCCTCACACTCCATTTGCTGGTATCCTTACTCTGTGTGTCTGTTTTATATATTATATATGCTTTTTTTTTTTTTTAAGATTTTATTTATTTGACAGAGAGACACACAGCAAGAGAGGGAACACAAGTAGGGGGAGGGAGAGGGAGAAGCAGGCTCCCCACTGAGCAGGGAGCCCCATGCAGGACTCATCCCAGGACCCTGGGGTCATGATCCCAGCTGAACGCAGATGTTTAACGACTGAGCCACCCAGGCGCTCCATTGTATATGTTACATATATTTAAAAATCTTATTTGTTTATGTTACTCCAATACCCAGGCCAAGGGGATTTTTGTGCTTGTCAGGACAAGCACCGTCTCCTAGGCAGTCTGGCAGCTTAAGATGGGAACAGCCTGGCTGGTAAGGAGATGGCGAATGGACCTCTCCCTGCTCAGGGCACATACTAAGAAGGCTCTCGTGGAGCGGTGAGACTCTCGGCTCTGAATCTAGAGAGACTGGGTTTACACTCCCAACTTTGTCACTTACTCCTTGGACTGCTACCTCACCCCCTGGAGTCTGTCTTTCCTCATCTGTAAAATGGGGATAGCTCTTACAGCGTGGTTTCTATTGTAAGGATTAACTAAGATCATGAAGGTGAAGAGAGTGGCATATCAGAGGCCCTCCTCTACGGAAGGGACTGGGCTCTACTCACCTTTAAAAAAAAAAGGTTTTTATTTATTTATTTGACAGAGAGAAATCACAAGTAGGTAGAGAGGCAGGCAGAGAGAGAGGGGGAAGCAGGCTCCCCACCCAGCAGAGAACCCAATGCAGGGCTTGATCCCAGGACCCTGAGATCATGACCTGAACCAAAGGCAGAGGCTTAACCCGCTGAGCCACCCAGGTGCCCCTCTACTCACCTTTGAATCCCTGTCCCTAGCACACGGCCCTGCGTGTAGCAGGTTCTTGGGAGCGGTTTCCTTACCTGAACGGGTGGTGAGGCCCTTTGAGGATTTGGGTACCGGTAGTGTTAGCAGGTTCTGAGGTCATTAAAGTTCCCTCTCCCTCACCTCTGCCAAGCCCCCTTGCGTATCCCTGAAGGTCTTCCAAGGTGATTGGGTTTCAGTAATCCACTCTGCCCTCATTTTCCCAGCGCCCTCTTTGTCTGAGGCCCTTGTGATGCCTCAGCCTGAAGGCAAAAGTGAACTCTCCGGCCCCTTGTATTTCCCATGGCCTGGCTTACACTGCCCTCTGCTGGGTGTTTGCGGGACAGGCATGTTAAAGGAGGGTTTGCCGTGACTTTTTCTTGACATTGGAGAAGAGAGGCTCCCCTATAGGGGCTGTTTGCAATGCGTAGTATTTAAGACCCCCTCCCCAATTTAGTTTGCAACTCCTGAGGCTTACCAAACACAAGAGGCTTTTTACCAACGTCCCGGACCACTCTGGCCATCAGATAATGCCATCTTCCAAGGCTCAAATTTCTCAGGCACTTTGTGTCTGGCCTTGGCCAAAAGGAAGGGAGTAGAGTTTATCTGATACTATTCCCTATCTGGTATCTGGTTTCTTCTGAGTCCCTGGGCACCTACTTCTTAGCGCTTTCCCAGCTGCCTTCAAGGGTTTGGGGTCACAGGAGGCATCGGAGCCAAGGGAGAGAAGGAATGGACCCTCCTTAGCTGGGGCTTGCAGCCACCTGCCTCACCCTCCTGCTTACACCTCCCAGCCTTCTGCCTGTTGTCCCTTCTCAGAGCCGATCCCTGCCCAGGTCTGTGAACACGAAATAGGGTCCTGCATGTCAGAGTGGGAAACTGGGGGCAAAAGATGGGGCCATCTCCCATTGACTTCGCTGTGGAACCTGCTAGAAGTATACGCCAAAGCCCCAGCTGAGGTCCCAGCTGATGGCCAACACATGTCACCAGACACGAAGCAGGAAGCTCTAGGCACCTTCTGACTGCAGCCTCATGAGAGACCCTAAGCAGGAAAAGCCTACCTTACCCTAGCCAACCCCCAGAATCAGGAGATAATAATGATAGTTGTTTAAAGCCCCAGAGTTTGGGGATGATTTCTTATATGACCATAGATATCCAGAAAAAGTGGTTTATTAGGATTGTGGGATCCTGGGTATCAACACTGTTTTTCTATATTTTCCAAGATTTCAGCAGTAACCATTTATTTCTTTTATAATTGGTTAGAAATTGTTATTGAGAATAAAAACTTGGGGGCACTTGGGTGGCTCAGTGGATTGAGCCGTTGAGCAGCTGACCTCAGGTCAGGTCGCACATGACCTCTGGGTCCTGGGATCCAGCCCTGTGTGGGGCTCCCCATCACCCAAAAGTCTGCTTCTCCCTCTCCCACTGCCCCTCACCCTGCTCCTGCTCTCTATCACATAAATAAAATCTTTAAAGAAGAAGAAGAAGAAGAAAAATATGGTCTAATTTGTTCCTCACTTCACCATGGGAGAAATTAGGTCTGAATTTGAATTGAGGGACTTAAACCAGGCTTGGGGAAAAATTTTCCATGCAAGATTAATTAGATGCTTGAACGCATTAGAGACATATTCAAGTTGGTATGATGGAAAGAGTGGTCCATTCGGAGTGAGGAAACTTGGAAATGAATCTTCAGGTTTTTTTTGGGTGACCTTGAGCAAGTCCTTGCTCAAATTCAGCTTTCTATTTTGAAAAATGCAGCTGGCTGCTTAGGGAAGATAACATCCAGCAGGGCGCCTGGCCCAGAAAAGTGGTAGGTGATCCTGCCTCATCAATGCCAATTATGAACAGGCATCTGCGAGCTCTGTGCACGGCCCATCCTTCACTGCCACCCGAGGCTACAGTTCCAATAATGAAATCTGCCTTTGAGAAAAACCACAGTTCTTTAAAAAAAAAAAAAGAAGAAGAAGAAGAAGAAGAAGTCCAGCCACTCTGAGCGGCCCTCGAAGAGGTCCGGGCCTGCTCCGCCCGCCCTTGCTGGCTGGGGGTGGGTAGCGCGGCTCCTCCCGGGACCCCAGCGCCGACAGAGGGCGGGGGCGCGCTGGGCTGGTGTCCTGGCAACCCCGGAACGCGCTTCCGCGCGGGAAGCCAGCAGACCCGCTGAGCTCTCGCCCTCGGCTCGGGTTCCTCGCCCGCCCGGCGCCCGGCAGTTCTCCGCCGGTTGGTGCGTTGATCTGGCCGCATCCTCGGTGGAGATCTCCGCAGAGGGAACGGGTGGAAGCCCGGGAGGTGGAAGGGGAAGGAGCACCTGGCGCCGGCGGGGCAGTGAGTCTGGGCGGGGAAGAGAACCTACTGGAACTCAACCGACAAAAGCCCGGGGAGAGGGAGGAGCAAGGGAAGCTCTGATTAAGACGCCAACCCTGCCCCCTCTGGACCTGATGGCTTGTGGACTTCCTCCTTTTTTGCTTTGATTGATGCCTTTCTTAAAAAAGGTCTTTCCTTGGTCTCCGGGTTGCTTTTAATACTTAAAATCAACACACGTGTAGATGAGTCCATGTACCCTGGAAATGGTCCACGGGACTGTCCTCTCCCCTCCATCGGCAGAGCGCCCTGCAGCAGAGAACTGGCGAAGGCAAAACAAAGGAGACTCCGCCATGACCACAGTGGAGAAGAGAGACAGTTGAGTTGAGAAGTCGGAAGGGCTGGATGTGGATTTGGTCGCCAGATCGAAGTATATACCAAGGCCGGGAAGTTCAAAACACTTAAAGTTTAAAGGACGGCCAGTTTGCGGGCGTATAAAAAGAACTCCTTAAATAGTAGCCTTTGTCTGTGTTAGTCCAAGATATTTTGTTTATTTGTTTGTTTTGTAAGCAGAGTTTATTGGGTTATAGGACAAAGCTCCTGAAAAAGGAGGGACCCTAGAGGGTTGCCCCTTAACCCAAGATCGGATGAGGCAGATAGTAGCTCAAAGCAGAGGTTCTTACAAATTACCTCCTGGGATCCTGTAACAGCCCCAGAGGTATATTCCTAATGAATAAAGAGAGCCAGAGGTTTGACCTGCCCAAGGGTTCAGTCAATAAACAGAGAAACTGAGATTTGACCACAGTCTTCCGGTCTCCCAAACCTATGTCCTTTCATTTTTCCTTGCTCAGACATTAGATTGGTGGCACTGTTTATTGGATGGGAGAGCTCGGGTGGAAAGTATGATCCCTTTAAAGAAAGGTTTACATTAGATAATGGATGGTGGCTCCCTAATTGGTTCTGAAGGCTAAAAAGGATGTTTGGGGGCCCACGGCCT
This sequence comes from Mustela erminea, assembly GCF_009829155.1. Taxonomy (NCBI): domain Eukaryota; kingdom Metazoa; phylum Chordata; class Mammalia; order Carnivora; family Mustelidae; genus Mustela; species Mustela erminea. Next base: position 90,921,328 of record NC_045617.1, read on the forward strand.
TTAGAGAACAGGGTCATGGGGCAGAACAGCCACAGTCTCTCAGAAAACCTTGGAGTGAGTATATGAGCGTTTGTAAGTGAGTGGCCTGCATGTGGGAAAAAGGGAACATTTTAGATGTTCTGTCTCTGCCCCATCAGATCATAGCTTGGTCCTTGGTCTTTTGTATTACAGATCTCCCATCTCCTCATTCTCCTTCACAAGTGCATGGAGAGGAAGGAGGTGTGACTCTCCATACCCACCTGTAAGTGGAGAGCAGAAGAGCAGAAGGAGTTAGAACCATTAATGGTCCGATGTGGCTAGGTCAGCAAGGAGGAAAAGGGTTTGGGATTCTAATGTTAAGCTCCAGACTTTTCCATAGTTTCCAGGTTGAGTTCAGGTAATGGAGGGAGCTGGGGTTTTAAAGATGGAGTAGAGGGGCTCCATGATTTTGAGTTAGGGTTACTGGAAGAACACCAGACCCTGAGATCCCCAAAGATCCATGACTTCTTGTTTTGCTCTGTAGGTATGTCCCCTCAGGAGACCACATCTGAGCTCAGCTTAACACGGAGTCCATGGGTTTCGGGAAGGAAGGGGCTCCATGAGCCTGTTGAAGATGAATGCAAAACGGGGGTGTATATGCATTTTTCCAGGAAGGGGAGCCCATTGCTTTCATGACTCCTCAAGGGAGTCTGTGATCCAAAAACAGGGTTAAAAAACCACTGTTTTGGACCCTCAGGTTGTTTGTCGAGTCAAGAAATGGGCGAGAAACAGAGTGTTTGTTCAAAAGGTATCCACATTAAGCTAGCTTGGCTAGATGTATTACTTTCTGCTGCCAGACCATGCTATTGTGTAAATGAGCCGAGATGACAAGTGTGCGAAAGTTCTTGGTTATGTAAGGTGTTATTCCTGACTAAAGACATGGAAATAATTAGCGTGAATTCCAGATGGTACCAAAGAAACAGACTTTCTTCTTAACTCCCCATTTCCCCCTGAATTCCTTTCTAGCTGCCGGAACCTTCTCTCGGTCCTTTTAGTTGAATCGTCTTGTATCAGAACGGTTTAGTGAACTTGTTAGTTTCCTACTGGTTGGCTGACCGGACATTGAATTTGAATAACAATGATCATGCAAGGTGATGACCTTTTCCAGAAGGATGTGGTTTAGCTTCTCTGTATTACAAGAGCCTCCAGAGTTAGAGAGGTGGGGCAGGTGTGGGGAGCCAGGCTGGAGAGGTAATTGACTTGCTAGAATGAATTAAGTTACTTTACACAATGGGAGCATCACTGTCAGAATGGAAGGAGTCAGACTTGTAATTTCAGCTCTCTTCTCTTTGAGGAGATGCAGAGAGGCAGCCAGAAGCCCTAGAAGCTGTATCTAAGTGTCTCTGGGTTGTATTCGAGGCTCTGTTAGTTACTTCTAGGAAGATCCTGTAGTCAGCTGTTTGAAGGATGTGCTCTCTGCCTGTTTAGCAGAGAGACTGCTCTTCCTACCCTTGCTGTCAGACAAGCCTTTCCTGTTTCAGCAGCCACCTTCTAGACATTTGCTAACATAAAACTACTACTACTACTTCTCCTCCTCCTCTCCCTCCTCCTTGTTCGTTCTTAAGATTTTATTTATTTATTTGGGGAGCCTGCATGCTAAGTTGGTTAAGTGTCTCCCTTTGGTTCCTGTCACGATCCTGGGGTCTTGGGATCGAGCCCCACATCGGGCTCCCTGCTGAGCAGGGAGTCTGCTTCTCCCTCTCCTTCTGCTGCTCCCCCTGCTTCTGCTTGCTTTCTCTCTCTCTGTCAAATGAATAAACAAAATCTTAAAGAAATATATTTTATTTATTTATTCGTCAGAGAAAGAGCACAAGTGGCGGGATCAGCAGACAGACCGAGAAACAGACTCCCCGTTGAGCAGAGAGCCCGGTGCGGGGCTCAATCCCAGGACCCTGGGATCATGACCCGAGCCAAAGGCAGAAGCTTAACTGACTGAGCCACCCAGATGTCCCACCAACACAAAACTTATTACTCAAACAAGGAAATGTGCTAAATTTGTAGACAGTGATTTCACTGTTTGCAGCTCAGGGTTATATAATATGTTCGAATTTTGCCCCTAAAATTAAAAAAAAAAATGAACCTAGAAACTTGTGATGCCGTCCATAGCAACCAATTCTTGCTTTGGTGAACCTCAAGTCCGCTAGTAGCAAATATACAGTTAGAATGTTTACATGCTATGAAAAGGCAACCACTGGGGCCCCTAGGTGGCTCAGTAGGTTAAGTATCTGATTCTTAACTTTGGCTCAGGTCATGACTTCAGGGTCCTGGGATCAAGCCTCACCTCGGGCTCTGGGCTGGATGTGGAGCCTGCTTAAGATGCTTAAGATTCTCTCCCTGGGATGCCTGGGTGGTTCAGGTGGTTTAATGACTGCCTTTGGCTCAGGTCATGATTCCAGAATCCTGGGATCGAGCCCCATATTGGGCTCTCAGCTTAGCGGGGAACTTGCTTCTCCCTCTCTCTGCTGCTCCCCCATTTGTGCTCTTCTGCTCTCTCTCTGTCAAATAAATAAAATATATTTTTAAAAATATTTTATTGATTTATTTGAACACAGAGAGAGAGAGAGAGATCACAAGTAGGCAGAGAGACAGGCAGAGAGAGAGGGGAAGCAGACTCCCCCTGCGGAGCAGAGAGTCCGATGTGGGGCTCGAGGGGATCCCGAGATCATGACCTGAGCTGAAGGCAGAAGCTTTAACCCACTGAGCCACCCAGGTGCCCCTCAAATAAATAAAATTTTTTTTTTTTTTTAAGATTTTATTTATTTATTTATTTGACAGAGAGAGATCACAAGTAGGCATAGAGGCAGGCAGAGAGAGAGAGAGGAGGAAGCAGACTCCCCGCCGAGCAGAGAGCCCCATGTGGGACTGGATCCCAGGACCCTGAGATCACGACCCGAGCCGAAGGCAGCGGCCCAACCCACTGAGTCACCCAGGCGCCCTCAAATAAATAAAATCTTAAAAAAAAAAAAAAAAAAATTCCCTCTCCCCTTCTCCCTCTGCCCCCGCCCCCAATGCACTCTCCTCCTCTTCTAAAACGAATAAATAAATCTTAAAAAAAAAACCAAAAACTGCTGTTGAAACTGTTAAGACCTATGGGCAAAAATCATTGTAAGTAAATGCTCTTTTTCTTTTTTCAAGATTTTATTTATTTGACACAGAGCAAGGGAGACAGAGAGAGAGAGACAGAGAGCAAGCACAAGCAGGGAAAATGGCAAGGAGGGGAGAAGCAGGCTCCCCGCTGAGCAAGGAGTCTGATGTGGGATTCAATCCCAGGACCCTGGAATCATGACCTGAGCTGAAGACAGCTGCTTAACTGACTGAGCCATCCAGGTGCCCCTCTACTTTTTTTTTAAAGATTTTATTTACTTATTTGACCGAAAGAGGAATCACAAGTAGGCACAGAGGCAGACAGAAAGAGAGGCGGAAGCAGGCTCCCTGCTGAGCAGAGAGCCCGTTGTGGAGCTCAGTCCCAGGAACCTGAGATCATGACCTGAGCTGAGGCAGAGGCTTTAACCCACTGAGCCATCCAGGCACCCCAAGATGCCACTGTTATATAAGATTTTATTCTACCTACTTTTTCTATTTTGTTCTCTTGATTTAGCTGTTAGGGTTAGTGTCAGTACCATCTTGATTATTGTAACATCAAGATACCTTTTTTTTTTTAAGATTTTATTTATTTATTTGACTGACAGAGATCACAAGTAGGCAGAGAGGCAGGCAGAGAGAGATGGGAGGAAGCAGGCTCCCTGCGGAGCAGAGAGCCCGATGCGGGGCTCGATCCCAGGACCCTGGGATCATGACCTGAGCTGAAGGCAGAGGCTTTAACCCACTGAGCCACCCAGGCGCCCCTCAAGATACATTTTATAAATTACACTCTATAGCTCTGTAACCTTGAACAAGTAATTGGGCATTTTTGACACTTGATTTCTTTATGTGTAACGTTATTTCTATTTTATTTGCGATTATGGTAATTCATTGCTAATACTGTTTACTTTTCTTAAAGATTGGTTTTTCTTGAACTTTGTTTATCTACATTATTCGTTTTCCCATGAAGCCATAATTCTAATAATTTTTATTTCATTCCTGTTTTTATGTTATGGTATCCTTTTTTATCATTTTGGGGGGTTTATTTTTTCCCCCTTATTTCTTGCATTGCAAGTTTAGCTCATTAATTTTGGAATCTTTTTTTTTTAAGATTTTATTTATCTATTTGTCAGAGAGAGAGAGTGGGCTCAAGCAGGGGGAGCGGCAAAGGCTCCTGACTGAACAAGGAAACCAATGTGGGATTTGATTCTGGGATCATGACCTGAGTCAAAGGCAGCCGCTTAACCAACTGAGCCACCCAGGTGTCCTGGAATCTTTGTTTTTTTATTTGTTTTTAAAGCTCTACTTATTTGTTTTAGAGAGAGAGAGAGGACCAATGGGAGGGGTAGAAGGAGAGGAAGAGAGAATCTCAAGCAGACTTGAGATCTCAAGCATGGAACACAATGCAGGGCTTGATCTCATGATGTTGAGATCGTGACCTAAGCTGAAACCACGTGTCAGATGTTTAACTGACTGTAGCACCCAAGTGCCCCTGGAATCTTTTTTTTTTTTTAATACTATAATCTGTCAATTCTAAGGTGGACATTTTTCAGAGTTTGCATCTCTGAGGTTGGACTGGTCTTCCTAGTGCAGCGGGCCAAGCAGCAGGTGTGAAATAGTTGTTAGAAACTTTGCTGAATGAGCACTGAATAATGCAGAAGGTATGTCTGTGACTTGGAAGAACATTCCAGAAGCAGTCGAGGAGCACTCATTTAAGAAGTGCTGCATCACCCATGTGCTTGTTGCACTGAGGTCAACTTAGGTGGGAAATGTGGGCATCAGTGATTGCATTGAAAAAGGGTTCAGTAATCACACTTTTGAATGCAAGAATGGCTTAACCAATTTTTTTGCTTATATTTTCCTTTTTTAAACATGCACACGAATGACAGGTCCTTAAAATCTACACCTAAGTAAGTTTGAAAGACTGCTTCAATAAATATATAATAAAAACTCTTAAGCAGTAAAGCATTCTGTCACAGTTTAATTGGCAGCCTTCGTTCTTTGGGTACATAAAATACTGATATGCTAGAACCTTATATTCAGTGAAATACAGGATTACAGTAAATGCATTTCAGGCTCTACTTTCTACTTACTGCTTTACTTGGATAACTACAAGTTTTGATTTATAGTACTTATGTCATTGTCCATGAAGCACCTCATGAATTCCATTGTGTTGTCCTCATTTACATAAACTATTTAGAAGTGTGGTTTGAGTTTCTAAGCTTATGAATGCTTTTGGCTGTTTTTTAATTATTGATTTCTAATTGTATTGCATTGTGGTCAGAGAGTGTGGTCTATGTTACATTTGTGGACACTACTTTTTGATACTGGGAAACTGTGCTCTCCCCTTCATAGCTCCGTGTCTCTCTCAGCCCTTCCCCTGGGCTCACCCCACCCAACTACTCCCACATCAAGCAACCAGGTGACCCTTTCTTTACCTGGGGTTGCTCTAGGTGCTGTGGCACATTCCAGAACAGCTCTTCCCATGCTTGGCCGGCTCTGAGAATCACCTGAGGTGCTTCTTAACTATACTGACACCCAGGTCTTCCCTTGCAGGTCTGGGTCAGAGCTCTGGGATCCAAGTGTTGAACTGAGTGCCCCAAGGTGATCCTCATGACCTAGCAAATTGGAGAAACTGTGTAGTTGGGGAATCAGGAAGTGGGATGGGACTGAATGCAGTGGCGGAGCTAGACTTGAAGAGGAGGAATATCACTGCAGAACGTGAGCCTAATTGGTGCAGGGGAAGGAGGGTGTGCTCAGAATGCGTGTTCCCAGGCCTCACTTAGAGAGATTCTAATTCAGTGGGTTGTGATGGGATTTAAGAATCTGTATTTTTAACAGAGTTCTCAGATAATTCTGATGCAGGCAGTCCTTATGCCATACCCTGAAAAACTCAAGAATAGAGATCCCGGGGGAGGGGAAGGGAATGTACTCAAGAGTCACAGAAATCTGACTCCTCCTTTTTGTAATTTTCTTAGAACTAGAGGTTACATTATGTCTATTGAGCTTCTATGCACTATAAAATCATGCATAAAGAAATGCAATATCCATTCCTCTTACTTTTTGTTTTTAAGTGACTGGTCAGGCACATAGCTCTATAAAATGACAAGAGAACAGACTGACTTTAACGAATCAGTAATTGTATAGCAGAGGGAAGATAATGGTTATGATTCTGTATCTGAAAAGCCTGGCTTTCAGGACTCTCTTACTTGGGGAATTTGGGGAGTTATAATTCTTTTTCATTTATTTGCTCAAATATGTGTTGAACATCTGCTTTGAGTCAGGCACTGTTCTGGGTGCTGCGAAGATGAGTAAGACATACTAAGTCTGGTGGGGAAGACGCATATATAAATTAATGACAGTGGGGGGTGTGGAACCCATGGAAGTTTCTTTTTTTAAAAAAAATATTTTATTTATTTATTTGACAGAGATCACAAGTAGGCGGAGAGGCAGGCAGAGAGAGAGAGAGGAGGAGGAGGAAGCAGGCTCCCCGATGAGCAGAGAGCCCAATGCGGGGCTCGATCCTAGGACCCTGAGATCATGACCTGAGCTGAAGGCAGAGGCTTTAACCCACTGAGCCACCCAGGCGCCCCCATGGAAGTTTCTGACGGTAGTTCTTTGGATTATTCATCAGTCTTTCCATGAATAATCCTTTGAAAGTTTGTTTTGGGATGCTCAATGCAATGTACAGATAGATAGCTTGATTCAGATGTTATCTCTTCCACTTAATTCCAAGTAGGTAAACTCTGGAGGGTCAAGTAGTCTAGCATATGGTTAGGATTTTTGACTTTAGTGTCACAAGAGCTGCGATCAAATCTGGACTGAAGTGTTTATTTTCTGTGTGATCATAGGCAAGTTGCTTAACCATCTGTGCCTTAATTCCCTCTTCGGTAAAATGGAAGGATAAGCAATACTTAGTTCTGTGGTTATTATGGGAATTAAGTGGGATAATGCATGTAAAATGTTAACATAATCCTCAATACACAGTACATGCTCAATAAATGTTAGTTTTGAAAAAATAATTTATATAATCTAGGGAACAAGATGGAGGGCTAGGCATTTCATTTCATTTCAGTAACGAAATCTGATGGTGATGTGTTGCAGGTACTAAACACAGCAATTTTCTGGAATCTAAGGGATGCTTTGCCAACACAACATCCTCCAGCAGAAAGGTCAGCCGCTCATCTTCTGTTGAAACATGTCTTAGTGTGAGCGAGCCTCCAGGCCTCTGCAAAGTGTCTGCTCACCTAGAGTAAGTAAGGGTGCAATTAAGACCATAACTATTGGGGTAAATTCTGACCAGGAAGCCAATATTCTGAGAGGTGGCATGACATGTTTGGCAAGAGCATGGATTCTGGAGCTGGACTGTCTAGGTCAAACCCCAGCTCGGCCAAGTTCATCTGTGTGAACTTGGGAAAATTACTTACTTTCCTGGGCCTTAGTTTTTGCATCTGTAAAATGGAGATAATACTTCATAGAATTGTTTCGAGGTTTAAATGAGCTAATACATGGAAAGGTATTGGAAGACTCCGTGACGCACAATATGTGTTGTAGACATGCTTGTCATTATGAAGTTCAAAAGCAAGTGAACTAAGCTGTATTTTTTGGAATACATACTTAGGTGGTAAATCTTAGAGAAAAGCAAAGCCATGATTACTATAAAAGTCAGAGTCAGGATAGTCATTAATGCTCGGGGATAGGGACACACAAATGGTTTCTGGAGAGCAATGGATGGGGGGAAGAGTGGAGGGGAGGGCTGGCTTTATAATTATTTGTCAAACTATTTGTGGTGAGTACTTTTCTCTGTTTAGATTTCTTTTTCTTATTTATTTTTTTAAAAAGGTTTTATTTATTTATTTGACAGATAGAGATCACAAGTAGGCAGAGAGGCAGGCAGAGAGAGAGAGAGAGAAGGAAGCAGGCTTCCTGCTGAGCAGAGAGCCCAATGTGGGGCTCAATCCCAGGACCCTGTGATCATGACCTGAGCTGAAGGCAGAGGCTTTAACCCACTGAGCCACCCAGGCGCCCCTCTTTTTCTTTTTCTTTTCTTTTTCTTCTTTTTCTTTTTTTTTTTTTAATTTTATTTATTTGAGCGAGCGAGAGAGAGAGCATGAGAAGGGGGAGGGTCAGAGGAAGAAGCAGACTCCTTGAGCTAAGCAGGGAGCCCAACTCGGGTCTCAATCCCGGGACTCCAGGATCATGACCTGAGCTGAAGGCAGAGGCTTAATCAACTGAGCCACCCAGATGCCTCTTTGTTTAGATTTCTTCACAGTAAAAGTTTTGGAGCCCTTTTTTTTTTTTCTTTTTGGAACTTTTTTTTTCTAATGGCTTTTATTTTTAAAGGCTTTATTTATTTATTTGACAGAGATTACAAGTAGGCAGAGAGGCAGGCAGGGAGAGAGAGGAGGAAGCAGGCTCTCTGCGGAGCAGGGAGCCCGATGTGGGGCTAAATCCCAGGACCCCGGGATCATGACCTGAGCCAAAAGCAGAGGCTTAACCCACTGAGCCACCCAGACACCCCTCTAATGGCTTTTGTTATAAGGAAAGTAAGTACACGTATAAATTTTGAAAGTATAAAAACAATATTAAAAATAAAACTCATGGCAGTTCCACCTCCTAGAGAATCAATATTAACATATTTTTTAAAAGATTTAAGTAATCTCTACACTCAACGTGGGGCTTGAACTCACAACCCTGAGATCAAGAGTCATGGGTTCCACAGACAGAGCCAGCCAGGTGTGCCTTAATGTTAACATTTTGAAGTTATTTATTTTTCTTTAACTTTTATTTAAAATTTTTAAACTTAACATATAATGTATTATTTGTTTCAGGGGTACAGGTCTGCGATTTGATGTTGTTTTTTTATGTGCATGAGGAAAAAAAGTCTTCACCCTTCTAAAGTGTGCAAACTCAGTGGCTTTTTCTTTCTTTCTTTTTTTTTTTTTTTAAAGATTTTATTTATTTATTTGTCATAGAGAGAGAAACGAGAGTGAGCACAGGCAGACAGAGTGGCAGGCAGAGGCAGAGGGAGAAGCAGACTCCCTGCCAAGCAAGGAGCCCGATGCGGGACTCGATCCCAGGACGGTGGGATCATGGTCTGAGCCGAAGGCAGCTGCTTAACCAACTGAGCCACCCTGGCGTCCCTCTTTTTTTTTTTTTTAAGATTATTTATTTACTTATTTGACAGAGATCACAAGTAGGCAGAGAGGCAGGCAGAGAGAGAGAGGAGGAAGCAGGCTCCCCGCCGAGCAGAGAGCCCGGCTCGGGGCTCGATCCCAGGACACCGGGACCATGACCTGAGCCAAAGCCAGAGGCTTTAACCCACTGAGCCACCCAGGTGCCCCAAACTCAGTGGTTTTTAACATACTCACTAAACCATCACCACAATCAATTTTAGAACATTTCATCACCCCCAGAAAGAAGCCCATCCTCTTGAGCAGTCACTCCCACCATGTCCCCTAACCCACCAGCGCTAGACAACCGCTGATGTCCTTCTTATCTCTGCAAACTTGCCTATTCTGGACATTTCATATAAATGGAATATGTGGCCTTTGGTGTCTGGCCTTTTTCATTCAGTGTTTCATTTTCAAGGTTCATTAATGTTATAGCATGTATCAGTACATCATTCTTTTTTTTTTTTTTAATTGGGGTGAATTATATATAACATAACATTTGCCATTTTATCCATTTTTCCCCACTGGCATTGATTACCTTTCAACCATCACTGCTATTTTTTTTAAAGGATTTTATTTATTTATTTGACAGAGAGAGAGAGAGAGAGAGAGAGCAAGCACAAGCAGGGAGGGCAGCAGAGGGAGAGGGAGAAGCAGGCTCCCTGCAGGGCTCAGTCCCGAGACCCCAAGATCATGACCTGAGCCAAAAGCAGACGCTTAATGACTAAACCACCCAAATGCCCCCATCCTTGTTACTTTTAAAAACATTTTCACCAGTCCTGGGCGCCTGGGTGGCTCAGTGGTTTAAGACTTCAGCGCAGGTCGTGATCAGGTCAGCTCAGGTCATGATCTCAGGGTCCTGAGATCAAGCCCAGCATCCGGCTCTCTGCTCAGCGGGGAACCTGCTTTCCCCTCTCTGCCTGCTTGTGATCTCAGTCTGTCAAATGAATAAATTAAAAAATCTTAAAAAAAAAAAACAAACCATTTTCACCAGTCCCAATAGAAATGCTCTACCCATTAAGCAGTAATTCCCCATTCTCCCCTCTCTGCTGACCCTGGTACTCTAATCTACCCTAATCTACTAACCCGATCTACTTTCTGTCTCTCTGAATTTACCTATTAAGGTATTTCATATAAATGGAGTCCTATAATGTTTGTCCTTTTGTGTTTGGCTTATTTCACTTAACACAATGTTTAAAGTTTCATTCATGTTGCAGCATGTATCAGAACGCCATTCCTTTTTATGGTTGAATAATATTCCATTGTATGTCAATACCACTTTTGCTTCTCCATGCATTGGTCAGTGAGCATTTGGGTGGTCTCCACTGTGTGGCTAATGTGAGCAATTCTGCAAAGAACATTCCTTTACAAGTATCAGAGTCTCTGTTTTCAGTTCTTTGGGGGTATATGACTAGGAGTGGAATTGCTGGGTTATATGGTAATTCTCTAACTTTTTTGAGGAAACACCACACTGTGTCAGTCTCCTCAAGTTGTGGGTAAATAAATGATATGTCGTGGACATTTATGGGGGCCAGACCTAGTTGTCATAAGGGAGAGTAATTCTAGTGTAAGATATGTAACATTAGGTTCTGACTACCAATTTAAGCCCATGGAAGAATCTAATCCTTCCTCTTTCTTTCCAGCCTGGCTGCAGATTTGGGTCTGAAATCCTCCTCCTCACATTCTGATCACTCCTCTGAAACCTCATTGCCTGAAGTGCCAAAGGATAAATATCGTGAGGAGTTCAGTCTGCTTAAATTGCAGACAAGTGAGTATGTCATAGCCTCTCCCCTGTATGCCTCCACACCCAGGGCTTTCCAGAAGTCTTTCATGCCGTTGGGCACTGTTCACTCAGGAAGTGTCAGGGGTTGGACATGCTTCATCTCTAATTCTCACAGTGACTCTGCTGAATATATGAAATATATTTTTGAATATGAAATACATATAAAATGTATATTAAAATTGTATGTCATAAAATATATGATATGGAAATATATTTTCTAAAACTAAAATGGATTTATATAAAAACCATAAAAGTACTATAGCAAAGCATTAAAATAATAAAGGAGTATTTAGAGTATAGAAACCCTTCCCAGTGTTTTTCCAACAGTATCTCCATTATGCCCTGTATCTGTGAGGAATTCTGAAACATGTATGTGCATGCATGCATGTACTCAGGCATATATAGGTTATATTATATATACAATCATATTTGCACTCGTGGAAAATAAGATATAAACTATTTTCACGCAAGGCAAATAGATCATGGACCTCTTTCTGTGTCACACATATAAATCTAGGTGGCTAATATAGACCTACCCATTTTACACAGAAGTCCACTGAGGCTTGGAGAGACTTCGTCACTCATACGAGAACACGGTGCTGGGGTTAGAATTGGAACTTGCAGGCGCCTGGGTGGCTCAGTGGGTTAAGCCGCTGCCTTCGGCTCAGGTCATGATCTCAGGTTCCTGGGATCGAGTCCCGCATCGGGCTCTCTGCTCAGCAGGGAGCCTGCTTCCCTCTCTGTCTCTCTGCCTGCCTCTCCATCTACTTGTGATTTCTCTCTGTCAAATAAATAAATAAATAAATAAAATCTTTAAAAAAAAAAAAAAAAGAATTGGAACTTGCCAGCCTCCAGAGCCTGTGTACTTTCTTGGCCATCACAGAGCCCAAGGGCTTCTCAAGCAACCCTAACCCTGTTAGGGGATCTCTCATTGTTTAAAATCGCTTTAGCGGTTTATAAGAAAGGTACTGAATGAGGAAACAAAGACACAGACAGGTCCAGCAACCTGCCCGAGGTCTCGCAGGGGCCTTTCTCCTTTGCCGGAGTTGCGTGGAGACATTTTCCTGTGTCACTCTTGCGCACGCGCCTGCCACCGTTGCTGCCACCACCACGGGCCATCCTGCCCAGTTGCTGTGGTTGCCAGGCCCTTCCCTGCCTGATAGGCATGCTCTTCTTCCTACCCACTTATCAGTGGATAAGGTTGGAATGTAGGTGCTCTGAGACATGTAAAGTGTCTTAGAGCTTTACATTCGATACATCACTTCCAACTAAAAACTTGGCTTCAGTTTTGGACGAGAGGGTAAAAAGGGAAAAAAGAGGCCTCTTAGATCCCTTTCTCTCCACTTCCCTCCTTTCAGGCCTCATCCGCCAGAGGTTGACATTGCCCCTGATGTAGAACCAAGGGATTACACACGTTGATAAAGGACAGCCAATCAGAGAGTGCCTGGGACAACTTTCCTGTGATTTAACTGCCTTACATGAGGCTGGGAGCGATGCTGATGGGAGGATTTCTGATGTCTTGCAGAAGATGGGCAGCGTCCGGAATGGACATTTTACCCAAGATTTAGCAGCAATATCCACACCTACCATGTTGGAAAGCAGTGTTTCTTTAACGGGGTCTTCCTCGGCAACAGGAGGTCTCTGTCAGAGAGAATGGTGGACAAGTGCTTTGGGAGGAAGAAATACGGTAATATTTTCCTCCTGGACCTTGCCTGTGCCATGCCTAAAAATACTCCCTGAGTTGTGGTTCTGTAGGCCCAACATTCCATGGCTGGCATCCGCCCTCTGGGGTCACCATGTCACTCGAGCGCAGCCAGGAAGATGGGAAAGTGAAGGGGACGGCTGGCAGACTGCACTTTCTGGCAAAGAACTCACAACATATGCTGATCCACATTTTTGTTTTTCTCTGAATTTCATAAAATGCTAATGTGACATTTAAGTCCTCAGATAAGTTCTCTCAGATACTTATTAATAGAAACCTTCATTCAAGCCTCCAGAAAATAATTTAGGTTTCAGTTAGCTGCTGCCCATCATATGTATTTAAATTGTACATTATATTCTTCAAAGGGAAAATATTCCCTTAAAACTTAGCCTGAAGTGCATGCTGTTATTTCATAGCTTATTTAATTAAAGGTAATTGAGATGAGTGTATATATGTATATATATATATATATATATAGAGAGAGAGAGAGTTTGGAACATGGGGAGTTCTCTGCCCCAGCCTACCCATAATAGATTTATGGAAAGATCCTAGGGTTGCTGGGTACCCAAGGACCATTATAGCACATCCTTCTCTGGAAATACCTGTATAGGAGGCAGCCATTGCTTCATGGATTGCTGTCACAGGGATACAGAGGGAAAGAAATAGAAAGTTCTCATTTTTGAGTTTCAACATAGGCCTTTTTTTTAAAAAAAAAAAAAGGGTTTTATTTATTTATTTGACACAGAGAGAGAGATCACAAGTAGGCAGAGAGGCAGGCGGGTGGCGGGGAGGAAGCAGGCTTCCTTCTGAGTGGAGAGCCCAATGCGGGGCTCAATACCAGGACCCCAAGATTATGACCTGAGCCAAAGGCAGAGGCTCAACCCACTGAGCCACCCAGGTGCCCCTCAACATAGGCTTTAAACTCAGAGCAGAGACAAATAGTTTTCTTCTTCTTCTTCTTCTTTTTAAAAGATTTTATTTATTTATTTGACAGACAGAGATCACAAGTAGGCAGAGAGGCAGTCAGAGAAGAGGAGGAAGTAGGCTCCCTGCTGAGTAGAGAGCCCGATGCGGGGCTCGATCCCAGGACCCTGGGATCATGATCCGATCCAAAGGCAGAGGCTTTAACCCACTGAGACACCCAGGCATCCCCAGAGACAAATAGTTTTAAAGATCAAGGCTTTTGTCTGGCAAGAGGATACACAAGAAGCCATGCTAGAGAAAGTGGGAGAGCTTTGGGGAGTCCCGCATTCTGCTTGATTCCCAACACCACAGCCTAGCTGGGGTTTCTGCCTCTGAGGGTGGCTGGGCGAGATCTCAAGCTTCAGAGTCAAGTGGTTATCTGCTCTGGCTGAGCAGCAGGGTAGTGTGACTGCTATGGGTAATGTCTGGGCAGAAAGCCAGCCTCAAGGTCTCAACTACCCAGGAGATGCAGAGGAATAGCTGCATTTTTGTGCCCTGTGAAGACTAAAGATTGGGATACAGAGAAAGTAAGAAACAGAGAGCCAGCCAGGAGAACTGCCCCGGTCTTGCAACTGAAATGCTGGGAGACCACAGTATGAGGGGTGGGGGACCATCAAGCTAGGGATCGAAGGAGAATAAATTGATGCTTCACCTGATACATTGTGGAGGGGGCTGGCTTCCTGAGGATCAGATTAGATGACATGTTTTAGCAGACAACAAAAATAAATGGCAGCATGGGGCACCTGGGTGGCTCAGTTGTTAAGCGGCTGCCTTCGGCTCAGGTCATGATCTCAAGGTCCTGGATCGAGCCCCGAATCTGGCTCTCTGCTCAGCAGGGAGCCTGCTTCCCCCTCTCTCTCTGCCTACTTGTGATCTCTCTCTGTCAAATAAATAAGATCTTAAAAAAAAAAAGAAATGGAGTATTGTCTTTACATTTTAAATTTCTTTTTCAAAAATATTTTATTTATTTGACACATAGAGAGAGGGAGGGTGAGAGAGCACAAGCAGAGGTAGCTGCAGGCAGAGGGAGAGGGAGAAACAGTCTCTCTGCCGAGCAAGGAGCCCAATGTGGGGCTGGATCCCAGGACCCCAGAATCATGATCTGAGCCGAAGGCAGATGCCTAATGGATTGAGCCACCCAGGCATCCATCAAGTCTCTTTTTAATATAGGTCCTCCCCTTTCCTTGCAGTTTATTTGGTGTAGAAACTATGTCATGGGCTCCTGGGTGGCTCATTTGGTTGGGTGTCTCCTTTGGCTCAGGTCATTATCTCAGGGTCTTGGGATCGAGCCCTGCATAGGGATCATGATTCAGTGGAGAGTCTGCTTCTCCCTCACTTTCTGCTGCTCCGCCTGTGTGTGCTCTCTCACTCACTCTGTCTCTCTCTCAAATAAATAACATCTTAAAAAAAAAAAAAACCCAGAAAGAAACTAGATCATGTATCCTGTAGAGTTTGCCAGTCAGGATTTTGCCAATTACACTTCTTGGTACCATTTAACAGGTTTCTCTGTCCTGTGTATTTCTTGTAAACTGATAGTAGGACCTATAGGCTTGATTTGTTTTAGGTGTGATTATTTCTTAGGTGATGTGCAGTGACTTCTTTAAATCCAGAATAAAATGATCTTTTCCCATTTTTTTCCTCTTCCTCAATCTCTTACAGTGCTTGATACTGTTAAGCTTGGCACCGGACATTTCTTCTTTTCGTGACATTCTCTTCTCTCTTGTTACTTCTTGGATAAGATGTAGAGACAGCATCACGACTGCCAGTCAGCTTCCATTACAAACTGAAACTCAACACCTTTATTATAGAAGAAAAAAAAAACGATTGAAATATGTTTCATTAATGGTTGGCTCTAACCCATTAGCTATGATCAGGCCATTGGTGGAGTTCCTTCAAGGCCTAATTTGTTGTCATAGAAGGAAGAACAAAATGTTGTCTGTGGTTATAAATTATGGGGAAATAGACTTGAAAATATAATTTTTCTCTTCTGTAGCTCTTCCTCATTAGCTAATTTCCTTCTGAGATCTAGTCAGAGACACTGATTCCAATTACCTTTGCTTCTTAAGCATTATAGGATACAGGGATTCAAAGAGCACCAATGCTCAGATTTTAAGCAGACTCCTTGCTTACTCTTTGCAAATACCTTTGATTCACCATTCACTTTAAACCAAAATATCCCATCTGAACCTAAGCGATTATTCTTTCCCAGGGTGGGGTTATCATGGCACTTTCTGGAAAATCTCCCAAACACAGTGTTTTTCAAGCACACTTTTCATCTTCTCAAGGCAAGACAATCACAAACATAATAATATGTACCTCATAAAAAAACATGAAATTATCTTGTTTCCATTGTTGTATTGATAGAGCCTATCTTTGGATTACCTTTAGTCCTTTTTATGATCATGTTTTTAAAGTTTTTAAAAATTTTATTCATTTATTTGGAGAGAGAGAGAGCCAGCACAAGTTTGGGGAGCAGCAGGTAGAGGGAGAGGGAAAAGCAGGTTCCCCACTGAGCAGGAAGCCTGATGCAGGGCTCGATCCCAGGACCCCGGGATTGTAACCTGAGCTGAAGGCAGATGCTTAATGACTGAGCCACCCAGGCACACCCATGTTTTTAAATATCATTCACAGATATTGATCCTAGGAATGGAATACCAAAGTTAACTCCAGGAGATAATCCATATATGTACCCAGAACAGAGTAAAGACTTCCACAAAGCAGGATCAACTCTCCCACCAGTGAATTTCTCCATGTAAGTGTATGTGAATACTAAGGTTCTTTTGTTAATTTTATTTTTATTTATTTTTTTTTAAAGATTTTATTCATTTATTTGACAGAGATACCAAGTAGGCAGAGAGGCAGGCAGAGAGAGAGGAGGAAGCAGGCTCCCTGCTGAGCAGAGAGCCTGATGTGGGGCTCCATCCCAGGATGCTGTGATCATGACCTGAGCCAAAGGCAGAGGCTTTAACCCACTGAGCCACCCAGGCGCCCCTCTTGTGTTAATTTTAAAGTAATTGTATCTCTTTGTACTATATATGTTATATTTCATAAGGAATAGATTCCAACAAAGCATGGTTGCCGACAATTCCTAGAAAAGTTCATTTCTAGTTCCTTAGTGTCCGCGTATATGTGTGTGTGTAACTGAAATTATACACAGGATCTTGACTACAAAAATGTGGTTGTTAATTTTGTCCCTATCGTTATTACTGTAAGTCTGAAGACTTTTCAGTTTCATATCGAATCAGATTGTTTATCAGTGACTACTGTTTGAATTGATCTACACTTGGAACTAAACTTTGACCAAAGTGACTGAGGAGAAAGGGAGGTTTGTTAAGTTAAAAGAAAAATAGTAGGTATATTGCATTAATATTTTAAAAAATGGATCACGTTTGCTTTCATGATGTTTATTACAAATTATAATAAGAATTATGACCTTTATAGCTGTGAGGCCCGTAGAAGGCCATTAAAACCGGAAAATTAAACATTCTATTGAACACGATGATGTACCAATCTCTCTGCTATAGAAGCCATGCCAATTTGATGGTTGTCTGTTCTGTTTTTCAGAGTGCCTTATGAAAAGAAATATGATACATTTATTCCACTAGAGCCTCTTCCACAAATTCCTACGTGAGTTCTCGCACCGTGTTTTTATATTATCCAATCTTTATGAAATTATTAGCTATTTATAATTTTCTCCTACGAAGGAGCTCGTAGGCCCCCAACACAGAGGGGCCTTTGGCCTTCCAGCAGGTGGGGCAATTTGTATGGAGGGTTTTGGTGAGGCACTTGGAGGGCAAGTGCTGTGGAGTCTGGCAGCTGCGTTGTCCTCATCTTCAGCAGGTAAGATGGACAGTCCGCCAGAGGCCCCATGTTGTGCTAGGTAAACACTATGGGGGGGATTTATATGGAGCAAAAAGATTTTCAAAGCCCAAGAGCTGTTGGAAAAGAAAGGCCCGTGCTTAAATGAGTGCAGCCAAGGAGGATGGTTAGAGTTTGAAGAGGCAGAGGAAAAGCCATCTGAATATTCTCATGTTTGAGGGAAATACCGTTCTTCTGATCTCATATTTTAAGTTCACCATCATTCTGAACCTCATTTATTTGCCCAAGTAGGGTTTAGACCTAGAAAATTATATGTGTCAGCATAAAAAATTTCACTTTCCAGGGGCACCCCGGGGGCTCAATCTGTTAGGCAACCGACTCTTGATTTTGGCTTGGGTGATGACCTCAGGGTCCTGGGATTGAGCTTGTGTTGGGCTCCCTGCTCAGTGAGAGTCTGCTTGTCTTCCTCTGCCCTTCCCTTTGCCCCTCTCCTGCTTGTGTGTGTGTGTGTGTGTGTGCTCTCTCTCTCTCTTAAATAAATAAATAAATAAATAAATAAATAAATAAATCTATCAGTAATTTAACTTTAAAATTTTTATTTATTTGAGAGAGAGATAGAAAGAACATGAGTTGGGGATAGGGAGAAAGGACTTCCGACTGAGCAGGGAGCCTGATGCGGGGCTCGACCCAAGGACCCCGAGATGATGACCTGAGCTGAA
This sequence comes from Mustela erminea, assembly GCF_009829155.1. Lineage (NCBI taxonomy): Eukaryota > Metazoa > Chordata > Mammalia > Carnivora > Mustelidae > Mustela > Mustela erminea. The sequence goes on from NC_045617.1 coordinate 90,939,586, forward strand.
GGCAGACATTTAACTGATGCCATTAACTGCATTAACTGGCGCCATCCAGGTGCCCCCAAAATTTCACTTTCTAATTCAAAACAGTGTCATGTAAGTATGGCTAGAGTGGGCAAGTGACCCACAGTCTGACCTACGTTCAGCTGAGAGAAGAGACCAAACTCTGGAGCTCAGTGGAAATAAAAGCCTTTTTTTTTTTTTTTTTAAAGATTTTATTTATTTATTTGACAGACAGAGATCACAAGTAGGCAGAGAGGCAGGCAGAGAGAGAGAGGAGGAAGCAGACTCCCTGCTGAGCAGAGAGCCCAATGCGGGGCTCGATCCCAGGACCCTGGGATCATGACCTGAGCTGAAGGCAGAGGCTCAACCCACTGAGCCACCCAGATGCCCCAGACTTTTGAGCTTTAATACCTTCATGGTACTGTATTATTCCTCGAGGCACATAATTAGGGCTTCTCATGTCTGTACTCTGCACTTTTTGTAAACACTCTTCTAGAATATTTAAAATGAAAGTAATTGCCAGGGCACAAAATAAGTCTTTATACATTTAAGAAGACTGAAATCATATCAAGTATCTTTTGTGACCGTGATGTTGTGAAAACAGAAATCATTTACAAGAGGGGAACTGGAAAAATCACAAATATATGACAAGTGATGGATCAAAGAAGAAATAAAAACAGGGATAAAAAAAAATACTTTCAGACAAGTGAAAATGGAAATACAACATACCAAAACTTATGGTATGGTGCAAAAGCAGGTCTAAAAGAGTTTATAGTGGGGCGCCTGGGTGGCTCAGTGGGTTAAGCCGCTGCCTTCGGCTCAGGTCATGATCTCAGGGTCCTGGGATCGAGTCCCGCATCGGGCTCTCTGCTCGGCAGGGAGCCTGCTTCCCTCTCTCTCTCTCTCTCTGCCTGCCTCTCTATCTACTTGTGATTTCTCTCTGTCAAATAAATAAATAAAATCTTTAAAAAAAAAATAAAAGAGTTTATAGTAACAAATGCCTATGTTAAGAAAAAAGAAAGATCAAATGAACAACCTAACTTTACACCTCAAGGAGCTAGAAAAAAGAACAAACTAAGCCCAAAGTTAGTAGAAGGAAGGAAATAACAAAAGCCAGAGGGGAGATAAATGAGATGAGACTTTAAAAACAGTAGAAAAGATCAATTAAAGTAAGAGCTTTTAAGAAAAATTATTTATTGGGGCGCCTGGGTGGCTCAGTGGGTTAAGCCTCTGCCTTCGGCTCAGGTCATGATCCCAGGGGCCTGGGATCGAGTCCCGCATTGGGCTCTCTGCTCAGCAGGGAGACTGCTTCTCCTCATCTCTCTCTCTGTCTGTCTCTCTGCCTATTTGTGATCTCTCTCTCTGTCAAATAAATAAATAAAAAAATCTTAAAAAAAAAAAAAAAGAAAAAAAAAGAAAAATTATTTATTTTAGGTGCACCTGGGTGGCTTAGTGGGTTAAGCATCTACCTTCAGCTCAGGTTATGATCTCAGGGTCCTGGAATTGAACCCGCATCGGGCTCTCTGCTCAGTGGGGAGCCTGCTTCCCCCTCTCTCTCTGCCTGCCTCTCTGCCTACTTGGGATCTCTCTGTCGAATAAATAAAGTCTTTAAAAAATTATTTATTTTACTTTATTTTTAAAAGATTTTATTTATTTTATTTGACAGACAGAGATCACAAGTAGGCGGAGAGGCAGGCAGAGAGAGAGAAGAGGAAGCAGGCTCCCCGCTGAGCAGAGAGCCCGATGTGGGGCTTGATCCCAGGACCCTGGGATCATGACCTGAGCTGAAGGCAGATGCTCAAGGACCAAGCCACCCGGATGCCCCAATTTGACAGACTTGATCTCAAGTCTATCATAATATTTTGTTACAATTATTATGTTTATTATATTATTTTTATCATGAGTCTGGTTTTTTTGATTGCTTCAACAAAAGTTTAAAAAAATGATTTCTTTCGATGTTAGGGAATGCTTGTGGTTTTGTTCTATTGATGCTTTCTGCTAGTATCTTTCTATATTGCCCAAATAAGAGCCCGCTCGTCTTGTTTGGGCTTCTTTATGTGATACCCTTGACCCCCACCTATTACCTATGTAGTCATCCTGTTTCCTTCCTGCAAGGACTTCCCCATTGCTAGCAGATTTATCAGGGCATTTTTTCCCCAGTCATGGTGCATTTCTCCCTAAATGTATGAAAACCGTAGCTGCCAAAAGTTGAAAAGATGAAGAATGTCTGACTCATCCCAGGAGTCCCAATTCCTGGTACCTCTTGGAACATACACAGTGTAGGCCAGCATATGTCCTTTCAAATCTCTGCAGACTTGGGAGGATGCCGGTGTCTGACTTAACTGAGGCCACAGCAAAACAACAGAAGGCACACTCAGGTGGGCTTCTCAAGAGAGCTGAATGAAAGGACTGTTTCCGGATGGATAAACAGCTGGAGGGAAATTTCGTGGAAGGGCAAAGTCCCCTGAGGCTCTCTTGATTGGGCAGTCACCACTGTCACCACTCCCAATGGTTTCATTGCCCAGCTTGACAGGAGATGGAGAATGGCTGTCAGGAAGGTGTTGTGGCAGTGGAGAGTGTAGTCGCAGCCAGAAGTGGGGTACCTCAGGAGATAGTAGGAGTAGAGGAGCTAGGTGAGAAATACCCCAACCTCTGCTTGCTTTCTGGTTTCCTGTTGATTAGCCAGGTGTTAGCCAAGCCTGGCTGAAAGCTAGGGGCATATGGTAGGGTCAAGGTGGTGCAAGTTGCAGGGGTCAGGTCTCTAGGCAGAGAAGGGCAGAAAAGAGAGTTGGGTCTGGGGAAGAGGGAAATGCTGAACAACTAACATGGTGGTTTGTTTTATCGCCAGTCTCCTAAATTGGGGGCCTTCTTGCTTTGGAGGATGCCGTGTCTGATCCCCTGAAGGTATTTGTCCATTTTGCTGCATACAAACTCAAACCCAAGTGTTGTTTTCTTTCCACAGCTTGCCTTTCTGGGTGAAGGAGAAAGCCAACAGACTGAAACACGAGATAAGAGAGGTGGAGGAGCTTGATAACTGGCAACCAGCGTCCCCCTTGGTGCACAGTTTATACCCTCCTGGTGGGTTAAAGAACCTTCAAAGAACAGTATAAAAACTGGAGGCAAGCCTGGAAGAGAAGGCCTTTGAGAGGCTTCACAGTGGAGAGGAGAGAAGGCGAAGCCTCTCCCAGAGTGGATGGTGTCCTTTGCCCCAACGTGGTCCTTGGGCTGATGTCACAGCCACGCATCACTGGTTGAGTGTGTTGGTTGAGCACTGGTAATCTTATAATGGAGCACAGCCTTTAACTCCGTGCCTCTATCCACAGGTTCTCTGGATTCCGCAAGACAGTCCTGAACAGAAACAGGTCCGTAGAACCCATACTGACTAGTCAGGGGAGCCTCTTCCGATCGATCGCTTCTGTCAGTGTGACTGCTCTAAATCAAACGCTTGACTTTGATGAGTAATACTGTGCTGTGCTCTTTTTAACTTTATATTTTGAAAACTTTCAAACTTACAGAGAAGTTGTGAGACTCATTCAATGAAAAAATCCCCACATATCCCTCATCCAGAATCTACAACTGTTAACATTTGTCAAACTTGGTGCCTTCTCTCTCTTTCTTTTGTTACTCTTATTGTTTTGTGGAATTATTTGAGAATGAGTGGCTGCCATCATAGTCCTTTACTATATAATTTAACATGTATCTCCTGAGGTAAAGGATCTTCTCCAATGGTTGCCATATAAGTATCAAATTCAGAGAACTTAAAATTAACACTGATGCAATTCTACTGGTAGACGGCCCATCTTCAGTTTTATTCAGTTAAATTTAGTTTTCGAAGGATACTCTCAAATTATTGGTAAAATGCAGGCATGGGGCTTTCATTAATTTGGTAAAATTGTTCTTATTAATACTACTTTGAGATTTTCTCTGCTATTTGCTTGGTACATGTCAGGATATTGTGAAGGCTGGATCTCCACAGGTCATTCATACCATTGTCCTGCATCGCTGTTCTCCACTTCTGTAACGTTTGTCCACATGGCCACGCAGGACGAGAGCTCCATGAGGACCAGTCCTGAGTCTTAGGGCCTTTCCTCAATGAGGCAAGAAGCAAATATCTGGAGAAAGAGGTGGGAACAAAAGCCAACCGTATAGAGTCAGGCCAGGCTGTCACCCTCTGCAGTCAAGCCAATGACTCAGCAACTTTTTTTTTTTTTTTTAAAGATTTTATTTATTTATTTGACCCAGAGAGAGAGATCACAAGTAGGCAGAGAGGCAGGCAGAGAGAGGGGGAAACAGGCTCCCCGCTGAGCAGAGAACGTGATATGGGGCTCCATCCCAGGACCCTGAGATCATGACCTGAGTTGAAGGCAGAGGCTTACCCCACTGAGCCACCCAGGTGCCCCTAATGACTCGGCACCTCGGTAGCCAATCTGTTCTACTAAGGAGACCCCTGCTGGTTGGCTAATGAGGGTTGCAGGTCTGGTCGGCCCAAACCTTAAGGTGGAAAGAAAGAATTGGGGCCCAGACTGACACTCAAAATACCCAAAACACGAGATATGATTTCTTTCATTGGCAAAGCATTGTCTCTAGACATAGCCAAAGTAAAGGAAACAGGTTTAGGATGCAGTACATCCACGGTGTCTTCATACTGGCCTTTGGACCAACTAGCAGAGAACATTGTAGTCATACCACCAGCAATTGGGTTTGACCACTTCTTGGGTTAGCATCTACATGCCCCTGGGCTGATTCTCTTGCCCGTGGGACACAAAGCTCACTCCCGTCCACAATAAAATCCAGAAAAGAAAATAAAACCAAACAATTTAGAAAAGGAAAGAAAAAAGAGGTTGCCAACAGATTTTCTCAAATACATGCACTCCTGAAAAAAACAAATTTTTATGCTTCTATGTGTTAAAATATAAAAAAAGTCAGTTGCGACCGCTTGTGTGGATGGATAATGGAGAACACAATAGAAATGGAAAAAGTGATTCTGCAGGAATTTCCAGATGAAATTATCTAAGGAACAGGAAACACTCTGCGTTGTCAGTTTTGGAGGGAAGAAGTCCTACACAGTAAAGGTATTAAGGAAACCAACTGAAGGACAGTTTCAGAAGGTGTATATTAGCCTTTAGATTTCAAAGAGGTCTATGTAATTCTAATATATGGCTCTAAACAGAAGGAGATAGGATTAAAAAAAGAAGGCTATTGAATAATTGATCTGGAGTTGTGGTGCCACATTCCATCTCCTAGAAATCATTCACTGGATTTGGGGTGCTCTGTGAGCACATCTGAGTGGCCAGGTCTTTCTTACTCCTCGGCATTGCCAACCACGAGCAGCTGAGGAGTTTCGCTGCTAACTTTGGGCAGGACATAAATCCACGTGCATGCATCTTTTGGGGAGACTAAGGCATAGACCAAAGGGCTAAGTGGGAAAAATATGTGGCTGTCCTAGCTGTTCCAGTCCTTCTTCTAGGCTCAAAAACGTTGGACCTTTTTTTTTTTTAAGACTTTTATTTATTTGACGAGAGAGATCACAAGTAGAGAGAGAAAGAGAGAGGAGGAAGCAGGCTCCCTGCCCCGCAGAGAGCCCGATGTGGGACTTGATCCCAGGACCCTGAGATCACGACCTGAGCTGAAAGCAGAGGCTTAACCCACTGAGCCACCCAGGCAGCCCACGTTGGGCCTTTTAAGGCTTGAAAATACCCTTCACCCACTTTAGGTTCCTTGGTAAATAGCATGAGTGTGCAGGTGTGCGTATGCATGTGTGTGTGTGTGTGTGTGTGTGTGTGTGTGTGTGTGTGTTCATTTCTTTAAATAACTGCAGCTTGCAGTCTTAATAGAAACAACTTGTATGTGACATTTCTAAGTGAATGCATTAGAGTAACAACTTGACATTGTATGCAAGGTATTCTAATTTTGGATCTTGGGAAAAATCAAAACTGGCTCTTGTGGCCTGGAGGGAATATTCTGTTTAGTGCTAGTGGCCCCGAAGTCCAAATAAGCTAAATGAAGACCATTCCAAGACTGTTTCTCCAGTCTCTGCACTCTCAGTTGCCAAAATATTAAGATATTAGGATGTTAAACTTCTACAATTCCACACACAATTTATGAATATTTTGTATAATTCTGCATTTCCAGAAATGAGTATCCAGTTGGATTAGACTGTTTTCTTTCGCTCGTAGGCATTTGGCCCTCAAAAGTTGGGCAGATAAAAGCCTTGTTTATAGGATTTGACTTGCTGAAGTATGTTAGAGCTGCGATTCCTCTAGATTATGCTAGTGACTGAGAGACTGGAAAATCAGGACAGAGTGATGCCTTGACCTGAAACTAAGCAATGGGCTTGATGTGGAATGGTGTACCTCTTAGGGGGTCTACTGGCCACGTTCCCAGTGGGCTCTGAGAAAGGATGTGGGAGATCATTTGGTGTCCTTCCAATGCTGGGGAACTCTAGGAAGGATTATGGCTTGAGCCTATTCTAGGGATGTGGGGGCCCCTACTGACTTGAGGAGCCAACACTGAGGCTCCCAAACCCGAACTTTGTAAGAAATACATCTGCGAGAAATAAACACTTCTTAATGTGCATGGAGGGACCCAGCCTCATATCAAGTGCAAAGCCAAAAGTCCCAGTGATTTGTCTTCCGAGGAAATGTATTTTGGTCTCGACCATCAAATATGGGAACAGTGTGGGGACAGCTTCCAGGAGTGATGGTGTGCATATGGCTCTGATCATCTGCTTAGAAATGTGTTCTTTTGTTTGGGTGCACTGGGGGTCAGAGTAAAAATTGGGGTCCTTTTTTTTTTTTAAGATTTTATTTATTTGACAGAGAGATCACAAGTAGGTAGAGAGGTAGGCAGAGAGAGGGGGGAAGCAGGCTCCCCGCTGAGCAGAGAGCCTGATACGGGGCTTGATCCCAGGACCCTGGGATCATGACCTGAGCTGAAGGCAGTCACTTAACAGCCACCCAGGCGCCCCGCCTTCTTCTTCATATAGGGTTCCTCCTGTGTGTCAAAGTCTCTTCTCTTCTTCTAAGGACACCAGTCATTGGATTAAGGTCCACCCTACTCTAGTATGACCTCATCTTAACTTGATTACATAAGGTCATGTTTACAGGTATCAGGGATTAGAACTTGGAACATATTTGTTTGGGGTGCACAATTTAACCCGTGACAGGGAGAGACAGATTTCTTCATCTTACATCTATACTGGCTTTGATTTTGGCAACTGTGTAAAAGAGAGTGGACAGGGCACCTGGGTGGCTCAGTGGGTTAAAGCCTCTGCCTTCGGCTCAGGTCATGATCCCAGGGTCCTGGGATCGAGCCCCGCATCGGGCTCTCTGCTCCGTGGAGAGCCTGCTTCCTCCTCTCTCTCTGCCTGCCTTTCTGCCTACTTGTGATCTCTGTAAAATCTTTAAAAATAAAAAAATAAAAAAAAAGAGAGTGGACAGAGCATGCTGCTTTTTTCAAATTCAAATAATTATTTTAAAAGCCTGTTTATTTTTAATGGTCTGTCCCATGTAACCAGAGCTCTGAGGAACACATATGGGTGAATTAGAAGGAAGTGGAGTCTCTTTCTCATTAAGCCTCTGTCTGGAACTGACCATTTGCTTTCCTGAAGATCACAGTGACTGACTGTATAGTCTGGTTGCTTGATGAGGGCTGCTCGTTAAGGCTGCCATGCCAGAGATCCTTGGCAGCCCCTGGGGTGGCAATGGCCTCCTGAGTCCTGGCTGATGAGGTTGGAGTGACATAGTGGGGGTGCTGGCCAACCCATGCCATGTTGGAGGACAACTTTTTGTGTTCATGGCTATGCGGTCTTGTTTTAAACATCCTGAACTGGCATGATATTGCATTTTCTGAATCCCTAGATATGCAGTCTGCATAGTCAAGGGAGCCTTGGAGGACATTTGTCAGGGCTGCACCATCCCAGTGGGCAGGCTGTACAATGCATGCTCCTAGCGGGCACCATTTATGCTGTAGACATGGTTGATCTCACATTCGTGTACCAAATCTTTTGTTTCCAAAACATCAGTATTTTGTGACAATTATCCAGCAGGTGTTAATAAAGTGCCTTGAAGAAGAATCACCTTTTACTAGTTGGTACAGAGGTTGACATGTAGGATAAAGGTGGTCCTGAGGAGGAGAAGCCATCATCATGGACACTTGTAATGTTAGATCTGAAACAGCTCTTGAGAGAGGATGGTCCAACTCTGATTTGTAGGAATCTTGGCTACAAATAGAAGAAACCCAACTCCAACTGGCTAAAGCCAGAAAGGGAACTAATCGTAACTCAAGAACAGGGATGCACCTAAGATCGAGGAACATACTGGATTCAGGGACTCTGGCATAGTCAGGACCTACCTCTGTTGTTTTATGCCATCCTCTCTGCTGCTCTCAACGAATCGAGAACTTGCTTTCTTCTCTTCTTAGTCTACATCATACAGAAAAGTGGTGACAGACAACTCCTGGTGTCACATGTTAGAGATTCATTGGCCAGCAGAGAGACTGGCCTCTTCTAGGTTCCAGGGTTAAAATTCCTGGGGAGGAGACTTAATTGGCTCAGCTTTGATCAGATCAATCAAATGGCCAGTGTTGTGTGTGTGTGCGTGCCTGCGTTGTGTGTGTGTGTGTGTGTGTGTGTGTGTATGTGTGTGTGAGAGAGAGAGAAATATATACATATATATAGAGAGAGAAAGAGAAAGAATGAGACATTGTAACCACAGTAACTGAGTGGATGATGGGAGCTGGGGTGGGTAGGAGATTCTACATTCTATAGAGGAGGTCACACATTCTATAGAGGAGCATTGTGAACAGAGGTCCAGAGACAGAAAATGGCTTGTCACTGGTCACAGAGCCAGTGGATAGCAGAGATAAGAGTGGACTGAGATCTTACCTGGACAAGTCTATGTGTCCTTCACAAGCCAACACTGCTTTCAACAAAGTAGTCATTTTATTGGTACAACTTCCCATTTCAAGGCAAAAAAATTTAACAAATATGTAATTAGAAGATTATGTAGCTTTTCCAGAAGAGGCAAATGAAGAAATACAAAGAGAAAAGCATTATATAAATACTCAGATGTTTCTTAGTCCACTAAATATTTTCATACTTTCCAGGGTTGGCACCAAGGGGATGTTTTGAAATGGCAAGGGACACTGAGTGAGGCCCTGGGAGGTAGAATGGCAGTTTGACAATCTCTACTTCATTGGGCTTTAGGTATGTTTCAATTAATTTGCCACCCAAATTTATGAGTTAGGCTTTAACCCCACTTTTCAGTTGAGGATACTGAGATTCAGCAAGGTTGTTACCCAAGTTGATGGGAGAGCTAAGATTTGAATCCAACCTGAGTTTGTCTAATACGAGTACCTGTCGATGATAATTCTTTAATATCAATCCACATAGACTGTCTAGCGATGTATGACAAACTCTGACGAGGTATTTTTGCAGGTTTCTGGGACAATCACCGATCATCCGGTGTTGTCCTTCTTGTAACAACAGCTGCCACTTTCGGGCGCAGTTATGTATCAGATACTGGGCTAGGTTTATGATCCCATTTAATCCTGGGGACAACGCTATGAGGTTGCTATACTATTACCTCTATTTTACAGATTAAAAAAAATTAGACTTAAATAAGCATTTTCCTTTTCCTGAGTATTTTGCGAACAAATCCCTATTGGTTAAATGCCTAATAAAATGCTAAATTAATAAATTAACAAAGCTTTTCTCAGAGGAACGGCGCCAATTCCGCACGCGTGATGTTCCCTCTCTTCGCCACTAGGTGACGTCACGATCAATTCCACCACAACCTTTTCTATTGAACATTGCAGGTGATATCTCGCGAGAGCCGTGGTTTCCTCCAACCCGTTTTGGGCATGCGCGCGGCGCAAGGCGCTTTACCTAGAGGTGTTTGATGGTTTTCTGCCAGTCTTCCTAGAGCTGAGTTTTAACAAACAAGGCGCTTATTCCTTTCAGCAAACGGGTTCTCGCGATACTTGCTACTCTGCTTCCCCCACCCCCACCCCAGCCTTGCGCCTGCGCAGATCTCTTCAAACCAGAAGGTCGCGCTTGGAGGAAGTGGCAGCTTTAGGTCCCGTGGCCATAGCGCCGTTACTACTTTTGTGAAGCTCCTCTCGGCCACTTGCCGAGACACCCCGCAGCCAAGATGCCTCGAATTATGATCAAGGGGGGCGTGTGGAGGAATACCGAGGTAAGTCCCCTTTTCCCGCCGTCCGCTGCCCTCCGCCCCCTTTGGCAGCTTTTGCGCACGCGCGCGGAGGTCGGGGAGGAGAGGAGGATGCCCTGCGGGGTCTGCATGGCGGGGCGGGGGGGGGGGCACCGCGGGGCGGACCCTCGGGGTCTTAATCTGGTGTCCCGCCTGCGTTATCTGAGCACCCCAAGGACAGGGACTGTGATTTAATCACTTGACGGCGCGCGAGGCACATGTTAGGCCCTTACTGAATATTTGTTGGATTGAGGACGCGCCCCCGCCTTGGAGGAACTCGCAGTGTAGAGGGGGCGGGGCAGAACAGCAGTGAGAGTTGGTAATCTGTTACACCCCCTTCCCTCAGCCCGGCCTGGGTGCCTCTCTGGTAACTCAAATGTAGAGAAGTGCTATGGCCACAACTTTGTTCCTTCGTTGACTTCCTTGCAGAGGGGAAGCAGCTGGAGTGCCAAGTTCAGAGCCCGTATATGCGCGCAACCTTCTTGTTATCTGTTATCAAGGCATAGCTTGTCTGTCGTCACCACAGATTCAAGGCCTGTCTTCCTGTCACTCCGCCTCAGCCAGAATAGAAGCCAGATAGGACAAACTGCGTACGATAGTCTCTCTGCTTCCAGAAATGCAATGGATGATGCCAGTGGCTGGCTGAAGGGCAGCGGCGAAGGAGTAAAATACTAATTAAGATTTTGGTGCAGTTTGTGTTCAGAGTGCACTGAATTTGTCAGTTTCTTGAGCACATTGTATCTTTTTACGCAGGGTCTTTTTACTTCTTGTACCTTCTTGGAATGTTCTCCTCCTAGTGCTTGACATCTTCCTGACCATCTTTCAAAACAGAAACTCTTGGAATTTTGCTCAGTCACTCTGTAAAAATAATTTACACCCCCAGTGGTCCCATGGCACCTCTTGCTTTACCCTTTTGCAAGCATCACATTCTCCTGTGTGATGCTGGTAAATTTCTTACCCTCTCAGAGCCTCAGTTTTCTAATGGGAATCTTCTTCTTCGAGGATTAAATGAGTCAACAATGTAGAACGGTCTGGCACGAGGAGTCTTTCAGTAAATGCTAGTTGATAGCTGCTTTTTCCTAGCAGACAGCACTGCAAGAGGACCAGGTCTTGGAATCCTTAGAACCTAGGACTGTAATCAACATGAAATAGGTTGTTTGGCAGATGTTTGCATAATGAATCTAGTAGGGTGGATAACTGCTATATGTACTTAGTTGAAGATGTGTCTAAGTCTAGCAGTGTTGCAGCATAATTAACATAAAATCTGTGACAATCTTGTCTCACAACTTGCACAGAGGGAACTAGACTGTTTAAATTTGAGAAGAGATGACTTCTGGAGGAGAGACAGATGTATAAAATCAAATAACAGTGGGATTCCTGTGTAGTGGCCAAAGCTCTGCAGTCTTTTTAAATCTCTGATGTGGGGGGGGGCGTTGTGCGGGCATGCGGTGGAATGTATTAGGTATGTATCTCAAGTTCAATGTGGAAAAAAGGCTAAAATACCCCAAGTGCATTCATCTATTGCTCTATTATCCTTGGGATGGATCTATGGCGTACCCTTGGACTCCCCTGGAATTCGTGAATTCCATATCGGGTTGGTCCCCTGGTGAAACAGTAAATGAACTGACTGGTGTAACAGGGAAGAAATTCTTAATTCGTAGGTTAGACCTGAAATGTGGATTTTTGAGTCGAAGCAAGGGCTGTGGGACTAGGGAGAAAATGATATTTGTAAACTGGAGTGGAGAATGGATTCATTAGAGTCTTGACTTGCTTCTTGAGGCCTGGATGGGGCCCATTTCATTCTCTTGCTAAGTATGCAAGCCTGGTACCAGGTAGGTATTCAGGGAATGTTTTTTGAATGAATGAATAGATGATTGAGCTGTATCCTTTTGAGAGGATGACAGCCAAACATTGGAGAGTACTTTTTGTTAATCACTGCCAAGTAGGTTTTCTCAGATTGGGCTGTACTCCCAGTTTATTGGTGTGGGGAAGGGTTTGTGTATGAGGAAGTATAGCTGTCCTGCTGAGGGATTTTTTTTTTTCCTTAATTTTTTGCATTTTGCCAGTTCTGTTTTGTTGTTTGTTATTATAGTAAATGCAGTTTTTGTACTTTTCTCCCCCCCTACCTAGTGTGTGTGTGTGTGTGTGTGTGTGTTTATGACTTTCTCTTTCTTCCTAGGAATCCTGTCAGAGTTCATTTAAATTTTGTCTTTTCTCACTTGGAATTTTGTGATCGAATAAATTGTTTTTATTTGACAATTTTTTTAGGATGAAATTCTGAAAGCAGCGGTAATGAAATATGGAAAAAACCAGTGGTCTAGGATTGCCTCCCTGTTGCATAGAAAATCAGCAAAGCAGTGCAAAGCCAGATGGTATGTACCACTTAATGAGTGGAAAGCAGAAAGCGACCTTAATTATGATGAGGAAAATGTCAGTTCTTTGAACCTTGCCAAAGAAAGCAGGCAGTGTGATAGAACAGAAAGTACGGAGTGGGAGATGGGAATTTAGATTTAAGCCTTAGCTGTCACTTGCTTCCTGTGTGATCTTAGGCAAGCCATTTTTCTGTCCCCTCTCTCCTGTCCCTGTTTTCTCCCAATTGGGATAATAATACTTGGTCTTATCTGATGGAAATATGAGGTTCAAACAAGTTAATGTGCTTGAAAGTGTTTCGTGAAGTGTTTAGTACAGATGGACCTCAGCTTCTAGGTGGATTGCGTTCCAAAAGTTTATAAGTTGATGTGGAACTTATTTTGCCGAAGAAGTTAATGATAAGTAATGGTTAAATTTTTAGGCTAGCTCACAGTTGAGTTTCCTTATAAATACAGTTGAAATACTGTTTGTTAAAAGATATTATTTATTTATTTCAGAGAGAGAGAGGCGCACAGAGTGTGAGGGCTCTTCATCCAAACATGAAGAGGAGAAAGGGCAAGACTCCAGGCTGAGCAGGGAGCCTAGTTTGAGGTTTGATCCCAGGACTCTGGGATCTAGGGTCCTGAGCCGAAGGCAAACCCTCAACCGATTGAGCCACTCAGGTGCCCTTATAACAATTGAAATACTGTATATTTGTTACCTCAGAATATAACTTAACCCAGCATTGTACTTGTGGTGTTCCCTCTTAAGTCACTGGGTGGTGGGCACATTAAGCTCTTGGCATGAGTCATCTGGCCCCAGCCTTGACCCATGTGGTACTAGGATCATATTTTGGATTGTGCAAGAGTGATTTAATTTCCTAGGGACCTGGGTGGGAGAAAGGTTCGGAATGTAGAGATTGGATCCCAAAGAGGAAGATGGTCCTCAGCCTGAAGAAGTTTTGATTTCTGCTTCTGTTAGTGGAGCTAAGCTCCTGACTTAATATTTAGTAAGGTTTGTATCCTGTTTGCCAGTTAAGTAAACTGGATGGAAAAGGTGGGTTGGGTGGTGTGATAGGGAAGATAGAGGATGGCATAGTAGTTTTACTAAAATTTAAAAACTCCACATAAAGCAGCATATGATGTTGGAAAGCATTTAGTGACTGTAAGTCAGATTCTTGAAGTAAGCCAGGGTGTTGTGGAAACTGAATCAAAGTATGAGACAGTGTTTTGAAAACTAGAAACAGTAAAAATGTGAGGTGTTATTGTCATATTTCACATAATTTCAAAATCTCTAATAAAAATGAATGAAAACAATTGATGAGAAGGCATATGATCATGTTTCCGTTGGGTTACCTTTTCAGGCATTACTTATCTTGCATAATTTTCTTTTTTAAAGATTTTATTTATTTATTTGACAGAGAGAGACACATAGAGAGAGGGAATACAAGCAAGGGGAATAGGGGAGGGAGAAACAGGCTTCCTGCTGAGCAGGGAGCCTGATGCGGATCTTGATTCCAGGACCCTGGGATCATGACCTGACCCAAAGGCAGATGCTTAATAACTGAGCCACCCAGGTGCCTCCTAATCTTGCATAATTAAAATATAGTAGAATTTGGTGACTTAGAGAACATTGAATGGGGTCAAGTTAACTAAATAATGAACATTCTGTTGTGAACAAAGAACAGCTTTCATAATTGAAGACTGGAAGCTTGTGTTTTCCGGACACTAGAGGTTAGCATATCTAATATTTAAATAGGATATTCACATTAGGTGACCAGTTAATGTGTAACATGGTATCTTTAATAGGTACGAGTGGCTGGATCCAAGCATTAAGAAAACAGAATGGTCCAGAGAAGAAGAAGAAAAACTCTTACACTTGGCTAAGTTGATGCCAACTCAGTGGAGGACCATTGCACCAATCATCGGAAGAACAGCTGCCCAGTGCTTGGAACATTACGAGTTTCTTTTGTAAGTCAATTTCCAAAAACAGTATTAAAATGATGTATTTCTATTGAATGAGGCTGAATAAACTTTTAGCATGTTCTGTCTTTAAACATTTAGTTGCATATCTGAGTAAAGCCAAAGTAGCTAAAGCTATTGAATTACATACTCTTAAGTCTCATATGACTGATTAAAATTATATACTTGTTATATATATGTGTGTGTGTATATATATATATATTTATTTATTTATTATTATTATTATTTTTTTGTTTTAAAAGAGAGAAATCACAAGGAGGTAGAGAGGCAGGTAGAGAGAGGGGGAAGCAGGATCCCTGCTGAGCAGAGAGCCTGATGTGGGGCTCGATCCCAGGACCCTGAGATCATGACCTGAGCTGAAGTCAGAGGGTTAGCTCACTGAGCCACCCAGGAGCCCCACTTGTTAGGTATTTTTTAAAAGAAAAATTTAAACATGTTAGACACATAATATGTATTTATTCTAGAAAATTGGGGATGAAGTAGTAAAAAAGCAAATAATCACCACATTGCTGAGAGTTAACCAGAACATCTTGGTTCTTTTTTTTTTTTTTTAAAGATTTATTTATTTATTTATTTGACAGAGAAAGAGAGAGATCACAAGTAGGCAGAGAGGCAGGCAGAGAGAGATAGGAGGAAGCAGGCTCCCCGCTGAGCAGAGAGCCCGACTCGGGACTCGATCCCAGGACCCTGAGATCATGACCTGAGCCGAAGGCAGCGGCTTAACCCACTGAGCCACCCAGGCGCCCCGAACATCTTGGTTCTTAAAAATTTCTTTATTTGTATGGCTTTCCTGCATTTGTGATTAAGGAGCTGCTTGGATTGTATTTCATAGTGAATGGAAATACTCATTGAAATTAGAGTTTTAATACTATGTCTTTCAGGTGAAGCAATAGTAGAATCACTTTATTTTGTGAATGCCTATCTGTTTGGTTTTTGAAAGAAAAGAATGTCAGTGCTAGGAAACCCAGTATTTCTAAGACTGTATGGTGTGATAGTGTGACAAACTTCTCTGGGCCTTTTTCTAGGGATAAAGCTGCACAGAGAGATAATGAAGAGGAAACAACAGATGATCCACGAAAACTTAAACCTGGAGAAATAGATCCAAATCCAGAAACAAAACCAGCAAGGCCTGATCCGATTGATATGGATGAGGGTGAGGAATTTATTTTTTTCGGTAACCATAGATTCCTCCAGTCTCTTTATAACTCTTTGAGTTTCTTTCTAAGTTCCTCTGACTTTTTAGAACCGCAGTTCTGTCTGCAGTAGTTATTCTCTTTCTAAATGTGTCCAGTCTTCTGTGACAGAGTGATTGCTCTTTCTGGACAGTATGTCTTTAGCTTTTGATTTTTCAATTCATGTAATGAAGCAGCGTAATACTACTAGACAGATTTCCCAAAGGCTAGTGGTAAGCCCTTGAGGATTGTTTTCTCATTCCCATTCCATGAAGAGAGGTGGCAACAAGAAGACAGGAATTGGGGTTCCAGTTCTGTTAACTAATTTGACTTCAGGCGGGTAATTTAATTTTCATGAAAAGGCAGCTCTGCAATACTGAGAGGCCGACTCATGACCCCTTCTTCAGACATTGGATCAAGAATCAGAGGAACTGGATTTTAGACTCAACATCTGCCACTTACTAGCTATTTGACCTTAGTCAAGCTGTATAATCTTTGTGAGATTTGATTCTCTTTCCTGCCAGATAGAGATCTTACCCCACAGGGTTGTCGTGAAGCATTCAGTGAGTATTTGTTGAGATTTTAAAATTTAAAAGTTTAAAGGTAGTGGTTTCCACCTACACATTTGTCATTTGGTGAACTTCTAAAAAAACAGGTATGAGGGCCTCCACAGAAGACCTGAGTTAGTTAGCTGGAGCGTGGAGGGGGTAATTCTGGAATCTGAGTTTTTTAAAAAGTTTCCTTGTGAGTCCACTGGACAGCCTTCTATAAGAATTGCTCTAAGGCATCAGTAATGAGATCTCTTTTACTGTGGGAGCCATGGAAATGTTTTGGAAGAGAGAAATAAAGGGAAAAAAGGTGTATCTAATGGGGATTATCAATTTCTTTATAATTAAATAGTAGTTGTTTACAATAGTTTTTCATGACTGGTGCTGTGCCAGTTGGTTGATGATAATGAAGGATATAATTATATGATAAATATGCTTTACCTGTTATATTTTACTTAGTTCTTCTCAGCATTCCTGTGAAATAGGAATTGTTACTCTCTTTTATAAAGAATTGTTATTTATTTATTTTTTTTCAAGATTTTATTTATTTATTTGACAGAGAGTAGGCAGAGAGGCAGGCAGAGAGAGAGGAAGGGAAGCAGACTCCCTGCTTCGCAGAGAGCCAGGTGCAGGGCTCGATTGCAGGACCCTGGGATCATGACCTGAGCCGAATGCAGAGGCTTTAACCCACTGAGCCACCCAGGTGCCCCTTGTTATTCTTTTTTAATAGTTGATAAACATGCCCAGGGAGGATAAATAAATTATCCAGGGTCACATAGCTAGCAGGTAGCGGGCCTAGTTTTTAACTTCGGTTTTTCTGACTTCAAAACCCAAGCTATATCCATTACGCTATGCCATATAGTGATTACATTTGTGGTTTTTCTTCTAAGCAGTACAGTGTCTCTCACATACCTTGCTTCTGTTGGAGAACTTAGTTTTTCTTCTCTTATTTCTGAAGATGAACTTGAGATGCTTTCTGAAGCTAGAGCCCGCCTGGCAAATACTCAGGGAAAGAAAGCCAAGAGGAAAGCAAGAGAGAAACAATTGGAAGAAGCAAGGTATGGTTGTTTCCGTCTATAGTTGAATAATTAGTCTGTGTATTTTCAGGCCCAGTAAAACTGTGATTTATCAACTCCATTGGGTAAGTAATAATTAGAATTGTCTAGTTCCAGTTTTGGTAATATACTTTAGTTCTTTATTTTGGAAAAGTTTTTTGAAGTTTATTTTTTAAAGTAATCTGTACATCCAATGTGGGGCTTGAACCCACAATCCCAAGATAAGAGTTGTATGCTCCTCCAGCTGAGCCAGCCAGGTACCCCTATCTTTTGGAAAAGTCTTATTTCCCCCTTAACTTTTGCAGAATAGATACAGAGAAAAATGTAAAAAGTAAAAGTAAAACTAAAAAGATGTTGTAAGAAGTAAAAGATGTTGGCAGAGGTAATGCCCAGATAGTCACTTGATATGTTAATTTGTTCTGTTCCCATAGGAGAGCTTCATTTGTTATAGCCATCTTGGAGTCAGATGGCTAGAGGATGCACAAGGCTATGTGACTTTTTGCATGACTGCCACTTAATCTTCTTGATTAGTGTTGTGCAGGCACTGGCTGTGAAATAGGAAACCTGGCTGAATGTAGAAGGAGTTAATGAGCCTTGAACCAAATTTTCAGGCTCTCATAGAAATTTTCACTTAAAAAGTGAGTGGAATTAAGTATTGCCGTGTGTTCAAGGTTTTCTCCACTTTCCCCTTCCTTTTTCCTTTTGGTTAGATCTATGATTGACATAATTTCTAATGGCCCAGAAACCAAGATGAAGTGGGTAAAGGGAAAATCTTAATTGTAAAAAAGCTTACTAGCTTTTGGAATTCAGGCATTGGCATAACCCTCTCAGCCTGCACAGCTGCCTTTTTTGGTCCCCACACTGGGAAGTGCTTCTTGACTTGATGACTAGCATGGTGTTGATGGTTTCCCTGGTAATGACTTCAGGGTACCAGATCCTG
Source organism: Mustela erminea (assembly GCF_009829155.1). Classification (NCBI taxonomy): domain Eukaryota; kingdom Metazoa; phylum Chordata; class Mammalia; order Carnivora; family Mustelidae; genus Mustela; species Mustela erminea. The sequence goes on from NC_045617.1 coordinate 90,957,840, forward strand.
TGATGGAGGATTCTTTCATGCCTGAGGATGCTTGTTGGCATAGCTGGCCAGTCACTAGACCAAAATAGTTATGTAAAGGGGTATGACTGCCTGGAACAGTAAGCAAACTAAGAGGAGATGCTCAGTTTTCTGCCCAGTTTTAGTCATTTTTCTCTTTTATACACTATTGAAGGTTAAGTAATGTGAGTAGAGTTGAAAAAAATTCACGTTTTCATTTTTGCCCATTGGTGTTTGGAGACCGAATATTTTGAGCCTTTTAACCATGGAGATTGGGCCAGGGATGCTTCTCTCTGAGTGTAACTGGTATCGCTTGCTTTAAATACTGTTTTGCAGATTGAAATTTATTTTATACTGTCTCATAGATTTTTTGTATAATTTATACATCTTAATAACCTGTGTTGTACATATATCTTAAAATAGATTGATTTGTATGCAAAATACATTGCAGGCCTATTTCCTTTAATGCTAAATTACAGGTCTGTTTTAAAGCTTTTTATTGATTATGAAAGTAATACACTTTTTCTCCTGTGTTGTACTATTTTCTCTTTGGGGAATGGTTGATATAATGCTGAAGCTTGGTTTTATTCACTTAGCTTTATATTGTAAAGGTTTTCTGATGTCATTTGAAGTCTTTATTTCCTGTATTTAAAGAATAAAATTACTTTGTAAATGTATCCTTGCAATCTTTCTTTCAATGCAGAGCTACATTTACGTGTACATACACACACAGTAACATTTGTCTAAAATCAGGTCATATTATAGATGCTGTTTTGTTGAGAGGTTAGTTGGTAATCTTACTGGAGTTCATTGTAAGCCATGAAATCATCTTTATTTTGCTGCTTTCAAGATTTACTCCTTGTCCTTGGCTTTTAGCATTTTTAGCACGATGTTTCTGTTTGCGCTCCCTTGTGTTTGTCTGAGTTGGAGTTTGCTGATCGTTCTGGGTGTATAGGTTCAGTAAATTTGGGGAATTTTCAGCCATTATGTTTTTGCATATTTTATTCTTCTTTTTCTCTCTTTTTTGGTATTGGTGTTGTGCATATGTTGGTGCACTTAATGATGCTCCATATTTCTGTGAGGCTCTGTTCCTGTTCCTGTTTTTTTTTTTTTTTTAAAGATTTTATTTATTTATTTGACACAGAGAGAGACCACAAGTAGGCAGAGAGGCAGTCAGAGAGAGGCGGGGCTAGATCCTGGTACTCTGAGATCCTGACCTGAGCCGAAGGCAGAGGCTTAACCCATTGAGCCACCCAGGCACCTCTTTTTTTTTTTTTTTTTTTTTTTAAAGATTTTATTTATTTATTTGACAGAGATGACAAGTAGGCAGAGAGAGAGAGAGAGGGAAGCAGGCTCCTTGCTGAGCAGTAAATTCATAATTTCTTCTGTTGGTTCATACCTACTGTTGCCCCTCTAGTGAAGTTTTCTTTTTAGCTTTATACTTTACAAGTCCACACTTTATATTTGGTTCTTTTAAGTAATTCTCTTTAACGGTTTTCTCTTTGATGGCAATATTTTCATCTTTCCCTCCTTTGGTTTTTTTTTTAAATCACAGTTTCCTTTTGTTTTTTGAACCTAAATGGCTCTGTTGATGTCAGATTTAGTAAAATCTGATGATCTGGTTGTTCGCACTGGCAGTTTCTGTTGCCAGATTTTTTTCTGGTGTATGGGTCATTCTTTCCTGTTTCTTTGCAGGTCTCAAATTTTTTTTGTTGGGAACTGGACACTTTAGATGGTATATTGTAGCAATTTTGGGTACTGTGTTCTCCCCACCCCTAACTTACTATTATTTGTTTGTTTAGCGAAGTGTCTTCTTTCCTTCCCTCCCCTCAGAAATGTCAAGCCTCTGCCTTATGGGGGGTGTAGTCATGGGTATGCCTACCGTCATCCTGGGATGATATAGGTTTTTTTTTTTCCCAAAGATTATTTATTTATTTATTTGACAGAAATCATAAGTAGGCAGAAAGGCAGGCAGAGAGAGAGAGGAGGAAGCAGGCTCCCCGCTGACCAGAGAGGCCGATGGGGGGCTTGATCCCAGGACCCTGGGATCATGATCTGAGCTGAAGGCAGAGGCTTTAACCCACTGAGCCACCCAGGCACCCCAGGGATGATACGGTTTTGACCATACTTCTTTGACATCTTTTTCCCTGGCTATACCCATCTTTTAAACTCTGTTAATTGCCCACTGATTGCTGTATTGTTTTCAGCAATGTCGTGGGGCATAAATTTCCCCACAAACTGATGCAGTTAAATTTGGGCTCCTTTGAAGGGATAGTTGCAGAGGTCAGTGTTTGCTATTTGTTCTGACCCTAGGAAGGCCCTCCCATTTTTCTCTTCCTTGGTTCTCTCTGGGAAACTAGTGGGCCTATAGTTTAGCTTGTATCTTCAGTGAATCTATCAAACTCCTCAGTTACCTCTCACATGTTCCACTGTTTTTGAGGGTGCGCTTAGGCGTGAACATTTTCTCCATACTCTGACAAATGAAGTCAGTTTCTTTTGGGGGGAGATTTGGAGTTCTCTGTTCTACCCCTGGGCTCTCAGTGACATACTGCCATAGGAGCTGGATGCTTTGTGTGGGCAGCAGCTGCAGGTCTCCATGACTTGCTTCTCCTACTGTGGAAGCCTCATCTCACAGGCTGGGGCAAGGACTATTTACTGGAGCTCCAGTATTCTTAGGAGCATTGTGCCCTAAGATAGAGCCTCTGACTGGGCAGAAGAAGGAAGTCGTCCTGGGTCAGGGCAACTCTTGTTGGAATTTATCCTCTATAACAGGTTTTTGGAAGGCAGGATGGGACTTGGTGATGTTCTGTCGCTGCTCGAATGAAAGCCCGCCTATTGGGAACTGGAGCGGGAAGAGAACCCTGTGTGTTTGGCTGCATCAGTGTGGAATAGCATTTCTATCTCCCAGAGCTGAGAGGGGGTGAGAGAAGAGAAAGTGGGTCTTAATTCAGCTGCCACAGACTCTTACTTTTTTTAAATCGAGTTTTACTAGATTGGTAGCCGGGGCGCAGCGGGGGAAGAGCACCCGGCTCCGGGTGTCCCAAACCTACCAGGTTCCGCCACTCGCTGCGACCAAATCCAAATGCAGAGACAACTGGTGATGGAACAAGAAAAGTATTTTGATGAGGCCACCACCGGGGAGACCATGGACTAGCATCTCAGAGACTGTCTCCAAAGTGCCAAAAATATTTCCAGGTTTTTTGGAACAAAGGTCAGTGGGTACCTGCATGCTACCCATGGGCAGCATGGGCAGGTCAGTCACTGTCTTAGAGTCAATCATGCAGCGTCTCGCTGGCTCGGGGTAGTCCTTATTGCTTGAGGGGGTAGTGTCTGTTCCCATCAGGGGTTGCTTTGCTTCCAGGGTCTTTTCCTGAGTTAAGAGATAAGTTGGAAAAAATAACTTAATCAGTTAGAAAGTACAGACTAATATCACCCTGGGGGTAGTTGAAATCCTCTTTTAGATTTTCTTGAATAAATGTTTCTTCATGTACTGTATCTCCTTAGGATCCTTTCCAGAGACTTAAATATTTTTCCTTTCAAAAGACTTTTAAACGTTTTTTTCTTATTTTTGTCAGTATATAGGAGTGGCTTCCAGCACGAGGCTCTGCATACTGATTTCTCCCATTGATAATTGTAGATAACTTTTCTCATCATTAAATCATTAAAATTATAGTGTCATGGGAAAGTACAAAAAAGTAAAGGTGAAATAAAATTCCAACTTTTATTTTATTTATTTATTCATTTTTAAAAGATTTTATTTATTTATTTGTCAGAGAGAGAGCACAAGCGGGCACAGTGGCCCGCAGAGGCAGAGAGAGAAGCAAGCTTCCCGCTGGTCAAGGAGCCCGATGCGGGACTCGATCCCAGGACCCCAGGATCATGACCCGAGCCGAATGTGGCGGCTTAACCAACTGAGCCACCCAGGCGTCCCAAAATTCCAACTTTTAGTGATTATTACTGTTAATATTTTGGTGGGCGTGTTTTGTATCTTATGTGCATATGTTCACTGATAGATACGCATGTACTTTTTACACGTTGCTCTGTAATATGTGAACTTGGTAACATTTTTGACACACCAGTATGTTTGAAAATTTCTGTGGCAGAGTAGATTTATAGGTTTTTTTAAAGGTTATGCAGATAACCTATATAATAACCTATCTTACAGCTATGCAGTAAATTCTTTTTTTTTTTGGTTCACTGAGGCATTTTATTTGCATGTGTGTATTATATCCCTAGAAAAAGAATCCCAGGATTTTCCCTCCTGTGTGTTTTCGTTTTGCTTCTCCATGGTCCATGATGCCAGCTGAGGTTGTCAGTACAATGAAACCAAACTGGCGGTATGGGAGCAGGTTATTCTGCCATTTTTCTAGATCTTTCAGCTGTACATCAAATCTGGGGCTGATCACTCCACACTTGTTCAACCTGCCTCTGAGGTTCACAACAGTCTTCCCTGCTCTGTAATCATCAGTGATTTCAGATTCGTCAATGTAACCGTGCTTCATCATCACAGTGAGAAACCGGACGATGACGTCAGAGCACGGTCTAATAAGAACCTGGCATTTGCCTCTCTTTTCAGCATTGTTGATGCTCTTGAGAGCATCTGCCAGGACATTCATGCGCACCATTATGGTGGCAAAGAAAGATGGCAGAAAGAGCTCAGTGAATCCTCTTAACTAATTTCTTACTATTGGATGTTCAGATTGTGTCCAGTTATTAGCTAATAAACAGTGCTTAGTGAAGTCTTATAGCTAAGGCCTTGTTCATGGTGTTTATTTCTTTTAGGCTAAAGACTGAGGAGTGAAATTTTTGGGTTAAAAAAGAAAGGTGAGAAACTTTATAGGGTTTTTTTTTTTTTTTTAAAGATTTTTATTTATTCATTTGACACAGAGAGATCACAAGTAGGCAGAGAGGCAGGCAGAGAGAGAGAGAGAGAGAGGAGGAAGCAGGCTCCCCGCGGAGCAGAGAACCCGATGCGGGACTCGATCCCAGGACCCTGAGATCATGACCTGAGCCGAAGGCAGCGGCCTAACCCACTGAGCCACCCAGGCGCCCCTTTTTAGGGGTTTTAATGTGTATTTCCAAATTCTCTTTGGGGAGAGCGATACCAGTTTACTTTCCATTACCAGGATGGGTGACTGTCCATTTTTTGCATACTTGCCATTAAAACAAAGAACTGAACATTTAATGAGTTATGCAGAATTGGTACTTGATTTGATTTATGATTCTTAGTTATGTATACCTTTTATCATTTTGGCTATTTGCATCTTTTCCTTAGTGAACTATTTATTTCCTTCTGCTTTTTTTTCCTCCTTAGGCTACATTAAAAAAAAAAACAAAAACAAAACCTGCATAGATTCTTTATATCTATCTAACCATTGCCTATATATATATATATTTTTTTTTAAAGATTTTATTTATTTATTTGACAGAGAGAGAGAGAGAGATGACAAGTAGGCAGAGAGGCAGGCAGAGAGAGACAGAGAGAGAGAGAGGGGGAAGCAGGCTCCCTGCTGAGCAGAGAGCCTGATGTGGGGCTCGATCCCAGGACACTGAGATCACAATCCAGCTGAAGACAGAGGCTTAACCCACTGAGCCACCCAGGCGCCCCAACCATTGCCAATACTAATTGCAAATGTTTTTTCCTGTTATTTTCCTGTTAATTTTGTTCCATGATTAAAAATAAATAGTGCTGGGGCGCCTGGGTGACTCAGTGGGTTAAAGCCTTTGCCTTCTGCTCAGGTCATGATCCCAGGGTTCTGGGATTGAGCCCCACATTGCGCTCTCTGTTCAGGGGGGAGCCTGCTTCCTCCTCTCTCTCTGCCTGCCTCTCTGCCTGCTTCTGACTTCTCTCTCTCTCTCAAATAAGTAAATAAAATCTTAAAAAAAAAATACTGCTATAGAGATACAAAACTTGAAATTCAAAGCTGTTGGGGCAGCTGCCTGGCTCAGTTGGTAGAATATGCAACTCGATATCAGGGTTGTGAGTTTAAGCCCCATGTTGGGTATAGATATTACTTAAAATCTTAAAAAGAAATAGAAAGGTGTTGATCTTTATCTTTGCTCTTTAATTTATATCAGGTGAATACATTCCCGTCCAGAGATCAGACACACATATTTACTCGTAGTTCCTTCTGGTTTGTCTTTTTGCTTTCTTTTTGTTTGTGTGTGTAACCTTTAAGTCAAAAGGGTTTCAGTCTTCAGTGTTTTGGTAATGGTGTCAGATGAGGATTTAAATAAATATTTCATCCCCAAATAACCAAATAGTTTTCTTAGAATGATCCATCCCTTCCCCATGGTATGTAATTTTCAAAGTGATCTTGTCTTTTTCTTCAGGCGTCTTGCAGCCCTCCAGAAGAGAAGAGAACTTCGAGCAGCTGGCATAGAAATTCAGAAGAAGAGAAAAAAGAAGAGAGGAGTTGATTATAATGCTGAAATTCCATTTGAAAAAAAGCCTGCTCTTGGTTTTTACGATACTTCTGAGGAAAACTACCAGGCTCTTGATGCAGATTTCAGAAAATTAAGACAACAGGATCTTGATGGGGAACTAAGATCGTAAGTTGCCTTTCTGATTTTGAAAATGAAAAAGTAAGGGTGCCTGGGTGGCTCAGTGGCTTAAGCCTCTGCCTTCAGCTCAGGTCATGATCCCAGGGTCCTGGGATCAAGCCCCACATCAGGCTCTCTGCTCAGTGGGGAGCCTGCTTCCTCCTCTCTCTCTCTGCCTGCCTCTCTGCCTACTTGTGATCTCTGTATGTCAAATAAATAAATAAAATCTTTTAAAAAAAGAAAATGAAAAAGTATAGTAGGAATTTTACAGAGGGCCATGCATTGTCCTTGTCAGAGCCAAGTTTTTATGGTTCAGGACAATGTGGCCTACATAGTGTTTTTATTTATTTACTGTGTTCACCTTTCTGAGAAAACCAGTGACCCTTGCTGTCATGTTTTTGGCACAGAAGGCTCTTTGGCTCTCTTGAAATGTCAGCATTTGGCTCTTAGTGTACTGTCTGCTCACTGAGTCACCATCTTAACATTTATGTACATTTGTGAACGGGTTAGTTATTTTACTAATGGCCTGAGGCATCTGTCAAAGTCTGGTCTGGTTCTTTTTGTCTTTTCTAGTGAAAATTCTGACTTGTTTTTCTTCGAATTAAAAGAAGAAAGTTACTGATGCATACCTAAATCTTTTTAACTAATGGGGATAAGTATATTTATAAATTGTCTAAGGGTGCAGAGGATTTTGCCCATTTTTAAAAAAATTTCTTATTTTTTTTATAAACATATAATGTATTATTAGCCCCAGGGGTACAGGTCTGTGAATTGCCAGGTTTACACACTTCACGGCACTCTCCATAGCACATACCCTCCCCAGTGTCCATAACCCTACCACCCTCTCCCGAACCCCCTCCCCCCCAGCATCCCTCAGTTTGTTTTGTGAGATTAAGAATCTCTTAGGGTTTGTCTCCCACCCAATCCCATTTTGTTTCATTTATTCTTTTCCTACCCCCCAGGATTTTTCCCATTTTTAGGGATTTTTTGGGTTTCTTCATTCTTGTATCTGAATATTACAGGGAGAAGCTTTTCTGATTGTCAGAGAGTTTTAGTTTTCTGCTACCTCACTGACGTTCCATTTTTGATGACATGAATTGGTACTAAATGACAGATGTCAGGCATTGTAAAACAGGATTTTCTTGGATGTACTCCATTATATTTATTTCCCACATTAAGACGCTGTTTTAGGTAGCGTGTGCAAATGAAGAGGTTGAAGTGGGAGCAGATCATCTGGAAGAGGCTACCATGTTGACAGGGAAGGGGCATTCTTAGAGCTTTCAAAGGTGGCCTTGAGCCTGATGTTTGTATCCAGTTGTCAGGGCTTAAATATCCTTTAAAAGTTTTTGTGAATTAAAAAGAATCTTAATGGGGGCGCCTGCGTGGCTCAGTGGCCTCTGCCTTCAGCTCGGGTCATGATCTCAGGATCCTGGGATCAAGCCCCACATCAGGCTCTCTGCTCAGTGGGGAGCCTGCTTCCCCCTCTCTCTCTGCCTGCCTCTCTGCCTACTTGTGATTTCTCTCTCTGTCAAATAAATAAATAAAATCTTTAAAAAAAAAAAGGATCATAATGAAAAAGAAAGAATCATAACAAACAATTGAAGAACAGATCTTTCTTTATTTATTTGACAGATAGGGGTCACAAGTAGGCAGAGAGAGGGGGGAAGCAGGCTCCCCGCTTAGCAGAGAGCCCGATGCGGGGCTCGATCCCAGGACCCTGGAATCATGGCCTGAGCCGAAGGCAGAGGCTTTAATCCACTGAGCCAGCAATGCACCCCGAAGAACAGATTTTTAAAGATTTTGTTTATTGAGAGAGAGAGTGAGAGCAGGAACCAAGGGAGAGGGACAAGCAGACGCCACAGTGAGTGGAGCCCTCCTCGGGGCTTGATCCTGTAACCCTGAGATCGTGACCTGAGCCGAAATCAAGAGTCAGATGCTCAACTCACTATACCACCGAGGTGCCCCAAAGAACAGTTTTAAAGAGAAATTTAAAAATTCAGTGTTTTAATCCCATCCTGTTCATATAATTAATTCCCATTTTGTATGCTTGTAACCTTCATTTTTGTATGCACATATACGTACTTTTGTAAGAGTATTATGATGTAGGAGTAGTTTTGTTTTTGTTTTGAAATTATACATAACATTTTGCTTATCATCGTAGTCTTGTATAGGCTTAATGTTTGGTACCTAATTTACTCAGTACTATATCTTATTTTCTTAATAATTGTGTTTCAATTCTAAGTCACATTCCTCTCGAGTATAGTGGGTAACTGATGGTATAGGGCACAACTTAATGTATTTGGATTTTGTCTTTTTATCTTTGATTTTCTTAGGAATGGGATTATTTGGTTCAATAATTTGTTTAATAAGTGTATGAGTATTTATATGACTTTTGCTGTTATTGATTATGTGTAACTTTGCAAAATCTCTTACCTACTTTGATTCATGACAGTGAAAAAGAAGGAAGAGACAGAAAAAAAGACAAGCAACACTTAAAAAGGAAAAAAGAATCTGATTTACCATCAGCCATTCTTCAGACTAGTGGTGTTTCTGAATTTACCAAAAAGAGAAGCAAACTAGTACTTCCTGCCCCTCAGGTAATCTGTTAAAGCAGTTTTTCATTGTGTGAACTCATATCTTTATTATTTATTTAGTAAGGTATGAGGGTTTATGTGCCAGGTTTTTCTTAGGCATTGGGTGCCCTTAAGAAGTTCACAGTGTAAGAGGTGAACCACATAAAAATAAGTCTTTGTAATATAGTATGATAAATAAGTAACAGTTTTTCTGTACAAATTGTTGTATCAGGCCTTAAACTGTTCTTGTGATGGTTTAGTAAGTAATTGTCTTAACAATTTGCAAAGAGGTTAGCACTCCTGGACTCTTATTGTAGCTCACTAGTGTAAAGGTGATATTTGGTTTTGTGGACTTTAGGCTGCTTTCCTTTTTAAAGATTTTATTTATTTGAGAGAGAAAGAGAACATGTGCTTGCATGAGCATGAGTTGGGGGAGGGGCAGAGTGGGAGGTGGAGGGGCAGAGTGGGAGGTAGAGGGGCAAGCGGACTCTACTGAGCACAGAGGCCAGTATGGGGCTCTTTCTCACAACCGTGAGATCATGACCTGAACTGAAACCAAGAGCCAGAGGCTTAACCAATTGTGGCACTCAGGCACACCCCTCACCCCTTTTTTTAAGGTAGGCTCCAGTACTGGGCTTGAACTCATGGCACTTAGATGAAGAGCTGAGCTGAGATTAAGAGTCAGGTCCTTAACCATGTAGCCACCCAGGCATGCCTAGGGTGCTTTCTTTTAGGGTGTGTCTTATTGTGTCATACTTTTCTTTTTGGGACAACACTGTGAAAATTAATGTGGGAGCTGTGGAGAAGAGAGAAAGAAACATACCCTCATTCCGCTTATCCAGGCTCTCTTCCTTTGACTTAATTATAGTTGATCAAAACTATGGGAGTTTTGAATAAGCTCTAGTTTTATTTTGAGTTGTACAGTACCGTAGAATTGGGTGGTTTAGTGGAGCAGAGAGATGGAACTAAGGGGATGGAAGAGCTTTCTCCAGTTGATGTGCTGGCTGCATCTACATGAAATGTGACTGACATAAGTTTCTCAGATGCTGCCATTCCAGCCAGGGATACTTTTTAAACTAAGAGTTTGCCTATAACTTTTTTTCTTAGCTCTCTAGGATGTTTATTTTTGTAAAATTACTAAGATAACGCTTTTAGATTTTTCTCCAGGATCTTGTGGCTCAGGGGACTCTTGATTTGTTTTTAAGATTTTATTTGGCACACAGTGGGTCAGGGAGAGAGCAGGAACAAGCAGGGGAAGCAGCAGGCAGAGAGGGAGAAGCAGGCTCCCTGCTGAGCAAGGACCCTGATATGGGGCTCGATCCCAGGACCCAGGCACCTGCTTAACTGATTGAGCCACCCAGGTGTCCCAGACTCTTTTAATTGGCTTTCATTCCGCCCCTCCCTCTGACAGTTTTATAAAAACATGAATCTTTTACATTCTTGGTATATTAGTATGTTAGTTGTTTTGAAAGAATTTCGTTATGGAAATATAAAACTTTGCAGCTTGATAGTATATTGTATATGGAATTTTCCCCTATATTATGTAGGAAAGACTTAAAAATTTTATCATAGAAATTTTCAAATTGACAGTTAGTTAAGAAAGTAGTACCCCTGTGTACTTATCACATAGCTTCAGCAGTTCATCTTTTTGGAATGTGTGAGTTTTAAAATGTGTTACTCTCTGGCTAAAATTGCTGCATGGGTGATAACTGTGTCTTTTTAGATTTCAGATGCAGAACTCCAGGAGGTTGTGAAAGTAGGCCAAGCAAGTGAAATTGCACGTCAGACTGCTGAGGAATCTGGCATAACGAACTCTGCCTCCAGTACTCTCTTGTCCGAGTACAATGTCACCAACAACAGCATTGCTCTTAGAACACCTCGCACACCAGCTTCCCAGGATAGAATTCTGCAGGTAAGCTGTCATATAGTAGTGTGAGCCTTTTACCTGTAATCCTTGAAAATGTCAGAAGGAGAATGCTATGTGATTTGGTTTCTTTAAGGGTAAACAGTTTGAAACTGAGTCCTGAATGCATAGATTCTAGAGATTTTATTAGGGAAGCAAAATTAGCAGATTAATTAGGTGGTTTCATTTCCACATTTATCAATTCATAGGGTTGTTCCCCCCCGCAGCCAGCTCTTCCTCCTTCATTAATCTTTAGTATCTGTTAATAAGGCACAGCATTTTAAAATTTCACAGTGCCTAGCAATTCTAGAAAGCTAGTGTATGTAGTTTTTTGTTGTTGTTTTTGTTTAAATTTAACAGTCAGAATTGGTCTCAGGAGTTGTAATAGTGAATTTTATTTATTGATTTTTATTTATTTATTTATTTTAGAAAAAGATTTATTTATTTGACAGAGATCACAAGTAGGCAGAGAGTCAGGTAGAGAGGAGGAAGCATGCTCCCCGCTGAGCAGAGAGCCCGAAGCGGGGCTTGATCTCAGGACCCTGAGATCATGACCTGAGCTGAAGGCAGAGGCCTTAACCCACTGAGCCACCCAGGCGCCCCTATAATAGTGACTTTTTAAACTTCCTTGGATTTCTGTACTTAGCTTGGGACAGGCTGCCATCAGTACCTTCCCTCTCTGTCCTAAACACATAAGGTGTACGCTCTGTGTGTTCTTAGGGAGTTTATATGTCAGAGAATAGATAAACCTAACAAAACACTTGATTACTCTTACATCTCATTTCCTTTTCTCTGATAGCCAGAAATAGAATTATTTATTTATTCATTCATTCATTTTTTAGACAGTGAGTGCATGCAGGTGGGGTATGTGGAGGGGCAGAGGGAGAGAGAGAGAAAGAGAATCCTGAGCCTGATGCAGGACTTGATCCCACGACCCTGAGATCATGACCTGGGCTGAAATCAAAAGTCGGATGCCTAACTGTGCCACCCAGGTGCCCCCAGAAATAGAACTTTAAGGTCTTGATTTGGTGTCAGATAGTTCTATAAACTTACAAAGAGGAAAGGTTGTGTTCCTCGTTGTTTGCTCTCTAGAGGCACCAGTTGCAGCTATTGGTTTTTACCATCTTACTACTAGGACACTTACAATTTACTGACTTATTTTTAGTTCTAGCCATATTTCCACTTGGGAATTTGAACATTTGGCTCTCACGCCCTCTTCCTCTACCATGCATATGCACTCTTTTTCCATGCCTTCATATTTCATTATGGTTACATCATAATTTTGGTTAGCTCTGTATCATAGTTTACTTTATGACTGTGTAAACCCAAGTTTGTTACTGAACCTATGAAATGCCTAATAATTACTATACTGCTAATAATTATTATACATTATTAGTTTTTCTTTGAGTTAATGCTTATTCAGATGCTGAGTTTTTTGATTACTTAGCAGGAATTCAACTCTAGACTTGATACTATCTCTGTAAATTTCCTATAATCTGATCAAATTTAGATATTCTTAGCTTTTTGAAGAAGTCTTTCCCAGAATTTCTGAATGTTCTATTCTGGACTGATTACTCTTTAGATCTTGTTAACAGCTTATTCTCTTGATTTCCTGGCACCCTAGAAAGTCTGTTGGATCGCCTCTTCCCTGGCTCCTATGCCTTTGGTTTTCTTGGTTTATGCCCTTGTTAGTGAAGCATTTCCTTTAGTAACTTTCTGAGGATGGTTTCATGGCAGATGGAATTTTTAAGACCTTGCATATCTATAAATTATGTTCTATCCTCTTAACTGATTGATAGTATAACTGGGTGTAGAATTCCAAATTGAAATCTTTTTTCTTTTTTCCCCCCTTTTTAAGTAAGCTCTTTACCCAGTGTGGGGCTTGAACTCATGACCCTGAGATTAAGAGCTACGTGCTCCACTGATTGAGTCAACCAGGCACTCCCAGATTGAAGTGGTTTTTATTTACAGTTTTGAAGGCCGTGCTCCTGCAACTTCTGGGCTTTTATTATAGCTTTTGAGCACCTGTGTCACTTAGGTTGTTAATAGCGAACCGCTTTTTCTCTTCCTCTGGAAGCTTATATGATCATCTCTTTTTCACATGCATATTTCTTGGTGTGGGTCTGTTTTCAGTCACTGTACTAGGTACTTGGTGCATCTTTTCATTCATGGCCTTTGATTCTGGGACATTATTTTGAAAATTTTTGTTCCCTCCTTTCTTTGGTATTTCCCTTTTTATGAACCTTAAATTTTCTTATTCCTCTCTGGTTTTCTGTTTTTTTTTTTTTTTTTTTAAAGATTTTATTTATCTATTTGACAGAGAGAAATCACAAGTAGATGGAGAGGCAGGCAGAGAGAAAGAGAGGGAAGCAGGCTCCCTGCTGAGCAGAGAGCCCGATGCGGGACTCGATCCCAGGACCCTGAGATCATGACCTGAGCCGAAGGCAGCGGCTTAACCCACTGAGCCACCCAGGCGCCCTGGTTTTCTGTTTTAATGGACTTTTTGGTTTATTGTTAGGAGATTTTCTGAATTTTATCTTTGTTCAGGTTTTGAATTTTTATTATCACATTTTAGTTTCTAAGAGCTCTTTATTTAATGAATATTTTGTTTTCTTACTTTGAGGCTATTAATGATGATTTTGTTTTTGTAAGTTTTCTTTTCCTTGAATAGTATTTAAGTTTCTTTGGTCTCTGTTTTTCATATTAGATGTTTTCTCAAATATCTTTTCATCTTTAGCTCTCTGCCTGTATCTAAGGGTTAAGGCATGACAATTAAAAGTAGACTAGAAGCTCCTTGGGTATGGGTAAGGCCTTCTTGATTCCAGGCTGAACTGGCTAGTGGAGTTTTATTGGCAAAATCTGTTCTTTTCTTTTTTTTTAAAGATGTGTTTATTTGTTTTAGAGAGAGCTCACACGCACAGGGGGAGGAACAAAGGGAGAGGGAGAGAATCTCAAGCAGATTTCCTGCTGAGTGTGAAACCTGATCTGGGGTTAGTCTCATGACCCTGAGATCATGAGACCCTGAGATCATCGCCTGAGCCGAAATCAAGAGTTGGATGCCCAACCTACTAAGTTACCCAGGTGCCCATCATTGGCAAATTCTTGATGTCAGTATTTCTACATCTTTAGTTTTGGGTTAGGTTCCTGAGAGAAGTGGCTTCCAATCTCCTTCCCAGAGGTATAAAGCTGGCCAGCCTTTTGAGAGCCTAGTTGAGGAAAAGTGTTTTTTATTTGGACGAGCAAAAAGAACACACACAGGGCCTTGATAATGTGAAATTCATGTTTTTTTCCATGAATATGAACCAACAGAGTAATGGAATAAGCCTGTCTCTTGTTATCTTCATTTTGCATCAAAACTTACTGGCTTAAAACATTTCATTGTGCTAATGGTCTTTGCTGGTCAGGAATTTGGACAGGGCACAGAACGATGGCTTATCTTGGGGCGCCTGGGTGGCTCAGACGGTTGGGCCTCTTGCCTTCTGCTCAGGTTGTGATCTCAGGGTCCTGGGATTGAGCCCCATTTTGGGCTCTCTGTTCAGCAGGGAGCCTGCTTCCCCCTCTCTCTCTGCCTGCCTCTCTGCCTACTTGTGATCTCTCTCTTTGTGTCAAATAAATAAATAAAATGTTAAAAAAACAAAAATGGCTTATCTCTGTTCTGTGATGTCTAGGGCCTCAGCTAAGAAGACTCAACATTTGGGGGTCTCTTGACACATCGGGGCTTGAATCATCTTTCTGTGTCTGGTAGTTGATGCTGGCTGTGGGTTGGGTCCTCACCTGGGAATGGGGAGTAAATCTACATGTGGCCTCTCTGTGGCTTGGGCTTTCTTTCAGCATGTGGCCTCAGAATAGTTGAACTTCTCCCATGGTGCCTCTAGGCTCCAGTGGGGGTGTTGTAGAGTGTGCTAGAAAGTTGTGTTTTTTGCTTACCCTGCCTTGGAAGTCCAGCAGTGTGACTTTGTTGCATTTTGTTAGTTACAGTTAATTCACAAGGCTACCTGGATTCAAAAGGAGGGGACATAGATCCTGCCTCTTGATGGGAGGCATATCAAGGTTGGATCACAAGAAGAGCACAGGAGATGAGAGATATGGCTGTGACTATCTTGAAAAATGTAGTCTCTCACAGGGCTGGAGTTGGGGATGAGGAGATTGTAGGTGCAGTGATTGTAGTGAGTGTAGAGTTGTGGTAGGGGGGCTAAAGAGCATTGTCAGACTTGCCTTACGAGAACAGCAAGACTTCAGAAAGGAACCTGCTCTCAAGAGTTTTTTTTTGCAGGAAGTGGATAGGCCAGTTAGTGGTATCTTAACTTCTCAGTAGAAGAAACTGAGACTCAGGGGCTAATGAAGACTGAGTAGAGTTCATAATAAAGCCAGACTAAAATCTGGGTATTCTGGGGATGCCTGGTGGCTCAGTCAGTTAAGCTTCTCATTCTTGATTTTGGCTCAGGTTATGATCTCAGGGTCATGAGGTTCAGTCCTGGGTTGGGCTCTGTGTGGAGTGTGGAGCCTAAGATTCTTTCTCTCTTCCTTTGCCCTTACCCACCTCCCCTGCTCACGCGTGTATGCATGCTCCTGTGTTCATGCGTTCTGTCTCTCACTCTCTCTAAAAAAAAAAAAAAAAAAAATCTGGGTGTTCTGACACTTAGCCTTGGGTCACATTGGGAAATTTGAATTCTTAATTCTTTATGAATGTAAAGAGATTTGGGACGGGTAATAAAGCTTTTGGGTCATGATAATTTCATTTCAAAACATTTCTTGACATTTTAAACTTCATTCCAAAACCTTTGATGTTAGACTGACAGAGGAATGGAGATACTGAATTCTGCCATGGCCTGAAGTTCATTTTCTCTCTTGGTGTTCGTTAAGATAAGGTATAAGAATTCTGTCTCCTTTGAGATTCATGTCATGGGACCAGAAGAGAGGCTTCTGCTATCCTGCCTGAACTGTTAAAACACACTTCTTTACCTTCTTGTTTATCAGGAAGCTCAGAATCTCATGGCTCTGACCAATGTGGACACCCCATTAAAAGGTGGACTTAACACGCCTTTGCACGAGAGTGACTTCTCAGGTGTGACGCCACAGCGGCAGGTTGTACAGACCCCAAACACAGTTCTTTCTACCCCATTCAGGTACTGTGAGTAAATTGTTTTTTTTCCTGTTTTAGGAAAACTGGAATCCAAGGGTTGGGCGTGTTTGCTTTAAATGTTGATGGAGAATGGAAATAAGTGTTTAACCTGCCTTTTTGGTTTCTTCTCACTCATAGTAGTAAATAACATAATAATATCCAGGAATTGGTTAAAACTATCTGGGACTTATTTTTTATTTCAGAGTTTCTGATGCTGTCACCTTGTTTCTGAATTCATTTTATCTGATTGAAAGGGACGAATGAGGGCACCTGGGTGGCTCAGTGGGTTAAGCCTCTGCCTTTGGCTCAGGTCATGATCTCAGGGTCCTGGGATTGAGCTCCTCATCAGGCTGTCTGCTCAGCGGGGATCCTGCTTCCTCCTCCCTCTCCGCCTGCCTCTCTACCCACTTGTGATCTCTGTCTGTCAAATAAACAAATAAAATATTAAAAAAAAAAAAAAAAGAAAAGGACGAGTGAGTCCACTCTTCATGATCATTTGTTGAATTTTATGAAAATTGTAGTCCTTTATCTGTATATTACTACTGCTTTTCTCCCAGCACTTTATTATGAAAATTTCTAACATTCAGAGAGGTTGGAAAGAGTAGGAAAACAAACGTCTATATTACTTCCCACCTAGATTCTGCAGTTGTTAACATCTTACTCTGTTTGCTTTATCATATATCTGTCTGTAAGTCCATCCAATTTTTAAATGCATTTCAAAGTAAGTTGCAGGTTTCTGTGCCTTTCACTTCTACCACTGTCTTGTGCATATCATTAACTAGAGGTTAAAGTCAGTCTTTGTTTATAATTTTTTTATTTATAATTTTTAAGTTAGTTTTTTTTTTTAAAAGATTTTATTTATTTATTTGACAGAGAGATCACAAGTAGGCAGAGGGAGAGAGAGAAGGAGAGGGAGAAGCAGCAGGCTCCTTGCTGAGCAGAGAGTCCGATGCAGGGCTCGATCCAGGACTCTGAGTTCACGACCTGAGCCGAAGGCAGAGGCTTAACCCACTGAGCCACCCAGGTGTCCCAAGTTACTGTTTTTTAAGATAAAAATGCTGTAGAAGCGAGTCATATTAAAATGAACTTTGAGCTTTTAAGGTTGGAAATCTTTGGGCTTTACTTTTAATTTTCAGTGTTAGGGTAGGTCCTCCTCCTGGTTGTTTGGTATAGGAAGCATCTCAAACTATTAGAGCTGTACCTGACAGCAGGATTGAGAAACATCGGCAGCCAAATCCTTAAATGATATTTAATACTTTTGGAAGGCTTGTAGGAGAGCCTAATCCCTTTTTCCATGTATGTCTTGTCTCAACTAGACTATAAGCCCCTTTGGGACAGGGACTGTGTCCCATGATAATACCCCACCTCACCTTTGGGAACACCTGTCTGGCAGTGCCACTTGTCTGCAGCCGAGCCAAGATACAGGAAATAAGCAACAATAACAACAAAACAATGAAAGACCTTGATCAATTAAAATATAAGTTGCAGAGTCTGTGGACTTTATACCTAAGAGAATCTCTGTCCTCACTCATATATAGGCCTGGTATTTGGTTTCCAAACAAAATGTAAAGGGAGGAACTATCATGTACACCCGTGATAGTGGTGCTCTAGCCAACAGACCCTGGTGGTGAGGGGCAGATGATAAGATGAAGACCCTGAACTCAAAAAGAGTTTCCTGGGGGTGTTAGAGCTTGGTGGCTGACCTCCATGTTCTTAGCCACCCTGCAGTGTGCCACGGAAAGGTTGAAATAATGTTTGGTGGGCCTAGTTCAGCAGGGCAAGAGAGTGTCAAATGTAACTTGAAGTCATTGAAATGGAAAGATGATGTGTACATATTAAGCTGCTAGAATTAAACCTGTATTTTAACTTAGAGAGCTAACTTAAAACCAGGTAAGGAGACAAAATTTCTGTGATCTTTGTTTCTTTCATGCTTTCACATTATTTTCACATAAAATAGTTGATGTTAAAAACATTTGAAAGCATGATCCAGATAAAACTGGCACTTCTGTTAATTGGAATTTCTGCCTTTCTAGGACTCCATCTCATGGATCTGAAGGATTGACTCCCCGCAGTGGGACAACTCCCAAACCAGTTATTAACTCCACCCCTGGTAGAACACCTCTTCGAGACAAGTTAAACATTAATCCTGAGGATGGAATGGCAGACTACAGTGACCCCTCTTATGTGAAGCAGATGGTACATGTCAATTCCCTTTTTTAATTTATTTTTATTTTCTTTTATTTTTTTTTTAAAGATTTTATTTATTTATTTGACAGAGAGAGACCACAAGTAGGCAGAGAGGCAGGCAGAGAGAGAGGAGGAAGCAGGCTCCCTGCTGAGCAGAAAGCCCGATGCGGTACTCGATCCCAGGACCCTGGGATCATGACCTGAGCCGAAGGCAGCGGCTTAACCCACTGAGCCACCCAGGCGCCCTGTCAATTCCCTTTTAATACTTTTTAAAAAAAACTGTTCTGTCTCATGAGTGCCGTATTAAAATATTTCCCCTTGTTGGTGCATATTGCATACACCTTAAGAAACTACACCTGAGGATGCCAGAAAAGAACGATTGGAGATCCTTTTGGTTCCATAAGCCTACTTATTCGTAATATGTTTGTGAATATTGATTACACTGATAGGAATGCTCCTTGTATCTCATACGGTTTTATTTTTTATCGTTTAATGACTAAATAGTTTACTTTCTTGAATGATACTTTTTTATTCTATTCCTGTAAAATAAAATTTGAGTTTGGAACATCTCATAAATTAGGTTTTGAACCTTGATTCCTCTGTTTGCTCTATATTTTTGGAAAAACAGTCTAGATCTCAAAGATAAGTTGATGTTTATTGCTTATCTTAGTGAAGTTTTCCTTAGTGTATTTTGCAAACTGATCTAGACAGCTAATTATAAAAGCCACAGTTTTATTTCTGCCCTTGTTATTGCTTTTATTATGTCACTATGAATCCTTTTATGTGATGCCACAGAAAATCATTGTGAGTTTCCTTTTAATGAGTTCCAACTTCATTGGTCTATTTTCATTTTACAAATTTAATTCTAACTTAATGTATAGATTTGGTTAGTTTAGAATTTTTTTGATGCCCAAGTTGATACCAACTAATGTCAGCTGTGAATGGCTAAATGATAACAAATGAAGAATGTAATGTGTGTAAAGCACTGATCTGGAGACTTGAAAGGATCTGAGGTTGAGTAAAGATGTCCTTTGTCTTAAGGAAGTTTATACTCTGGCGAGATTGGCATACTAAACCAAGTCTGAAAATAGTTATAACATAAGAACAGAATAAGCTCTCTCAGTAAAACCAACATACTTAGGGTGGCCAAAGATAGAAATTACCACATTTGCTGGGTGGGCCTTCGTTGAGGAGGTATGCTCAGTAGATTGGGGGCTATCTCAGATGGAGGCTATGATATGAGTAAGCATGGAGCATGTTTTGGACATAGCAGCTCATCAGGTCCTCACACCTACCATACATGTAATGCAGCTGTGGGGAATGACACTGGAAAGGTAAGCCAGGGATGTGCTGGGGAAAACTTTGGGTACCAGGGCATTTCTCTGGGGAAATGTAGACTGTTTTCTTTGGCCATTATATGATCTAGTAATTCCTTCCTCCTTTCCTTTCTTTCTCTCTCCCTCCCTCTTTCCCCCTCTCCTTCCTTCCTTCCATTTGTTTTTAAGTAAACTCTGCCCAACATGGGGTTTGAACTCAAAACCCCGGGATCAAGAGTTACATGCTCTACTGACTGAGCCAGCCAGGTACCCTGTGATAATTCTATTAAAAATAAACACACACAAAAATTCAAGTTATCTTTTCAGATTAGGTTTTATTAGTCCAAGGACAAATTGACTTTTGAACAACTTCTTTCCATTTGCTATTATATTTCAGTGTCAGAAATGTTTTCCTTAAATGGAAATCTGAAAGGATTTTTCTGCCCCTACAGAGGTAATTCCCAAACCTTCTGTAGAATATCCAGAGTAATTGTATTGGTCAAAAATCAGAGTTTTTAATCTTAATTTAGAGAAGAAAGTGAGATAGGAATCAAGCAAAAAACTTACCTCAGCTTTGAAGTTAGGGATCATTTTTCTAGAATTGAAATAGGCTAATTCTTTTTCAGGAACTCTTAGAGAATATTGGTTGAATTCTTAATGTGTGTGAATTGAGAAGGACCAATTTTTTTCTACAGGAAAGAGAATCTCGAGAACATCTCCGTTTAGGGTTGTTGGGCCTTCCTGCCCCTAAGAATGACTTCGAAATTGTTCTGCCAGAAAATGCTGAGAAGGAGCTGGAAGACCGTGAAGTAGATGATACTTACATAGAAGATGCTGCCGATGTGGACGCACGCAAGCAGGTAGGTGATCATGCTTGGAAGGAAGTATGAAGTTGCTGAGTGTGTCAGTGTCTGAGAGAGTGAAGAACGGTCGTTAAATGTTTCAAGATCCCTACTTAAAAAAAAAGTTTTTTCAATATTTAAAAAGATTACCCTGAAGTAAATTATTTACCGTCATTAATAATACATACAGTCATGTAATTAATACTACACTGAGAATATTTTGATAGGTGTTTTTAAAATGTGTATGTATGTTAATGTGTATTTATATAATAATTTAAATATCTCATATCAAATTTATTATACCTCTTTAAAATACACAGTCTTTTTTTTAAAAGATTTTATTTTTTTATTTAGAGAGTGTACAAGGGGGGATGGAGAGGGAAGTTTAGAGTGTGTCGAAATAATATTAGTAACATCTTGTACTGATACATCTTACCGTTAGTTACTTACTCATTGCACATACCAGCCTGGTGATGTAAATGGGATGGGTATTAGCTTCATTTTAGAAGTAAGGAAATAAGCTCAGGTTAATTAACTTTCCCAGCTTTCATGTTTGGAAAGTGGTGAATCTTGAACTCACACCGAGGTCATTTTGGGAATTCTTGCTGCAGTCCATGTCAGGATAATTTTAGAAATTGAGTAATTTTATGGTACTGAAGTGTGAATAGCATCAATACAAATATATTTTAGAAATCACATAAAAAAAAATCACATGAATGTGCTTTTCAGTGGGTGATACAGGGTAGTACTTTTTGTGTTTAGCTCTTTTAGTTACTTTGCTGTATATTTACTCTTTGAAATGCTGTGAAATTCTAATGTATTAACTCAAATTATTCATGATTTGAGAATCAGGAAACAGCACGTTCAATGGCTGGGCTTTTTAAATTAAAAATCAGTAACTTTTGGGGTGGAAGTGAGGGTTGTATTGCAAGAGGAACAACTGAGAGTCCCTTCTAAGTTTAGGATTCCAATTTATTTTTATTTTTAAATTTTATTTCAATTCCCATATAGTTAACATACAGTGTAATATTAATTTCAGGTGTGTAATGTCATGATTCAACACTTTCATATAACACCCAGTGCTCATCATGACAAGTGCCCTCCTTCATCCCTGTTACCTATTTTACCCACCCCCCACCCACCTGCCTTCTGATAACCATCACTTTGTTCTCTGTAGTTAAGAGTTTGTTTCTTGGTTTCTCTTTCTCTTTCTCTTTTTTTTCCCTTTTGCTTGTTTTATTTCTTAAGTTCCATATACAAGTGAAATCATGGGGTATTTGCCTTTCTCTGACCGACTTACTTACTTAGCATAATACTCTCCAGCTCCACCCATGTTATTGCCGGTGGCAAGATTTCATTCTTTTTTATGGCTGAAGACCGAATAATACTCCACTGTAGTATGTGGATGTGTATTATGTCTTCTTTATCCATACACACATGCACACACACACATACAGATATGTATATACACACAGACATATGCCACATCTTTATCCATTCATCTGTCCATGGATAGCTCCTTCTCTAATTTGGCTATTGTAAATAATGCTGCCCTAAATAAGAGTGCATGTATGCCTTTGAGTTAATGTTTTTATGTTTTTTTGTGTGTAAATGCCCAGAAACGTGATTGCTGGATCATAGTGCAGTTCTATTTTTAACTTTTTGAGGAACTTCCCATACTGTTTACCTGAGTGGCTGTACCAGTTTGTTTCCCGCTAACAGTACAGAAGGGTTCCTTTTTCTCCACATCCTTGCTAACACTTATTTCTTGTGTTTTTGATTTTAGCCTTTCTGACAGGTGTGAGATGATAGTTCATTGTAGCTTTTCTTTCTTTTTTTTTTTTTTTTTAAAGATTTTATTTATTTATTTGACAGAGATCACAAGTAGGCAGAGAGGCAGGCAGAGAGAGAGAGAGAGGAGGAAGCAGGCTCCCCGCTGAGCAGAGAGCCCGATGTGGGGCTCGATCCCAGGACCGTGGGATCATGACCCGAGCTGAAGGCAGAGGCTTTAACCCACTGAGCCACCCAGGTGCCCCTCATTATAGCTTTTCAAAAAATTTTTTTTAAGTAGGCTCCATACCTAGTGTGGGGCTTGAAGTCACAACCCTGAAAGCAAGAGTCAGATGCTCTACAGACTGAGCCAGCTAGGTGCCCCTATCTCATAGTACTTTTCTTTCTTTCTTTTTTTTTTTTTAAGGATTTTATTTATTTATTTGACAGACAGAGATTACAAGTAGACAGAGAGAGAGAGGGAGGGGGAAGCAGGCCCACTGCTGAGCAGAGAGCCCGATGTGGGGCTTGATCCCCAGACCCTGTGATCATGACCTGAGCCTAAGGCAGAGGCTTTAACCCACTGAGCCACCCAGGTGCCCCTATCTCATAGTACTTTTGATTTGCATTGCCCTGATGGTGAGAGATGTTGAGCATCTTTTCATGTGTCCATTAGCCATCTGGATGTCATCTTACAGAAGTGTCGTCTGCCCATGTTTTAATTGAATCATTTGTATTTTGGTGTCAAGTTGTGTAAGTTCTTTATATATTTTGGATACTAACCCTTTTTGGGTTTTGTCATTTGCAGATATCTTCTCCCATTCAATAGGTCGCCTATTAGTTTTATTGATCATTTCCTTCAGTGTGCAGAAGCTTTTAAATTTTGATGTAACTCCCACAGTTTATTTTTGCTTCTTTTTCCTTGCCTCAGGAGGCATATCTAGAAAACGTTGCTACAGCTGATGTTAGGGACATTACTGTCTGTGCTCTTTTCTAGGATTTTTTTTTCTAGGATTTTTATTAGGATTCCAATTTAAACAAGAAAAGAATGACTATCTGATGGATGGAGCCATGTAAGCTTGGAGAATGCTCTAGTAGCTGTTGGCAGTTCTTAATTTGTATTGTAATGAGAGAATGAATAGACTGATTTCTGTTGCCTTATATTGTCTTTCTACAAACTTCCACAGATTTCTATAGCATTAGCTCTTGAGCATACATGTTCTTACAGATTAAAGTGTTTTCAGCTTTATTGAAATGCGGCAAATACTGCATAGCTGTAATAATGGATATAACAATAATTTTTTAAGGCTATACGAGAAGCAGAGCGTGTAAAGGAAATGAAACGAATGCACAAAGCTGTCCAGAAAGATCTGCCAAGACCATCAGAAGTAAGTGTTAGAATTTCTGGCTTAGGAAGTTTTAAGTTTCTTCTATGATTGATGTTTTTATTATCATTCATAAAGTCTGTGAAACCATAATTTTATCTACTTTCTGGAATATAGTAAAGCAGTTCCCAGATTTAATCTTTAAAATGTTTCACTGGTACAAATAAGAGTTTAGAAGAGTTTAGAAGAGTTAGAATAAAAGAAACCTAGAAGAAGTTTCTTTTGGTACAAAAAGAGTTTCTTTTAAAAATGTAAAACTGCTGTTTAATTCATGCTAGAACAAGTAATAGCATCACAATTGCAGTGATATGTTTGGTGATTGTACTTGTTTTAAAATTTTAGGTGAATGAAACCATTCTAAGACCTCTAAATGTAGAACCACCTCTAACAGATTTACAAAAAAGTGAAGAACTAATCAAAAAAGAAATGATTACAATGCTTCATTATGACCTTCTACATCACCCTTATGAACCATCTGGAAATAAAAAAGGAAAAACTGTAGGATTTGGTACTAATAATTCAGAACATATTGCCTATCTGGAACATAACCCTTACGAAAAATTCTCCAAAGAAGAGCTGAAAAAGGTATGATGGAGTAGGAATATTTCGGTCTTGATTCAAGTATTTATTAAGTAACTGTGTATCACGGACGAGAGTGAGCTTATTTTCTCTTCCTGATAGTCATAAATGAATTATGTGATTAAGAGATAAATGTTCATCTTAAGTGTTAGGAAGAAGACATACTTGACCACTCCCCCTTCCCCTTCTGTGACAGAGCTTCTTCAGGTGATCACTGGCTTAGATGGCAAGGTGTTTTTGTTTCATGGGTCTATGTCTGATGGATAGTTGCTGCAATTGCCATTTCCTGTGTTTAACTCTGCTACTTCTGAATAGAATTAAATACCTTTAATACTTAAACCT
The DNA here is from genome assembly GCF_009829155.1 of Mustela erminea. Lineage (NCBI taxonomy): Eukaryota > Metazoa > Chordata > Mammalia > Carnivora > Mustelidae > Mustela > Mustela erminea. Next base: position 90,982,399 of record NC_045617.1, read on the forward strand.
CATTTATTTAGATTAATATGAAAAGCAAGCATATATTCAAAATGTTCCTTTCACCTAGTCACCAGTTACAGAAAGGAAATACTGTTTACTGAATTTATTCCCCCCTCAGGATTTCCCACTATCCTTTTGGATAAGTAAATACAGAAACGTTTTCTTGTATGAAGTCTGTCCTGCCTCTTCCTCCATATGCATTTGATTATATCTGCTTTGACAGAGCGAACAGCTGTGATTGTGAATAGAAATCTGTTCCATGGTATGAGAAAATACAGTTGGTGCCATAGTTGAAAGCAGACTGGTCATTAGCTTTACTCTTTTTTTCTGTAGGCCTTAGCCCTGAGGGGCAGTGACAGACCTGTTGATTGGTAAGGGCTATTGTGCACTTGGGAGAAAACCTATAAGATATCTTTTTTCTATCTTCTCTCCTGTGCTTTCGCTCTGCCTTTTTCTTACTTTCTGTTTTTCTTGTTGCAAAAGTAATACATGTTTATTTAAGGATTTTTAGAAAATGAGAAAAGGAGGGTTTAGATTTATATTTAAAAAGTTTGTCCCTGATTTCTGAGTGAGTCTCAGTTACTCTTTTTTAGTAAGTGCGATGGGAAACTGACATCTGTTGAGGGCCTGTGCTTGTGACAAGCACATTTAATCATCGGACTGAGGTTGAGAATTACACTCTGAACTCCATACTTGAACAGTCTCCTCTTTTTAGAGTGAAAATAGGGGGAGATGGGATTTAGGAATTTATTGTATGTTTGGAAACCTGAAATACGGATCATGTATTATTATGCTAGATAATTATTATCATGACCTATTTTTGCCCAGTAGAATATACGCTCTGTGGGCGTATATTCTAATAAAATTTTTGGAAAATAATAATTGTAGGTAGTGCTTTCGGATTATTTGAAACCATTACAGAGTAGTTTGAATATTCTTTTATATTTTATGTATGTATTTATATTTCTCTGTGTTCCAGAAAGAATCTAGCAGCTGTTTACTTAGCATATTCTTCAGATAACTTAGTCATACTCTCTTCTAATAATTTTTTTTTTTTAAGATTTTATTTATTTAAGAGAGAATGAGAGAGAGCACGACAGGGGAGAAGGTCAGAGGGGGAAGCAGACTTCCTATGGAGCAGGGAGCCCAGTGCGGACTCGATCCTGGGACTCTGGGGTCATGAACTTAGCTGATGGCAGGTGCTTAACCAACTGAGCCACTCAGGCGCCCTCTCTTTTCTAATAATTACAGGAGCTGAATTTGCAAATTTTTCTTAAGTACAGTTTGGGAGTGAAATACCATTTCTGTTATGAAAGTGTCAGATTTTCATTAAGGATGTTAAAATTGGCTTGTTTTCATTATTTCCCCTCAGAGATACTGTTTTATTTTATTTATTTATTTTTAAAAAGATTTTCTTTATTTATTTGACAGAGCGAGAAAGCACAAGCAGGGGGATCAGCAGAGGGAGAAGGGGAGGCAGGCTCCTCATGGAGCAGGGAGCCCAGTGCAGGACTTGATTTCAGGACCCTGGGATCATGATCCAAGCCTAAGGCAGACGCTTAACTGACTGAAGCCACCCAGGCGCCCAGAGATAACTATTTTAAAGTATCTAGTCTTTATCTTCTGTAGGTTTTATTTCCATTGTTTAAAGTTTTTTGTATTTGATTTTATGTATTTTATGCATTTTGGTCTGTCTTATTTTCTGATGTACTAGAATGATTGGAAGCTTTCTTTAAGGCACAAAAAAATTGTCAGTTTTGAGCTATGAAGCAAAGGGCTGGAAAAGGTTCATGTGGTATGCTCATGGAGTCATTGTGTCTGATGTTGGTCTAGGCTCTTTATGTATATTGTATCACTTAATCATAATAACATACATCCTCATTTTACAGATGAGAAATGGGTTCAGAGATGTTAAGTTCAGACAGCTCCTTAAATGGAAGCTATGATTTGTATCCAGGCCTGTCCCACTCTTTCCCCCTCATTCTGTCATCTTTTTTTTTTTTTTTTTTAAACCCCATAGAATTACCTTTGGGTTAGAAATTGGTTTTATTTTACTTTATTTATTTATTTTTTAAAAGATTTTATTTGTTTATTTGAGAGAGAGAGACAGCGAGAAAGGGAACACAAGCAGGGGAAGTGGGAGAGGGAGAAGCAGGTGTCCCACAGAGCAGGAAGCCCGATGCAGGGTTTGATCCCAGGATCCCTGGCATCATGACCTGAGCTGAAGGTAGATGCTTAATGAATGAGCCACCCAGGTGCCCCCCTTCCCCTTTCTATCATTTAAACTTTCTTTAGTAGTAAGTAAAAGCCGGTCTGTGATCCATTATTTTTTGATCTGTGCCCTTCTCTCCTTCTCCGGCAATGTCGGGCATTTCATCAGATGAGAAAAAGGCATATATAAAAAGAAATGTCTAGTTCCCCTTCACAATCCTGTGAACTCTAAAGTGTAGGGTGGGATTGGTAGAGTGGAAGGAGCACAGCCAAGCATAGGCACCATTTGGCTTGGTCATGATTCTGCCTTGCCTTTCCTAGTGATAATGTTTTTGAACAAGTTGCTTAATCTCTCTGAGCCTGTTTTATCACCTTTAAATTAGGTTAATACCAGCTACTTTGTAAAGTGGTTGTGGTATATGGAGATAAAGTAGGTGAAACCTGTAAATGTTTCTGGCATATAGTAGATACCCCAGAAATGGTGGCTATTATTACAATGAGTGTAGGCAGAGGATGTTTATGTTATTGGTGATACATGGACGCTTGACTTTTCAGATCAGTCTGCACCGACTTACTGGCTTCTTAGTTCATTTTGCTTAGGTATTGTTCCTGCCTTCCAGGAAAAAATAAAACCAACCCGTCAACTATAACTCCTTGCCTTTACCCAAAGAAAGAGGACAAACTAGTCTTATAACTGTCTCTTGATGGCAAATTATTCTGGTACCCAAACTTACTGAAATTATTACTGCACACAGGCCCAGGACGTTCTGGTACAGGAGATGGAAGTGGTCAAACAAGGTATGAGCCACGGAGAACTCTCAAGTGAAGCTTACAACCAGGTGTGGGAAGAATGCTACAGTCAAGTTTTGTATCTTCCTGGGCAGAGTCGCTACACGCGGGCCAACCTAGCTAGCAAAAAGGACAGGATTGAGTCACTTGAAAAGAGGCTCGAGGTTGGTATCCTTTTAAAATTCTAATTTAAAGTGTACCTTGATTGAAATAATCAAATAATACTGCTGGACACTATTTCAGAAAACTAGACCTGAAGTCTGAGATGATTATTGCTTTTGCAATTTTTTTTTTTTGGTCTGTTTATTTGTTTTAGTAATCTCTGCACTCACTGTGGAGCTGGAGCTCACGATCCTGAGATCAAGAGTCATATGCTCTTCTGACTGGGCCAGCCAGGTGCCCTTTGCTTTTGCAGTTCTTGAGGGAAAACTACACTGAAGTGTTTGATCTTCTTTGGCTTTTCGTTGGTTTTCATAATTGCTGGACTTTACAATAAAGAGCGCCTTCCAGGTTGATCACAGGTCAAACAGAGCCTTTTAAATGTGGGAGCAAGAGACAAGAAATGTTAACTTCTCAGAACAGTGTACATCAGTGCTAGAATAAGGAGGGAGCTCAGTGGTACCAAGAAGATTTTTTTTTCTTCTGTAGCCAATGGAGCATATTTATAAAAGTTTGGTTCCTTTCTGTTAATTCTTCAATTCCTTTGAATTTGTTACAAGAGAGCATCAAGCTGGATTAGACAGTGGCTTCTGTGATTTTTTTTTCACATCTGAGGAAATACTGAAATGTACTAGATGGGAGTTTCATGGCATATGGTTTCTTAGTATAGTCTGCGTGTTTTGAATTCCAGAGTCTGTGTAGGCATTTTGCCAATGGCATGTAAATTGTGGTTCATGGACCACTAGGCTGCCTTGTGGATTTTTAATGGTGGTCTTTAGGGATGTTTCTGAGGCTGGGATGGGATGGGGGAGCAAGGGGTGCTACAGGCAATCACATGCAGAAATGGTCTCAGTTTCCTCTTATGTGATTACCAATTTCTTTTTATAGAAAGCAGTTTGGAAAATATTTTTATTTAGGGTTAAAATAAAAAATGGTAGTACCTATTACCTAGCGTGGTTGGTGCTGTGTGGGGCTAAGAAAATGAACCTTAAAAAGCATTCTTTGAATATGAAAATTTTCTAAGTTTTAGAACTTTAAGACCACATGTATAGGCACCTGATGGTTAATGCCTGTGAGCCTCTTTTATCATTTAGTGGGAAAGTAATTTCTTTTGGAAGTAATTCTCATATTGGGTGAAATCTTTACAATCCAGTTGCTGCTAGTTCCTCCCGTTGTCATACTAACTTCCAGCAGGGTGTGCTGTTGTGCTGTGTTTTAATTCACAGTTTAAAGTCCGGGAAAGGAGAACATCAGTGGTCACATTTTAAGTTATATTTTCTGTTGTGAAAGTTTCGTTTCTTATTTAATAAATGGTAGTTAGCAGTGTAATCCTGATCTAAGGTCACATCATAATTGATTAGAAAGCTATTTGGAAAGCTTCTTTGTAAAACTGATATGTAAATACTTTGGTCTGTCACTTAGTTTGGAAAGCTTCTCATTGGAGGTGGGTAAACTTTTTCTGCCTCAAGTAGTAAGGACATTTTGTGCTCTTTAAGATATAAAAAAAGTTTTTTCCCTAAATCTCATTTACTTTGTTGAGGCACTAACTTTCATGACAGCAAATAAATGTGTCACAAAGTGAGTGGTGCCATAAAGTACAGTAATTTTTATTTTTATGTTGAATTGGTCTTGTGAGTTTTGAAGGGAAAAATACAGAAAGAACCACTGCTGTTCTTTTGGAGATTTATTTGGGTCGTTTATGAGCAACCATTAAAAACATGTGGTTCTCTTTGTTCAGCTCAGTACCAGGAACTGAAATCTTCCGTTGAACTATTTTTGTTGAAGGATTGGTGATTTTGGAAGAATATTCATAAAACAGTCTGAAGTAATTTTTCTTTTCTTGACTTCTGGATAACTTACTTTATTGTTTACCCAGCTAGTTACTTTTAAAGAATATGTAATCAAATCCTTTAATTTAGTAAACTACACTTATTTCAAATGAAAGTTCATTAACTCTTTAAAAAGAAGAAAAGAGATTCAAAAACCCAAATAAACAAATCCCCCATTTTATTTGTAGCCATCCCTAATTCAGAACTAGGTTTGCGTTAGCTTATTTTAGTTTTTGAAGACACAATTCTACTGGTTTGAAATATATAAATATTTTATTTCAATTGTGGTAATTCTTTCATCATTTCAGTTGATTGCTAAATTATAAACATTATTCAAAGTTTGTTGTGGGGAAGGAACTCCAGTCATATTATATAAACTAAATGCTATACTTAAATTATTCTTTCCACTCTTAGGTTCAGGGAGATATGCCTTTCTGTGCAAGCACAGTACACCATGGCTGCCAGTGTGTTTGATTTTTGCTGTCATGAACTTTGGAACAGTGAATCTAAATTATGGCCCTATCACAGTGTATCAAGCAAGATGAAATCCAGCTTTGTCGTGGTTGGTGTCTCCTAAATGGATTAAAAAATATGCCCTGAGGTTTATATCGGAGCTGGTCTTTGAGCCATTACTCATGATTAGTATTTGAAACGTAGAACTTAAATGAAAACCCTTAAGATATTCGTTTAAAACTACTAGAACCATTTCAGATTTTATGTAGAATGTGGTGGGTAGTGTAAGGAGTCTGTTAAATGCATAGAATCAGAATGTAGTCACAGGTCAGAAGTAAGCGGAAAGACCAGAATTGTAACCAAGTTCATGTATTTTATTCTGCTTTGGAGGCAGATTTAATTTTAGAACCTTGCCAGACAAATGTGTGTAAAGGCAGCAGCAGCAAACAGAAATGATAGCTAATATGAGAAAAGGAAAAGTTAGGAAGCATAGCAGGTTAAGGTCATTTAAATACGGTTTTTTAATAACTTCGCAGGGTATTGTAGGTGTGTGGTAGGAGAGTAGAGTGATTGCTGTTTGTAGTGATGTCCCAGATTAAAACAAACAAAATGCTTAATTTTTGTTCAGGGTTATTTTCTTTTTCTTTTTCTTTCTTTTTTTTTTTGAAGAGGGATGGCTGAAACACTAGGAAAATTTTTATTAGGTGGTAAAAAATAAAAGGGCTTTAGTACTTGATGTCATCCTATGTTTAGTGAATATTACTGAGCATCTTCTCCGTGCCAGCCCTTGTTCTAGCCCTGGGAACACAGCAGGAACAAAGCAGACAAGCTCTGTGCTCTTGCGGACTTCAGTTATCTGGAAAATGCTCCATGTGGAGAACCTCATTTTCTGATGATGCCAGATAAATGACTCATTACTGTATTTGGGAAGTGCAAATAGAATTTGAAGTGTTTTAATTTGTTTCCACTTTAAGTGGAAATAGGAAATCGTCTGAAGGCATAATTATTTTGAGTGAAATAATTTCCAGTAGGTGCAAAAATGAAAAGAGAAGTCTGAATTTAGGCCTGCTATTAAATTTAATAGTATTTGAAATAGTATCTAAACTGCTGTGTTGAGGAAGTTTGGCTGAAAAGTAGATTTTGTCATGTTAGCTATAAAAACGGAAAGGCTTTCCTTAGAGGTGGAAACTAGGTCCAGAAGTAATACTTCTCCCTGTATTTTACTGGCACAGGCAGCTTAGTCAAGAAATACTATGTAACATCGGCTTCTTGGAAATAAAGTAACAACACAGATAACACATTTAAAATCTTTCTCCTCTGCATATTTGTAGAACTCTTATGAGGACCCTTGCCTTTACTGAATGGTTGTATTTCAGCAAAATTGACTGCACAATGGGGTCATACTTTCTCAGCAATTTTTTGTTATAAAGTCAGATATTTTTACATGGGAAAAAATTCACCTTTAATACTTTAGAGAGTCAAAGCTTAGGGTAAGGATCAAGTTGTTGGGCAAATCTGCGTGGGGGACTGACTATATGTTGTAGTCACTCGGCAGGTTTATATTCCCTTATGGGTGTGTGTGGGGAGGGGTGACATGGGGCACAGGAGAAAAGTTTATAGTACTCTGGAATGCACCCTTTCTCAAGTTCTGCTCTTTGCCTTGACCTTTAGAGGCACTGACAGATTTCTTGGTAGTTCCTATCAAGAACTCTAGACTGGATCAGAGATCTCCTTGGTACAGTTGTGTTGCTTCTGTTATGCCTCAACATGGAGTTGAATTTGTTTTGTGTGTTTCATTTCCTAACTCATGCAGATATAAAGTGCTCTTGGTATTGCTTTGTTGGTACATTACTGTTCTTGAAAAGGCCTTTAGTAAGGTTTTGCCTCACTGCTTAGCTTGCTTTGTGGGGATGCAGCCTCGTGGTTGCTAACGTGGGGAGGTGCTAGTAATAATCACTTACTTGGATTAATAATAATAATAATCACTTAATAATAAGTAATAATCACTTACTGCATCTCATCAGTATGGAGAGGCTTCACTGATAGAACTGAACCCTAGTGAGTAGTATAGAGATTAAAGGAAAGGCACTCACGGACTCTTGTTGTTTGCAAACATTTCGGTGGTTGAACCGCATCGTTACTACTATAGGATCATGTTGCTAAATGATAGACTAAGAAGTGGAGCTGCCATCAACTCTGTATTTATTTTGGGTATCCTTAAACCTGTTTTTCCAGTGGTATAAAGTTATATTCTGGGCCCCTAAGCAAGAGTTTCACTGAGGGATGCTCTTAATGTTTCTGAACCTCACTGTAACAGACTTGAACTGAAGACAGTATTGACGACCCAAGGATAATGTGTTTATTTTGGAATTACTTAGGCTTAGTAACCTTAACAAACTTAGTGAGTTTGAAAGTAACAATTACACTTTTATAAGTCCCATACAGCCCCCTTTTGTAATGACCCGAGGAAACACTTATGGTTCCACTGATTCATCTCCTGGGGACCATCAGTTTTCCATTGGTCTCTGGCCAGTCTCTTTTAGACAGTTTCTCTTCTATGCATTTAAAAAATAACATTTGTAGGCGTTTTTCTAAAAATAATACCTGTACTTTGTAGAAAGTTTAAAAAGAAATTAAAAAACAATTTGAAAAGAAACCTACCATCCAGACATAATTACCTTAAACATTTTGAGGAATGCATATGTGTGCATGTATATATTTATTTATATATGTGTGGGATGTGTGTGTGTGTGTGTATGTATGTATGACTAGAGATAGAAAAAAATTACCATATGCATCTATGTGTGGATTAAAGGAGGAAGGTGTTTAGAACTGAATTGGAATCACCATATACTACTTTGTTAATTTAATAGTATACTATTACAGATATCATTAAAAAAAAAAAAAAACCAGATCACTTGCTCTCATTTATAAAGTTGTGGCAAAGAACAGCTTTGGCAAAATCCCCAAGTAATTAATACACTAGTTATATTCTGTCCAACTTCTTAACAAGTTATTGAATAACCTTTTCTTCCCTGTAAAATTTTTCTGAGATATATTTGTTTTCTTATGATTTTATAGCTTGTTAAGAATAAAAGAATTAGGAATTTAAAAGTATAAGCTGGGGAAAGTCAAAGCTTTTTTCAAGTGTCAGATAAAATTCTTGTAGGCTAATGTCTCGGAAAGAATGATAGGCAGATTCATTAAATTAAGATCTTGTTTATGTGTGTCTAGAATAACTTGTTTTCAGGGAACTGTCTGATGGCATTAAGCCATTTAGACCCACAGCTAGAATTTCTTCAGGCATGTTTGCATTTCAGGGGTTGAGGCAAGCAGGACTTTGTCCATTAGGTGTGGCCTAATTTGTTGAACTTTGAAGTAGGACACATTCCGTAGCTGCTTCACTTCATTGCTGTTTGGCCTAGGGCAAGTTATTTAACCTCTCTGAGCCTCACCTGTAATATTTTTCCTTACCTGTAATATTTGAGTGGCTAATAGTTTTTATCTCACATAAGTGAGAGTTTGAGATACTCTAAGATTAAATGAGATACTGTGTGCCTTGCAATTAGGAGGTTTAGTGAATGGAAATTCTCTCCCCGTCTCTTCAGGTCTGTCAATACCCTTAGTGTTACCTGAATTGAATTAAACTTGGTTTGATGTTCTCAGATATCAAGAAGTAACTTTTGGTACCTTAACAACAGAGTGGCTGAGTTTTTATTCTATAAATTTTGATGACTGTCTGAAATTTGAGACATGGTTGATTTTCACAGAGAGATTGAGTATGGCTTAAGGCTCAGATTTTGGTTAGTAAAAATGGATTTTAACATAATTGTGGATTGTAATTTAACATTTCATATATACATTTTGGTGTGTTGAAATCTTTGACATACTTGTAAATTTTGATTTCTCTTATATTTCACTGTATTGATGGTTCATGGTTTGTGGTGTACAGTCTTAACAATATAGCCTCTGCAGTAGATACTGAATTTGAATTTTATAGAACCTTTTTATTATGGGAGTTCTCAAATATACCCTACCATAGATGAGTTTAATGAGTCCTCAAGTGTTAGCATCCAACTAGGGTTATCAGCTCACAGCTGCTTTTGTTTCCTATGTTGTTTTCCCTTTCCCATTATTTTGAAGCAAATTCCAAACATTGTATTGTAAAACTGAGTTACAGTACATGAAATTTGTCAGTTTGGTATCCCCCACACATTGATATATAGATACATTCTCATTCATCTCTTTTGGATTGAATTTTTACTCTTTCAGTGTAGATGTAGTCAGCTTTAATTATATTAAGTGTTATCCTACTTTTTAAATTTTCTCATAGTTACAGTTTTCTTTCTTCCTTCCTTCCTTCCTTTCTTTCTTTCTTTCTTTCTTTCTTTCTTTCTTTTTAAGATTTTATTTATTAGAGTTTATTTATTAGAGAGAGACTGAGGTAGTGACAGGGAGAGGGAGAAGCAGGCTCCCTGCTGAGCATGGAGCTCGACTCAGGGCTCCATCACAGCACCGTGAGATCATGACTTGAGTGGAAGGCAGATGCTTAACCCACTGAACCACCCAGGTACCCCTAAGCACAGTTTTCTAATAGTGAATTTTATTCAGTATTATTAGAAATTTTGTGCTGATACATAAGTAAAGCACAAGCTTCCATTCTAACCATATGTGGTAGGTTTGTCTGGTGACAAGTTTATAAAGTAACCTTATCTCCACTCCTATCTCTGCTACTATCTCTATTAGATGTTTTAAGAAGAATTTGAAGTGCATTTCTGAGTGCAGATAAGGATTTGGAAAAAAAAAAAAAGTTCTGTAACTTAGTTCTAACGTACTGGGGAAGCTTCTTAGGCCAATATTGTTTTGTTCAATATAAGTTGTCCTTCAGGAATGGCAATTGCTAATACTTAATTTTTTTAGAAAAGCTTAGATTAGAAATATAAATTTGGTTAAGTCACAGTATAGTTTTTCCTTTTTTTCTTTATTTTTTGTATTTTAAACAATAGGGTTTTACACCTTGTTGGACTTTTAATGTTTCTGTGGTGTATGAGTATGGGTTGGGGGGGTTGGACTAATTTAAGGCAGCTCTGTTCCATGAATCTATGTACATTTCATGTTTGAGGTTTCTTGGCTAGAAAAAAGCCAGACCTTATAGGTTAGTGTTTTTTACTCTTAAAGCACATTGAGCAGGTATAGGTTGAACATTTTACAAAGTGTACAGATAATCTTCCCTCACATTTTAAAGATCAGATGGCAGATGTCAGGTAGCTGAGCTTAAATTGAATGTTTAAAGCTGCATTTAATTTTTCTTACACTTTTTGTGACTAAATTTATGTAGTTATTTGACTATAAATTAATTTTTTCCTGTGCTTAATTTTTTTGGTATAGTTTATCCATATTTTCTTGGAACCTTAGGTACACTATTTGAGCCAGAAGATTTTATATAAAGCTTGAGCTAAGTTAAATGAAATTGTTAGCATGAAATGGAAGCTAGCAACTTTGCAGTTTTAAAATCCTTGATAGTTTGGGAAGCGTAATAACTCAACTGTAGGAGGTGAGGTAATGCCCAGTTATGAGGTATCAGTCATTCTAAATGTGCCCTGATGACTAATTAAACACTTTTAGAACATAAGTATTATGCTGTTTTACCAAATTGGCAATTGAAAATTCATGGAGTACAGTGCATAGCTAATTGAATTATCTTAATCAATGAAAATGAAAATTTGTATGTCTGATTTTTAAAATGTGCTATATATAGGGGTGCCTGGGTGGCTCAGTGGGTTAAGTATCAGACTCTTGATTTCGGGTTGCGTCATCATGATCTCAGGGTGGTGAGACTGAGCCCTGTGGTAGGGCTCTGTGCTCAGCAGGGAGTCTGCTTGAGATTCTCTTTCCCTACCCCTCCTTTTTCTTTATCCCCCTCTGCTCTCCTGCTCATTCACTCTCTCAGAAAAAATGTGCTGTGTGTATTAATTTGAAATTCTGTGCTGTTAATGTTAGGTTTTTGGAATGTTTATTTGAGTCTACATATGATTAGAGTATCTTAGAACATGCTGAATTACAGTCTAAGAAATTGGGTGCAACTCTATCCTGATGCCTAGTAGAGTCATCTAGGGCTTTAAAAATACCAAGGTCTGAGACCGTTTAAATAAGGGTCTATGAGTTTAGGGCACTGGCACTGGTAGATTTGAAAAGCTCTGCAGATGAGTCTAAAGTTGAGCTGGGGTTGAAAGCCACTGGCTTGAGAATACACGTTCCAGTACCTGTTACTTGCTGTGGTTGTCCTCGAAAGGCAAACTGCCTTCTTAAAAGAAGAAACAGCTATTTTTTCCTTGCTTTATTTTTAGGAAGGATTCTGGGTCATTTTTTATTAAAGTTGGGATTTTAAGGATTTAAAGCCTCATCATTAATCCCGTGGTCCATTGGAGAGGGGAGAGCAAAAAGGTTAAACTCTTAGTATATATAAGATAATTGTAATCAGACCTGACAATTTGTTAACTGTTTCCTCCGTGCTAGTCACTGGGAGGCTAAGGGTTTGACATCTGTTGTCTTACTTAAGCTCCATAATAACTTACAGCAGTGATTGCCATTTTACTGATGGGGAAAGAACGTTTAAGTAATTTGCATTGACTGAGAACAGTGGGGTGGCAATGCTGGGGGCGAGAGTGACTTGCTGCCCCCTCTCCTGTGCTGCCTGACTCCACCCAGTTTCCTTAGACACACATCATTGCCATGGAATTTACTTCGATTTGTTATCTATTAGAGGAAAATGGCTCCTTTATAAAGGACATTATTTATTATTCAAATGAATTACACTCGAATAAAAGCTTACTAGCTTTTTATGGATTGTCATTTGGGTGTACATTATCTTGAAAGTACTTAGTTTTGGAGTCACTTGATGGAATCAGTTGAGGTGGGGTGGGGGAGAGGGGGGAGAGAGGAAGTAAGCTGAGAGAGGGAGGGAGGAGGAAAGAAAACAGACACATGCATAGGAAGGTAACACAGATTTAATCATTATTCTTGTGGCTCTGACCTTGTAATTTGTATGTGTCATTTGTTGAAAACGTGTATTTGCAGATCACTTTAAAATACAAAGTGATAAAAAAAATGCAAAGTGATTATATTGTGGGACTTAGAATATACACCAAGAGTAGGTGTAACGTGAATGGGTTTCTTTTTGTTTGTTTGTTTGTTTAAAATAATTTTTTATTGCCCAGGATATTTTTTTTCTTGTGTCTTGTTTTTTTGTTTGTTTTCTTTTTTGATAACTATAAATTCAAGCTTAGTGAAGCTTGCTTTGTCTTGAAAAAACAAAACAAAACAAAACAACAAAGCTGTTCTATCATTTGCTAATCTGATCTCATTTGAAGAGAGAGATGGTAGTTATCCTGCAAGTATAAAATTTATACCATGAATGATGCAGGTCTAAGTCTAGTGGCACTAAAAGGAGACGATAGCATTGTTGACAATATTATAATCTGCTGGTGGCATTTGCGGAAAAGAAGCCCTTTCAAATTTCTAAATAACAGTAAACTCTGTTAGGAAACTCTAAAGTGTCTTACAGGCCAAAAAGGCAATGAGGTTAGTAAAATGCCTCAATAGACTTTGAATAAAATACTGGATTTGAGAGTTACTGGAACTTGGATATGTAAATATAGGGTGGCAGGTTGGGTCATGCTTACAATGGTCTCAAGTTCAAATAAACTATTGTGACAATACACCACTTCACAGGTCACACGCTTTTCTGGGGCTGTTCTTTCCTTCAGTAGGTGCTGGCAGAAGGTGTGCCAAGTCACTTTCCAATACAGATGCCTAGGCCCACAGCCAAAACATTAGAGAGGAAGAGAGAAGGAATGAACACCTTAAGGAATTCTGCAGAGAAAATACTCCCTTTCTTCATGGCCCCACTTTTCCTCATGCTTAAAGAGACAGAGCGTTTGGGGTGTCTGAAGTGGAACTCCTTAGGTGGAATGTTTTCAGGTCTGCTGGACCAGTCAGACACCCAGTCAACGCTTTTCTTCAACAAATCAACTTCTTTCTCTCCTTCTGCAACTTTTTCTGACTGAGAGCTATGGTCCCTGCTGGTGTGCCATCTCCACATCAAACATAATCTGCCCATCTTCTTGTGGGGAAGGGCTTGTCACAGTGAGAACTGGCTCTTGAACTACTCTGTCCTGATTTGTATTGTGCATCCAAAAGAATCTTCTCCATGTCTCCATTGTGGATAGAGGATGAGGATGGTTCATGTTCTAGCCCCCCATTTTTCCCATTGCCATTATCATTGCCATTGCTGCTGTTCATGGGTAGCTCCACCCAGGAACTGTTGAGGCCGGCTGGCGGGGGCAAAGGTTGTTCACCTTCCTCGCAGTTGTTGTGCGGGAGCGGTGGCTGCTCTACTAAATGAGATAACATTGTCAGGTGGCAGGAAGGGCTTGCGGCCGCAGCAGGACCGTCTCTGGTTCTCCGGCAGCAATACCGTGAATGGGATTCTTTATTACACACCTGTTTCCTTCTCAACCATCTCTCCTTGGACTCTTAACTGGGGCTTTCTCTCCCCTGCATCAGCTCTAGAATTTTGTTGATACATTGCTTTGTTAATGGTCTTCCTCCTCTTCTTTAGTGAGTTTGAATTCTTTCCCCCTAATTTTTAGAATGAGTTGAGGAGGCAGCCCATCTGTGCTCAGTATACATATTTATTTATTTATTATTTTTTAATATACATATTAATAGGAAAACTGTCTCAATTTTCTGGTGTCTTCACTTTTCAAAAACTAAAGATTTTTTGCTTTGCCAAATGTGATATTCTTTTTCCTTTAATGGGTTTTGTGCCACATTTAAAATTAAAACATTCTAAAAATATTTATAATTTAAGGGGGTTATATTTCAATTACAACCATGGTGCATCAGTTGGACATTATTCAGTTGTTAAAAATGTACTACATATATAATACAGAAGTGCGTTTTCCTGACTTTTATTGAGAAATAATTGATGTTCATCATTATATAAACTTTAGGTATTCAGGATGGTGGTTTGATTTACATGTATTGTGAAATGATTATTGCGATAGATTCATTTAACCTCCATCATCTCATAGATTAAAAAAAAGGAAGAAAGAAGAAAAGAAAAAAAGAAAAAAATGTGATCTTAAGGTTTACTCTTTTCAAACCTTCTGTATATCATACAGCAGTGTTAGCTGTAGTCTTCATATTGTATAGAAGTACATTTTGGGGATAAAGGTAGTAAAGATGGGTCTCTGCCAGTCCTCAAATCAATGCAGATTAATGATAGCAGAAGTTATTTTCAGAAGTAGAGATTAGTTTTTCTTATACTACGAAATTCAAGCTTGCTTTGAAGTTGAATCCTGGGTGAAGTTACTATAGATAGATGACGTTGGACTAAACTGTGAAACCTCTAGGGCAAGACAAACCCTTCTCAGGCCAAATTTTGTGTTACGGTAGTTAAAATATAAGGAATTCTGATGTACCTTTGCTTTGAGGAGATAAACAAAGCAGTAGTGCTTTTTAGTTCTATTATTTAACCTGCTTTTCTCATGCCTGCTGATGTGATCTTCCCCCGACCCCAGATAAACAGGGGTCACATGACGACGGAAGCCAAGAGAGCTGCAAAGATGGAGAAGAAGATGAAAATTTTGCTTGGGGGTTACCAGTCTCGTGCTATGGGGCTCATGAAACAGTTGAATGACTTATGGGACCAAATTGAGCAGGCTTACTTGGAGTTACGTACTTTTGAAGAACTCAAGAAACATGAAGATTCTGCCATTCCCCGGAGGCTAGAGGTAACATTATTGCTTTGCAGCATTGCTTAAAAAGAGAATTGCAAAGAATTACCAGGGCCTTCCTGTTTTTTCTTTTTTCCTGTGCAGACTTTCTCTGAAGTTGATACTGTCTGGCTTTTTTCAATGAAAGCCTGAAGTTTTTGACTTTCTTATCTAGAATTGTCTGTGTGTAGATGGTTAGACCAGGCCAGTGATGGATCCAATGGCTTTTCCTTTACTAATTTTCTGGTTTGTTTATTGATACACTGTGAAATAGAATGAGTAACCCTTGTGATTTGTCTCCCTGAAGCTTAATTGCATCCCATCCTTATAGCTCTCTGAGGTATATTTAACCAGTGTCTGTTTTATAATTTAGGATGCTGGAAATATAGCTGGTCATTCTAAAGCAGGAAATTCCTTTGGCAGGATTTAGTTTAACTTTATTTCCCAAGTGTGCATGATAATTGCTGCCCAGGTAAAGGGCAGTCAGGGCTTATTGAAGTGCGTTTAGGGGTGTTGATAGGGTGACAGTGGTTTGTTTATCTGAGATGGCAGCAGAGACTTTGCAACAGGATGGTAGTTATTTGGCCAGAGAATAGTTGCAGCAGTGGTTTTATAGCGTAAGTAGTTGCTATTTCTTGTTTCTCTGGGGGAATACTTAACTCTTTAAGAGTCATGATGTAGCTCAGCTATTTGTAAGATGATAAAGTACCGTAAGATATTTTTAATTTTCAGTGTGTTTGCATATGAAATAATTATTTAATATTTTTGTCTCTTCAAGTGTCTAAAAGAAGATGTTCAGCGACAGCAGGAAAGAGAAAAAGAACTTCAGCATAGATATGCTGACTTGCTGCTGGAGAAAGAGACTTTAAAGTCCAAATTCTGAACATAGTTTATATTCTGTCACAAGATGAATTAATTACTGGTTTTCATACTCTGGAAGGCTGAAACTGATGATTATCTTCATTGACAAATTTGCCCACAATCTGTGGCTTTTCAGTTGTTTATTTTAAATGATATCGATCTTACACAGTCTACGTATAAAGACTTTAACTCCACAGGACATTTTAGGGTTTAAATTATTAAGATGATCATTCTTTTAGCAGTGTCATATTTGCAAAATTTTTTTAGTTTTGGCCTTTAATTTTAAAAGTCTGATTTTAAGTGCTGCCTGTGAGTAAACTCCTGAATAAAAACAAAATATAAAAAATTGAGAGTGTAGCCTTTTGTTTGAAGTAATTAGATACTTAAAGTGCCCACAAACCAGCAAGTATGTACTCTGTGTCATATTTAATGAGTAACTCTTGGGTAATCAAAATGGTGATCCAGTATCTTAATTCCTTAAGAGGAGTCCTTTTGTGGCTTTGTTTTAGCAGAGAGTACTACTGTTTCTCAGTACACTGACAAGATAGATTAACATTTTAACACCTTAGAGTTTTTTTTTTTTTTTCTTTTCTCAGTTTAACTTTAGGGAAGGTATCTTCTCTGCTCAGCTACTCAATTTATGGATTAGGACTCAAGAGATTCAATTTTTATCGACCTGTTCTTTTCTTGTAAATGTCTTTTTGACAAAGGCATGTTAAAGATTAATTTTAATAAGACTATTGAACTTTAGTAAAGCTTTGTGTTTATCTTAGCAAGTTCATTACCAAGTATAGAATTTGGGGAATGGGTAGGAATGGGAAGACCTGACTCTATAATTCACATGAAATCTTTTGGGACAGTTATTAGTTGGCTACAGTGTGTTGGACTTATGTGGGAAATTTCCCAATCTTAAGAATCCTAGGGACTAAAAGGAGGGAAGGAGGGATTCATTCATGAAGTCATCAGATATTTATTAACTATATACCCAGTGTCAGAGTCTTGGAGATAGAACATTGAATAACGTAGGCATGACTCCTGCTTTGTGGTGCTTACGGTCTGTTGGGAATTTTAAAAAGTGACCAAGGTTCGCATAATTTCAGAACTGGCAGTCTCGGTGCGTTGTAGATAGACGGCGAATGCTTTTGCCATATAGCAGTGCAGGTTTAACTGGCAGATAGCTCTGCATTATCTTTGTTAGTACCCTGGAAAGCCCAGGGTTCTTTACCAACAGGACTCCGAGAGCGATTTTGGTAACTGTTTTCACATTCACATTTATCGACTTCTCTTACAAGCATTCATTAAGTGATTGTGTTAAAACTAGTGTTGGAAAGCATGTTTACGTCTCAGTAACTTTGGGACAGAAATTAATTACGCTAAAGAGCCAAAAAACCCCCACCAGCATGAGTGAGATCTCTTTGAAATACTAGAAATAACACTGAGATAAGAAAATGCAGTCTCTAAAGAAAAAAAATACCTAACAGCAGGTGTAGACTTAAGCTGTCCAACCATTTTATCCTCCCTATTTTCACATCTGCTTTTCTGGGAAAATTAGTTGTGAAGTATGATGTCCTACAGTACATTTCTCCTAAAATGTGACTGCCCTATTGGCCCTGTAGAATTTGATTTGCTAATAGATTATTTAGGAAAATTGCATTTTTACTAAGTGAGTTTAGTCTCTTGGGCTTTTGTTCTTTCTTTTTTTTTTTTTTTAAAGTAGGCTCCACATCTAGATCTAGGGTGGAGCCCAGACACAGGGCTGAACTCACAACCCTGAGGTCAAGACCTGAGCTGAGATCAAGAGTGGTGTGCTCACCCAACCGAGTCACCTAGGTGCCCCAGTCCAATTTTTGACATGGGGATTTTGCTAGCTGTGTAAGACGAATAGGATAACTACGTATATTTTTCTTTCATCAAGCAGTTATGTTATTGGAGTGATTTGTTCCATTGAAGATTGAAGATTGCGCTTAAGAAACTTCTGATCTGAGAGCCTTTTTGGGAAGTAATTTCTTGCTAACAGTTTCTTCTGTGACTATGTTACCTCTTTTTAAATGGAAGTATCTTTAAATTTGATTTTAAAATTTTGTTTTAAAAAATTTTGTTTTAAAATGTATTTCTCCTTTTGTGTTTGTTATTTGCTAAATTTAAGTAATTTATACTTTTCCAGAAAACTTAATTTGGTTGAAATTTAAGACATTTATTTGCAGAGGATTTTAATAGAGAGTAAGAAATCTCATATTAAGTCTGTTACTGGTAAGTTAAAGAAATTGACCTTAGTTTTACCATTTCCTGTTTTTTTCCTTGATTTGACTTGCTAAAGGTAATCTTTTCTCTTCAGAAAAAACCCTGGTGTTTGGATTTATCACTTGCCATTTGTTTTAAAATATATTAATTTTTCATTTTATGTGTATTTCTTTTGTTTTCTGTAGAGTTTCTTGCCCTGTTTGAGTCTGATGATTTTGTTCTTATTTGTATACAAATGAAGGGTTTTGGTTATCTCTAATTTCAGATATCCCAGCTACTGTTGTGTCTTGTTTTCTAAGTAGTTTATTATTATTGTCTTAAATTTTTGGTTAAATAAGAATATTTAAAAATTTCTGTGTGGTTGGCTTTTTTTTTTTTAATTGTTGCTACTTGTAGCATTTTTACCTTGTAGCAAGGAAATATGGCTTATGTAGTTTCTGCTTTTTAGAATTGAGGTTTTGTGGGCTCCTGGGTGGCTCGTTGGGTTAAGCGGCTGCCTTCAGCTCAGGTTCTGACTGAGTCCTGCATCAGGCTCCCTGTTCAGCGGGGAGCCTGCTTTTCCCTCTCTCTCTGTGCTGCTCTGCCTACTTGGACTGTCTGTCTCTCTGTCAAATAAATAAATGAAATCTTTCAAAAAAAATTGAGGTTTTTGGGGCCCAGCATTTTAAAAACAGTTCTATGAATGTTGTAAGTGAAGCTTTATGCAGTTTGTATGCGACAGAGGTGAATGAACAGTATTCAGTCACTCTAATTATATTATTCAAACTTTATTTTCTTATCTTGTATAAGTGTCTTAAAATCTTCTAGATCTTTCTCTCAATTTCAGCTTGTCTTTCAAGCTTTTGTTTCATACATTTTGATACTGTTGTTTAGTATGTAAATTCTTGTGTCTGTTGGGGTCATTCATAAAAGACTTGCTAGTCTATAAAGTTACTCTTTCTCCTTTATACTTCTGCTTTGAAATTTACCTCTTTGAGATTGGAATATTCTTTTTTTGTTATTTATATTTGTTTGATTAGTTGTCTTTTTTAAAACTTCTATATATATATAATAGTTTTCTGTCTCTAAATAGGATGTTTTGTTGGATTTTATATTTCATCCCATTTGGAGGATTTTTGCAATTTAATAGGGGAGACTAATCTATTTGCTTTTATGTTAATTACTGACTCTGGTCTTCTGTGATCATGTTTTATGCTTTCTCACTGATACCCTCTCATTTCCTAAATGGACTGTAATGTCCTGGGCTTTAATTTTCTTAGTGATTTAGGAAATATGCATTCTCTTTTACGTTTTACAGATAATGATGGTATCATTTCGGGTTCAGGATCCATTCAAGAGAAAGAAACCATGGGGTCCCTGGGTGGCTCAGTCGCTAAGCATCTGCTTTCAGCTCAGGTCATGATCCCAGGGTCTTGGGATTGAGCCCTGCAATCGGGCTCCCTGCTCAGCAGGAAGCCTGCTTCTTCCTCTCCCACTCCCTATCCTTGTGTTCCCTCTCACTGTGTTTCTGTCTGTCAAATAATAAAATCTTTAAAAAAAAAAAAAAAAAGTAAAAGAAATAAACCATACCAGTAATTTGAGCAGGGAAATTTAATATGAAGAATTACTAGTAATAGGAGGTTAACCACGAAGATGGGCAAAGACAACTTTAAAAGAAACACAGAGCTAGCAGATGCAGAGAGGAGCCACTACTTGTAGATTAAGAGTACTCAAGTAGGGAACATTCTTTTTTTTTTTTTTCCTAAAGATTTTATTTATTTATTTGACAGAGAGAGATCACAAGTAGGCAGAGAGGCAGGCAGAGAGAGAGAGAGAGGAGGAAGCAGGCTCCCTGCTGAGCAGAGAGCCCGATGTGGGACTCGATCCCAGGACCCTGAGATCATGACCTGAGCCGAAGGCAGCGGCTTAACCCACTGAGCCACCCAGGCGCCCGGGAACATTCTTTTTTATGCTGAATAATATTCTATGTGTTTGTGTATATGTGTATATGTATCACATTCTTGTTAGATAAGAAGAATTCATTGGTATTCATTGGTAGATTATCTGGGTTGTTTCCACATCTTGGCTACTGAATGGTGCAATGAATATGAGGGTGCAGATGGTTTTTGGAGTCAGTGTTTTCATTTTCTTGAATAGATACCCAGAAGTAGAACTGCTGAATCATATGGTAATTCTATTTTTAATTTTTTGATGAGGCTCCATACTGTTTTTTACAGTGGTTGCACCAGTTTACATTCCCACAAACAGTGCATGGGGGTTCCTTTTCTCCACATCCTCACCAACACTTAATATTTCTTGTATTTTTGATACTGGCCATTCTGACGGGTGTGAGGTGATGTCTTATTGCAATTTTGATTTGCATTTTCCTGATGATTAATGATGATCATCTTTTCATATGCCCTTTGGCCATCTGTATGTCTTTGGAAAAATGTCTCTTTAGGGCCTCTCTGCCCATTTTTAATCAAAATTTTTTTTCTGTTGGGTTGTATGAGTTCTTTATTTATTTTAGATATTACTCCCTTACCAGATACATGATTTGCGAATGTTTTCTCCCATCCAATAGCTTGTTTTTTCATTTTGTTGTTGGTTTCATTTGCTGGGCAGAAGATTTTGAGTTTGATGTAGCCCCACTTGTGTATTTTTACTTTTGTTGCTTTTGGTGTCATATTTAAAAAAAAAAAAATCACCAAGACCTACGTCAGGGAGCTTACTGCCTGTGTTTCTTCTTGGAGTTGTATGGTTACAGGGCTTACGTTTAAGTCTTTAATCCACTTTGAGTTAATTTTTATGTGTGGCATAAGTCGAGGTTCGACTTTCACTCTTTTGCCTGTGGCTGTCCAGTTCTCTCCCAGCACCATTTGTTGCGACTGTTCTTTCCCCAGTATATATTCTTGGCTCCTTTGTTGTAAATTAATTGGCCGCATATGCATGGGTTTATTTCTGTGCCGCGGGTTCTGTTCCGTGGATCTTTGTGCCTGTTTTTATGCCAACACCATACTGTTTTACTTACTGTAACTTCCTAATGTAGTTAGAAATCAGAGAGTGTGATAGATATGACTTACATAAAAGATTTTTGGGGTCATCAGTTTTTGAAAGTGTAAAGGAATCCTGAGATGCCCCAAAATTGAGATCTGCCAGTTTAGATTAAACTGGCTGGATATATGGAATATCTGCTCAGGATATCCATAGACCTCTTGGTCTTTGATCAGAAGTGTGGTGCTGAGAGAGAGGTGGGTGGTGGCTGTGTCCTGTGTGTGCGATGTGGCACTGTCCTGTCCTTACTCTCATTCTTGGATTCTGAGGCTTTTCAATTTAAATAGCAGCAGAAGTGACTAGATTTTGTTGTTTTTTATTCTTCTTCGTATCTTGATAATAGAGAGGTGAACACAACAGCAATTAGTGCAGTAAAAATCTCCTTTTCAGATGGGGTAACTGAAATCTCATGAGGGGAGTGGATTGCCCAAATAGTGAAATTGGTGTTCAGACTGAATGTAGGCCTTGTTTTTCCACTGTAGCCAGCCATCATGGGATCTGAAATCTCAAACACAGTGAATCCAAGGACACTTGTTTGTTTTAAAACAACCCCTTATACTGTGTCTGATAAACTTGAGAGACTCCTCTCCCTGAACACTGGCATAAACAAGTTTTAAAGAAATCCATCTTTTTGAATAATTTGAATAATACACCTGTCATGAATAGTCACAAATAATTATGGAGGTTCTTTCTTTATCTTGGGAGTGTGTCTTGTGCTGATTCCCCTTGAAACTGATTTCATGGGAGAGCATTTGTTATCCTTTCCCACCACCATCACTTGATGTTCTGCCCCCATGTCCCTCCTTGCACAACGTTTGGTGGAAGGTACTTGAAGATTGTCCCAGTGTATAGTGAAGTGGCCAGAAAACAGAAATTGGACCAGATTTTAGAAGTAATGCATATGGCTTGCCTCTAGGAGGCATGTTATGGGTTAATTGGAAGATTAAACATGTAATATACTCTCTGCTTCCAGAATAGCCCTTGCAGGGAAACTTAATTTTCTTTTCTTTTCTTTTCTTTTCTTTTTAAGATTTTATTGATTTGTCAGAGCATAAGCAGAGGGAGAAGTGCGCTCCCTGCTCAGCAAGGACCCTGAGATCATGACCTGAGCTGAAGGCAGCCGCTTAACCAGCTGAGCCACCCAGGCATCCTTGAAACTTAATATTTGACAGAGAGTAGAACTGTTCAAAAAATGTGGGTAATGGTTATTTCATGACTTCCAAGGAGAACTCCGTACTCCCCAACAAAAAAGGCTAGGTCTGCTAACTATAGTTTTAAATTTAAAATTCTTGAGGAAGGAGATGTCAAGAAAACTTGTCCAGATTGAGGATTTGCTTGCTTGGGGAATCTTTAAGTTTTTAACATCTGTGGAAGTGTCCAGTGTCTGCCCTTCAAAGTTCAGAATTGGTCCACAAAATCTGGTAGAGGAAGAAGAAAGGGGATGGCAGCCATGTTTTAATATGGTGTTTGGTTATGAGAACTGAGGCCCAGCAGTGAGCCAGTTCATCTGACCTGAGACTTCACGCTCTCCCTCAATGGACTGAGCTCTTCATGCCTCACTATCTAGCCCTAGTAGGGGCTCCCCAAGTGTGGACGAGGCAGCGAAGGTCTGTACTTAATTCCAGAAGTGCTGCTGGTGCTTCAAAAACAAAAACAAAAGCAAAAACAGGTCTTTGGAACTGCTTCTTGGAATTGTTTTGCATTTCTTTTTCTTTCTTTTTAAAGATTTTATATATACTTACATGTTGGAGAAAGAGAGTGAGCACACAAGCAGGGGGAGTGGCAGGCAGAGGGAGAACAGACTACCTGCTGAGAAGGAGCCTGATGCTGGGCTTGATCCCCGGATCCTGGGTTCATGACCCGAGCGGAAGGCAGACTCTTAACCGGCCGAGTCTCCCAGGCGTCCTTGTTCTGCGTTTCTTCAGTGGTGCTCAGGAAAGCCTGACTTGGAGGCCGTTTCTGTCATGGGGTTGGGAATGAGAGAGATGGAGG
Source organism: Mustela erminea (assembly GCF_009829155.1). Classification (NCBI taxonomy): domain Eukaryota; kingdom Metazoa; phylum Chordata; class Mammalia; order Carnivora; family Mustelidae; genus Mustela; species Mustela erminea. Next base: position 91,005,737 of record NC_045617.1, read on the forward strand.
CAGAAAGACTGGTGAGAAGTTCTTGCAGGAGCTCAAGGTTGGGTCACCCCAAGGTGATGAGGGTGGAGACAATGAAGACAAGCATCCAAGGGGTTTTCTGAAGGTAGAATTAAAAAGTGATGGGACCTGGATATGGAAGCAGAAAGATAGTGCTGGATTAGTCCTCTCTGACAGAGGATGGTGAGGGGAACTGATTTTGGAGAAAAGATGAAATGTTCGCTTCTGGTGGAACTACCAAGCAGGCCTTGGGTCTGGAGGTCAAAAGGACTGTCATCCCCAGAGACTGTACTGATTCAAGAAACAAACACTGTGAAGTGCTTATAATAACAGCTTGCATTTAGTAAGCACCTGTCATGAGAGGGATAGTGCTAAATCCCTGTGTAGTAACTTAATCCTCACAAAACCGAGAAGTATAGGCGCTCTCATATCCTCATTTGATAGATGGAGGGAAAGTGGTTCCAGAGGGCAAATTATACCCATCTCTCCCCCAGTTAAGACTGAATTAAGTGAGAGTAGGAAACAAGAAGTAGTAAATGAAAATATCACCGTTATTACAGATTAAACAGGACTGGAAAATAGGGCATAGATTTGTGCTAACAGTGGCTTCCTAGTACTTTCCTCCGCTCAGCACAGCCCCCTATGAGCCAGGGCGAGTTTGTGGAGGAAATGCCTTCACTCAGACTGCTGCCTCTCTGGCAGAGACACTGGTCTCTGAGGGCTTTGGTCCTCTGTGTTTGAACGGGTCTGGCAACTTCACGAAGTTCTGTTGATTGCTTATGGCCGCAGGTCCGTTTATAAAGCAGGACCGATTTCCTAGAAGACAGGCTTCAGGATGATAATTTCGAGAGAACCTAGCCTTCAGCAGGCAGAGGGGGCTGGGGGTCATGGCACTGGAACCACTGCTGCCTCTTCTCGGTGGAATGTCTCCATGGACTTCAGGAGCATCGTGGTCTTAGGCGTCACTACACCAAGGGTGGCCTCTGCGCCAGTGGCTTTAGTATCACTGGTCCCACTGGATGGGAATCTGCATTTTAAGGTGGTTCCCCAGATAGTGTGCATGCACACTGAAGTTTGGGAAACTGCTGAAACTGTACCCAGGAGCTGCCTTATCCCTGAAGGAGAAGCTTGTTTTTCTCCTGCTTGCTCCCCACTCTGAGGAAGCCTTGATTAATATTCCCCTCCCTGCAGAGGCCTTCCTGCTCTGAAGGCTGCCGACCACCCCTTCCTTCGATCATCATTATATCAACAATTTGTCCGTTATTTGGGAGCAGTGAAAAAAGCCTTCTCAAAACATGCCCTGAAGCTCATGGGGCTTATGTGATAACTTACTCAAACCAACCTGATACTTGCTTCATTTCCCTGCATAGTCCACTCCAAAGAGTTTTTAAAAAGCAATTTTCTGAAACCTTTGGATAGGCCATTTGTTTCAGTATAAGACTTTTCCCCAGAGGGATTTGTGATTATAACTGGAGTGAGAAAACTCTGTTATTAGAAATAATATTTGGTCTTAGAAAACTCTAGAGACCTTGGGTTGAAGAAAGGTGGTAGAAAGGGCAGGTGGAGTCAGGGGTGAGGATGGGGAGAACAAGGACTCTTGCTGTATCCATAAGTTGCCATTTTTGTACTTTAACAAAGAGGCAGAGAAATCCAGGGAAAAATAAAGGTTCAGAAAGGTGCTGGTTCTAGAGCTACACTGTCCAGTATGGACATCAGCTCCATATAGCTATTAAAATGAATATATTAGTTAAATTTAATAAAATTATGTTCAGTCATCCTAGCTACATTTCAAGTGTTCAATAGCCATATTTCCACAATCAAGGACGTTCTTTTGGGCAGTGCTGTTCTAGAAAGTTATATAAGGTTGACATACTGACTGCTGGCATGTAGTAGTAGTTTTTTCTTTTTAAGATTTTATTTATTTGAGAAAGAGCACAAACAGGGGGAGGGGCAGAGGCAGAGCAAAAAGGACAGGGAGACTCCCCACTGACTTAGGGTTTGAAGTTGATGGCCAAGAAAGCACTTTTGAGACATCTTTGGTACAAAAAGGGTGGTTTTGTGAAAGCACAGGGACAAGACCTTTAGGCAGAAAGAGCTGCACCGGGGTCATGAGGAGTGGCCCATTATGTACCCCCAAGTTGGGAGGGGGTTAGGGATAGTATAAGTCTCTAAGGAATTTGGAAGCAAGGTTTCCAGGACCTTGAGGGGGCTGGCTACTGTTGGGAAAATGTCATTTATTACCATCTAATAAAATCTTGGTCATGAGACCCTTCAGATATATATTGGTGGGCCATATATGCTTGGTGGATGATTGCCAACACATATATTGGGGGACTTAGAGATAAAGGAAATTTCTAAAGGAACTTTTGTATGTTAAAGTAGACTTACATGATCCTGTCCAGGAGCAGGAGGCCCAGTGGTTTGGGCTAGGATTGCCTTTTGCCCTTAGCAAAGTATTGACATTGAGGCAGTTGAGTCCCTAGAGGAATGTCACTCTGCCTGTTTCAAGGACTTGCCAGTGGGCAGTAGGTAGTAAGGAAATTTAATAATTTCTCTTTGGCCTTTGTTTCCCATATCAAGGACCTGAGCTGATGTCAGACGCTTAATCAGCTGAGCTGCCCAGCCCCCTAGTAGTCACTTATTTCTCACTCAAAACGGAATTGTACAAGAGGAGATTTGAAGGTCTGCATGGTCTTCCCTCGACATGGTGGGCTAAGTGTGCCTTTCAGCTCTGTGATTCTTGGAAGACAAAACAAGGGCATCTGTGCTCATTTCGTTGAAGTGATAGGGAGCTGTGGGCCTTGTATTGAGCTCGAAGACCTGGTTTCATTGTCTTCTGTCACACTGTGTGTCACACACACACAATAGGGAATGCTAGTGATCTCATTATGTAAGGACAGTCACTGACTGGGAAGTGTGCTTGGGCACCAGAGAGAGGGAGAGAGAGCTGGTGTGGTTCTGATTTAGGCACAGGGCTTAGAAGTTGAAAACTCATGCATCCTTACTCAGTTAAATGCAGCAGCAGCAACAAAAGCAAAAACCACAATAACAAAAAATGCGCTCTTGTCTCCCTGCACTTTCAGTAACTTGCATATTATTCTCTCTAGAAGAAAACTGGCATGGTGAGCAAGGCAGAGGTGAGTGCGTGACTTATTTATTTTAGCGAGCTTGTACTAGGCCGGGAAGAGGAGGAGAGATAAGCAGACTCAGCACTAAGCATGGAGCGCAATGGGGGGCTCGATCCCACTATCCAGAGATCATGACCTGAGCTGAAATCAGGAGTCTGACACCTAGCCGGCCAAGTTCCCCAGGTGCCCCAGAAGTGAGCTCTCTAAACTGTATTAGAATATGAAGCTGTCCAAGTTTAGCATTGCTTTTGAGGTTCAATTTTAACAGGTTAGAAACTAATCTTGAGGTAGGCTGATTTACATAACAAAACCTTAGTCTGGCCTCTCAGCAAAATGGGATTTTCAAACATGGAGGTATTCCCTTTCTTCTAGAGCTCAACATTTTATGTAGGGGTTTGCACATATAAAATGTGTCTGTACATTGCCTGCCTAAAATGCAAAGCGCCTTGTCTTTGCAGTTTTTCTCCTCTGTCGCTAAGCTTTTTTCTTTTGACTCATTTCATAGCCCTGTTGGTTGGTTCTCCTCGCACATAAGTACAACAGCATCCCAGAATTCACTCTGTGCACGGGGCTTTGATAGCCTTTTTCAGTGTATTTCAAACTCTGTTGAGATCACATGGACTCGGTGTGATCCCAGGTGCAAACCCGCTTACTCAGCAGTACTGAAGTGGATGGAAGAGAAGGAATGCCCAAGTCAGGCTCCGCAGCTGAAGACGAGATTAGGGTGAGGACAAGGGTTAGGGGGCCTTCACAGTGCAGCCTACTTGTCATTCTCATGTCTGCTTGGCCATCTCAGGCCCGGGGACATGGAGATTGCTGCCAGAGGACAGTTTTCAAGTGAGCCCAGCAAACGCCAATCCATCCGACAACCTGGATATTTCCCCACAGCGCGTCAAAGAGAGAGTGATTGTTCTCTGTATTTGAGAGTCTGTGTGGGGCATGCAGACCTGTCTAGGCCCTCTAGGATGTTTGAAAAGGACAAAAGAAGCTCGTAGACCTTAATTTCTACATTTCCTCAACTACACGATCAGGGCACATACCGTATCGCAAAGCTGGAAAGCAGCAGGAGGGCAGTTCAGGGGCTGTCTCAGCACTGGCAGAAAAACAACACCCAGTCCTGCAGTGCAGAGTGGGGTAAGCATGCCCACACGCTGCTCTTTGAGGGAGCAATCAGACAGCTCTAAGATTAACCGCCTACGGCTGCAGCCACGGCACGGGGGAGGTTCCGTGCTGTGCTGTGTCCCGGGGCCGGCCGAGATGTCCACAAAGGGATTCCAGTCATCACAGCAACACTCACACCATGGAACACTGTGTGGGCCTCTGTCCTGCCCTCTCACCTCTGTTTCGGTTTGGTCTTGACTTTGTTCTCTCGCTGGGCCCCATTCAAGTCCAGCAAGGCCAGCTTCGGCTTGCCCTCCTCCACTCAGCCCTCCTCTGTCCTCCGCGGCGCTGACACGTATTTGGTTTCATGTATTCTAGACCTCGTTTCTGCCCCTGCCTCATCTTAGCTCCTCAGCTAGATCAGGAGCTTCTTTGAACCACGTCTTCTCAGGGATCTCCTGGGAAAGATTCATGTGTATCTAAGTATCTTGCTCACTCTTTTTCTTTGGATCTGACTCTGTTTCTCTGACTCTGTGGGTCTCTTTCCCTTCTCCCTCTTGTCTCCTGGCCCTTCTGATCCACTGACACCAGATCCCCTCGGCAGTCCCCGCTCCTGACCCCCACGCCAGCACTTCATCTGGAAGTCACCAATGACTTCCACTGCACTGAACAGGAGGGGAGGGGAAGGGGGAGTCATTGAGGAGAAATTTCCTGGGAATGAGAACAAGCCCTATTCCTAGAGTCACAAGTCCTAGCTTGCAGTCCTGCCTCTGTATATTGTCAGGCTGTGTGACGTGGGGCAAATGACTTGATGTCTCTGAACTTCTCTGTGTGAGAGGCAGCGGTTCTGCTCTTGTGGATTGTCTGGAGAGTCTGGTTAGTGTGGCTTCTGAGCTCCTGAGCACCCACAGCAGCAAGATGCCTTATCACCCAGCTCTTCATGACTTCTTGATCGTGGTTCACGGAGAAAGACACCGGAGAAAGCCTCATGCCATGTTGAGAGCCAAAATATTGTTCTGTGGAGGAAAAGGGGCCTGGGGAGGGGGTGGGGGGGGGGACTGTCGGGGAGGGCCTGCAGATTCGTCATTCCACAGTGTCTTGACTCAGAAGTCCTTGGCATTGGTTTATATCTGAGTGAGTGGACGTGCTGACTAGCTGTCCTTGGTGAACCAAAATACGTTCCTTTGTGGGATTTAAACAAATTAACAGGAAGAGCAGTGTGGGGGATGAGTGTAGAAACACATTTCAGTTTGCGTTTTCAACCCTTCACACGTATGTTCTGAAAGTCACGCTCCAAAAACGGGCCCCTGTCAACCGTACGGTTAGCTGGGTGGTGACCTTCCTCCGTTGTGCTGATGGGGGAGTTAAGAGGGAGACGTCTTTCCCCCGAGGGGCAGGCCGCAGAGCGGGAAGAGTTTTGGATTCCTGCTGCCTCTACCACCAAGCAGCTGGATGACCTTGGGCAAGTGACCTACCTTCTCTGAGCATAAGTCTCTTGTCTTGTAGAGTGGGGGCCTCCTGTGAAGATAAAATGTGAAGTGTCGGGGCCCCTGCAGGCGCGGAGCAGGTCTCCGGTCCCTGGTAGGTATTATCGTCCGTTACCACACCCAGAAACAGGAAATGGGACCAAACCGCTGTTACTTCGGGGGTTTTTCTCTTATAGCTGAACTTAATCCTGACTAATACACTTACTCCACAAATAGATTCCACACCTTTCTTAGGACAGGCATCCAAAGTTAAAAGCCCCAAACTGCCTACACGTGTCCTAGCCTTTAAGCCTGTTTTGTATTTTTCCAAAATAACTCCCACTTTCTCAGTGAACATTTCCAGCGAGAAGTTTTCAAGTCCACGTATCAAAGACCTATCTGTCTCAGGCCTGTGGGACTCAAAACAGAAATGGGAGTGAGAGACGAGTTCTTTTTATTTATTTATTTATTTCACAGAGAGACACAGTGAGAGAGGGAACACAAGCAGGGGGAATGAGAGAGGGAGAAGCAGGCTTCCCGCTGAGCAGGGAGCCTGAGACAGGGCTTGATCCCAGGACCCGGGGATCATGACCTGAGCTGAAGGCAGACGCTTAACAACTGAGCCACCCAGGCACCCCAAGAGAGACGTGTTCTTAAAAAGAGGTCATGTGTCCCTCTTCCCTGTTTCCCCACTGTTTTTACTCACAGCACTTAGGACACCAAACGTATGGGTTTGGTTTCCCACACCAACCGACTCCCTGGTTCTCTCCAATTTCAGTATATGTGCTGCCGAAGCGAGCACTCCCTGGTTCTCTCGACACCAGCTGGGTGTCTGGCAATTCAGTTCAGCTCTGACACTACCGATCAGGGTCGGCGTCCGATCCTGTGGGGTGAGGGCTCTGTCGCATGAGACCGCCACCACCTGATGCCAGTCACAAGTGCCGGGCTGTCACCTGCCCTTCTGACCCACCTGGCTACACATCGGGGGTTCCCCTGGCCCCCTGTTTTGACAGTTTGCTAGAATGGCTCACACAACTCAAGAAAGCACTTCCCTTATTATTACTGGTTTATTAGGAAGGATACGATAAAGGCTACAAGTGGACGGCCAGAAAAAGAGGTACGTAGGGTGAAATCTGGAAGGGTCTCAAGCCCAGGAGCTTCTGCCCCTGAAGGGTTGGGGTACCCCACCTTCCCAGCATGTGGATGCATTCACAATCTGGGAGCCTTCCAAATCCTGTCATTTATGAGTTTTTACGGATGTGATTGGTGTGATTGATTTGATCATAACTGATTGCATTCAACCTCCAGCCCCTGCCCCTCGCTGGAGTGTGTGTGGGGGGTGGGCTGAAAGGTCCACTCTTCTAATCACATGGCTGGGTCCTCTGGCAACCAGCTGTCCACCCTGAAGCTATCTGGGGGACCACCAAGAGTCACCTCATTAGCATAGACTCACATATGGTCTAAAGGGGTTTGCTATGAATAACAGAAGATGCTTGTATCACCACTACCACTCAGAAGTCCTAAAAGGTCTTAGGTGTTTGTGCCAGGACAGGGCACAGTCGCCACCGTGCCACAAGGAGCTGGTGAGCAGGGAAGCCGGGCTGACAGAGAACAACATAAGAGGCTACTAGGTCCCCAACACCAGAGAAGGCTATGTTAGTCCTCATTTGACCACCTCTGGACTTCCTGAACATGCAGAGATAGCCTTAAAGAAGCTGATGGTGTCTCCCAAGGCACTACTGAGGAGGTCTATAGGTATAACCAGGCTTCAGCGACCGATAAGGGTGGGCCAGCTGTGAATGAGCGAGAGAAACAGGAAGAGGAAGTAAGACTTATGGGCCAAATGTAGCAATACGGTCCACAAGATGAGGCCGGGTAGTGGAATTTCTGATGTGGGTCCCATACACCAGTGGCCTCAGTATAATTCTAACTGCGGGGATTGTGTTGAGTTGTGCATTTGGGGGCAGTTGGCCATCAGCCAGAAGAGACTCAAACACTGCAGATGGAACAGCCAGTTGAGGAAAGAGCTGGTCGGATGGGACGAAATGAGGCAATAGCCTTGTGTTAGTTTCCCAGGGCTGCCAAAGCCAAGTTCTGGCCCAATGGAAATGAATTGTTGCACGGTTCTGGAGGCTAGAAAGCCAAGACTGAGGTGTTGGTAGGATTGGCTCCTTCTTCGGTGCCTCTCTCCTCACCTCTGGTGATCTACCAGTGATCTTCGACATTCTTTGGCTTGTAGACACATCAGCTCTATCTCTGTTTTTATCTTCATGTGGTGTTCTCACTGTGTCCAAATCTCCCCCCTTGATGAGGACACAGCCGCACTAAATTAGGGCCCACTCCACAGTGACTCCATTTTACTTGCTCATCTGCAAATTCCCAGTAAGATATTCACCAAATAAGATATTCCCAAATAAGATATTTACAGATACTAGGGGTTTGGACTTCAGCATCTTTTTTGAGGGGGAATACAATTCAGCCATAACACGTCATCTTCTAATACTTTGAGGGTTATCACATGAAAGAGGCTTTTCTCCCCCATGACCTCAAAGGGCAGGAAGCAGGCCGGGGTGGCTGTTCCACGGAGACAGATGACAGAGGCGCTGGGCTGTGCCTCAGGGGTTCTGTGCCTCTGGCTGTTTTCTGTGTAGCTCCATGCTTCCCTCTGCTCCCGCTGGTACCCGAGGGCCATTTTCTTCCCCCACCCTGGCCCCATCTAAGCAAAAACAAAGATGCAAATAAATTATTGGCCAAATAATGTATCATCTGAACTGGAACATTTCTGAGCAAGACGGTAGTGTGCGTGGTGGGAGCAGTCGGCAAGGAGGTACACTGACTCAAGTATGAAAGTATCAACAGCAACAACAAAAGCAAATAAAGACTGGCTTTTCACGATCCCCGCGCACGTCGGTAATAAGTAATTCCAAACCATGGCAGTGATAACCTATTCCTTGAAAAAATGTTTTGTTGGCTTAAGTCATAAACAATTGCTAGGTTACTACTGTTGTAACATACACGTAAGCTTCAAATTAGCTTGTCATAATTTTTATCCTTTATTGTCTTTTTAAGATTTTATTTATTTGAAAGAACGAGCATGAGGGGCAGAAGGGGTAGCAGACTCCCCCGCTGAGCAGGGAGCCCTATGTGGGACTTGATCCCAGGACCCTGAGATCATGACTTGAGCCAAAGGCAGACACTTAACCAACCTAGCCACCCAGGTGCCCTAATTTCTTCTCCTTTAAGAAGTAAGTATTATATTCTACCTGGAAGTTAATTTGGAGAACATCCTGTTCTAAGGTTGGCCTCCGACCCATGGGGACTCAGTGTACACATTCATTTGCAGAAGTTTGCAACTACTCAGAATCATTCAGGCTTAGTGAGCCATTCATGTCTCCAGCCCCTGGGTGAGTCCTGCTTTTATTAATTAATTAATTATTATTATTTTTATTTTTTAAAGATTTTATTTATTTATTTATTTGACAGAGACAGAGATCACAAGTAGGCAGAGAGGCAGGCAGAGAGAGGAAGGGAAGCAGGCTCCCTGCCGAGCAGAGAGCCTGATGTGGGGCTCAATCCCAGGACCCTGAGATCATGACCTGAGGTGAAGGCAGAGGCTTTAACCCACTGAGCCACCCAGGTTCCCCTATTATTATTATTTTTTTAAGATTTTATTTATCTATTTGACAGAGAGAGAAATCACAAGTAGGCAGAGAGGCAGGCAGAGAGAGAGGAAAACAGACTCCCTGAGTGAGCAGAAAGCCCCATGTGGGGCTCAATCCCAGGACCCTGAGATCATGACCTGAGCCGAAGGCAGAGGCCTAACCCACTGAGCCACCCAGGCGCCCCATCCTCCTGCTTTTAAACAATAGATTTGAAATGGACAATGATGGTGTGATGATTATAAAGACAAAGAAACAGAACTTGAGTCACGTTAAGTCTGCCATTCTTCAGAATGACAGAATAAATTAAAACATCTATTCTCTTGGATTCATTTGTAGGCACAATGGTTCATCAAACATATCTGATAATTTCCAAATTACCTGTTCACATTTAGGAACTGTTGGGGTGTGGGCTTGTGTTCATTGTGGCCGACCCTCCTGAGGTGATGCTCCTGCCTGGGCCATGATTTGATGCAGGAAATGGCATCAAGCTCTTCCAGCAATCTGCAATCTCCCTATTAAGCTCCCTACATTAGGTAACTTGTAGCCTCCATAAGTGAAAAATCTTTCTGAATGTCTGTGATATCATAAACGACACCGATCTCTTCTCAGATACTGCCAACCTAACAGCAATTAAACATTTTCCAGGCCTTATAAAATTATCTGAGCTTTCTATATATTCCATACCTTTAATTATTGACAACATCATTGAAAATCGTTCTTTGGAAGGTTGGAGGTCAAGTCCAGTGTTGCAGGCAGATGAGAAGTTGGGGGCAGCATGCTTGGCTGAGAGCATGGGCTCTGTTGCCAGACTGCTAAGTGTGAACTCTTATTTCTATTAATTAAATTAAGATTACTCATCCCAGTGATGGGCTGGGGCTTAAGGAGTTTTAATACACGTTCCGTTCAAAGGAGGTGAAATTCACCAGGGACTATGGAAGGAGGGACCTACACCCTACAGATCTGGGCATCCTATATCATCTCTGCCTTCCTCATGGGTGCCCACTTCTGTCTCTCACTGTCCGTCCCTTGGAGCCTGCAGTTCCTCCATGTGGCCATGGGAGGGCAACTCCAGATCCTTGGCAGTGGGCAAGGGCAGCTGGCTACAGCCTCTGAGAGTGGGGCTGGGGGCTGGTGGTTTCCATGCGGGATGGAAACCCCACTGACATAGAGTTCAGGCTGCTGTGGCCGAGGAGGCAGATGGGGATGGCATCGTGCACCGGGGAGCTCCAGAGAGCTGACAAAACAGGAACCTAGATTCCCCGGGCCCTGGGCTTTGCCAAGTGCTTACTCTTAAGGTGCTGGGCTGTGGACAGGTGCAGGAGTACCAGGTAAGAGCCCAGGGCAAGGGGTATTTGCCAACCGCTATACAAAAACTTCAACTTTCTGCCAACCAGTACAGTTGGGAACTGCCCAAATACAGATCCCTGTCACAAATCTCTAAGCAAAGCCCAACAGGCACGATCATCATGGTCCATAGCTCGCAGTTATGTTCCCTAGAAAAGGAACAGTCCATTTCAGTGTGCTGTGAATATGACTGCTTGGTATTGTTCTCTCTAATCTTTTGTACTGAATGAAAAAAATTCCCAGAAAGAGAAAAGTTAGACCATCTGAAACATTTCTGGAAGATTCGATTGTGTGACATCTTTTTAAAAAACAGCGAAAACAAGTACACCTGCTACGGGGTCATTTGGCACTGGTGGGTTTTTTAGAAAAATTGCAAATTAGGTAAATTTTATTTTCAAAATTCCTCATTCCAGTTTCTTTTCCCTGTTACCTCTGTCCCCGTGGTCACTCTGTTCCCCACTGTCTGTCCTTGACCACCCCTGACCTTCTGTACAACATGGCAGGTGATGGGCAGGTGTGCCTTGTCTCGTCCTCTTAAACCCAGACTTTGGCTATCTTATTTTTACTTTGAATTGTTCCTTCCTTGTTCCTTGAAGGAACAATTTTCCTTGAAGATATCTGAAGGACATGAATAGCCAAAGTTTTGCTCTGTGATAGCAAAGATTTCTTCTTTTGCTATAAATTTAGTGGCTTTTCAGAAATGGACAAAAGTCAACACACTACATTCATAAAGGCTCAGCAGCTTGTAGCTCTGTTTTTCACACACCAAGAAGTAAAAAATGGAATTCAATGAGCATCTTTGTTGTTACTTTCTGACCAAATTATATGTTGAAATTGACTATATCCAACTTACATGGAGTAACGAATTTATACATTGCCTGAGTCCAAAACTGATCAGAGAAAATAATACCGAATGAGATGATTCAGTGAGCAAAATAAAACGCACACTAGGGTCGTAAATAAAAGCGTTTCAGCTCTCTGTCTCCATGCTGCCTGTGAATCACACAGCCCATCTCCCTTTCTCCCAGCTCTTTTTCTCCTTTTACTCTTCATCCTATCTCCTAGACCGGCTGCTTTGTGGCTTGGTTCCTCTGATGTGCCTTCTTTGGCCCCCTCTGCCTGACACCACCACCTCCTTCCCTCTTCCTGATAGGCTCCTGGAAACCAACCTTATCCCTTCCTGGAGTATTTATATTATAAAAGGAGACAGTGAGGCAGCTGGAGAGGGCAACGTTCCAAAGAAATGAGCACCTCCTGGGTGTTGGGGCGCAAGCATCACCTCATTTCATCTCCACAACAAATGGGTTTACTTCCCCATTTCACAGGTAGGGAAGCGGAGGTTTTGGGGATAGAGCAGGTACAGTTACTGGGTCGAGGACACAGAGCTGACGGTTCCCTGGTGGGGCTGCTCTTAAAAGCACATTTGGTAGGACCTCAAGCCCTGGCCCGTTCTCAAGACCGTGCCCCTTCCTCTCCCCTCCTCTCTCTCCCTCCACCTGGGAGCCAGACCCCTCGTCCCTTGCCCACATTGCCCGGGCTGCGGTGGGCGGCAGAGGAAGGGCTCCCCGGGCCCTGCTGCCCATCTGTGGCTTGAACAGGAAAGAGACAAAGGTCCCATTTGAGGGCTGCTGTCTGTTTCCATGTCTAGTTGCTGAGCCACCAGGAGGAAAAGCATTTGAGGTATTTCCACGGGAAATGGTAGCCAACAAAAGCGCCGTTGGGTGGTATTCTAGTTAATTGCAGGAAGGCGGGCAGCCCTCCAGGATATTACCTTTCTTGGGCTGGAAAGTGTTTCTTTGAAAAACGTTTTGGTTCAGCCGAGGCCTCCTAAGTTTTCGCAGATTTGCTTGTTCATAACTACGAAGAGAGTCACCAAGTCGGTCCTTCGGGGGCTGGGAAGGGGGTCCAGTGGGAGGCAGAACTGGGCGGGAGAAAACCACTCTGATGACAACTTTCTGCTAAATGATGGCTGGAAAACACTGGATTATATTTCCCAGCCGGTATCAATTCCTAAAGGGGGCCCATTCCCCCGAGGTCTGCCTCCCCCAGACGGAAACAGAATCAGCGACCCTGAATGAAATGTCTCATGGCCCCGTGAAGGGGAGAGGGCAGGAAATGAAGAGAAGCCATCACTCTTCTTATACACACTTAAAAAAAAAAAAGTATATATATATATATATATATATATATATATATATATATATAGAAAAGAAAAGCATTTGCAAAGGTGCATGAATCCAAATGTGTTACTTCTGACACATTGGGTTTCCATGTGCTTTTTGCCTTTTTGGAGGAATGCTTCAGTTCACAGCAGCCCTGGGAAATGAGCAAGGCCTCCATTCATCTCTGCACCCGAGAGATGAGGATGCCTCGTGACTCACGGTGCTGGTCGCCCTGCACATTCCATCAGTCTGTCATGACTGCACCCTCCTTCTCTGTGCTCCGCTCTGGGCTGCTGGCAAGGACTTTGAGGTGGCTGCTCCTCGCTTAAGTGGAACAGTCCAGGACAGCCCAAGATGAGCTGGAGTCCACGTGGCGCTCTGAGAAGGGAGGGCTGAACGTGGCTGGAGTGGGAAGCCTGGCAGGACCTCTTGTAGGAGGTGACTCTCCTTCCCCCATGGGACTCTTTCCATCGGAGCTCACTGAAGTCTAAGGACTGTTCCCAAAATGGAATACATGCATTCTTGTCAGCAAGTGTACCTTTCCTCTACGCTACTTGTTATCAGTTCCAAAGTGAAGGCATAGAAGTAAAAGGTCAACATGTCATTTCCTCCACTGCCAGCAGTTCTGGTCCCCCACCCCTAAGATGAACACTCAGCATTTCAGGACGTTGCTTTGTATCGTTTGGGACATTTTTATCTGTACACAACCTGCCTGATGTCTTCCCTAAATACTCCTCCAGGTGCGTGCCTCTCCTCCACCGTGCTGTGCCTCTCTCTGCCCCTGCAGGGCACCGTGAGTGCGGAGTATTCACTCCCTGGCTAGTTACTGCTCTGCCAGGTGTCTCTGCTCTGGCTCACAGCTCCTGTGGGCTGCTTCCCCAATTCTCTGCATTCTCACCAGGCCTCTTCCCTTTACCTTAGAACAAGCATGCCCATGCGCTCACCCTGGGCGCATCCTTGTGCCTTGCAGGTTCCCTCAGCCCTATAAAGAACCCTTTTTATGAAATGCTCCTCAGATCACCCCGCTTCAGGTTTTGTAGGACCTTGACTTACAGTAGAGACGTATATTGTTTTTGCAGCCTGCATCTACAGATTGATATGGATGTGCGTGCGTGGGCAAAACGTAGCAGGGTATTTCTCTGTGTAGCTGTCCGTCCTACTTTTTAAGGTGAGCACAGTATTCCACTGAGTGGAGGGGCACTGATGCCATCAGTTCCCCCACTGATAAACATTTAGGGTTGTGCTCAGTTTCTCTCTGGTATCATGGCATCCCCAAATATGTATAAGACTTCTTCCAGGAGCCTAAAGCTTGGCACAGAGTCACTCCACTTCTCGGCGCCTCCGTTTCCCCATGGGTCCATCGGGGACAGCCTGCTGTATGGATCCTTGGCCCTGAAGGTAGGCGATGGCCGGCGATCTTGTGGCCTCATCTTCTGAGTAGCTGCTGTTGCGAGCGAGGCCGAGGTGGGGGGGGGGGGGGGAGGTTGGGGGTTGGGGGAGGGGGGAGGGGGGAGGGAGGGAGGGCAGGCGGTGGCAGCTCCCCACAATGCTCATTCCTTGCGAAAATAGTACTTTCTGGAAGAAGCCCCGAAGAGAGAACGAGCTCTAGAACTGAAACAGAGACGAAATGAAGATGCAGAGAACTGGATGAGTCTCACAGTTCGGAAGTGTTCTGGGGGAAAGGACGTGTTCTTGGGGAATCTGGGGCGCTCCGAAGGGCGACGGGGTCGTCGGGGAGGGGGTGTGGGCGGCTTAAGGCCCGGCGCTGGGTCTCGGCCAGCAGTGCTCGCGCTTCCGGGCTGGCGGAGGCCGCGCCTGCCCGCCCCAGGGCCTGCGATCGGGGGCGGACGAGGGCGAGGGCAAGGGCGAGGCCACGGGGGCTGGGCGGGGATCGCTGCGGTGTCGGCGGCGGCGGCGGCAACGGCGGCGGCGGCGAACTACGGCCCGGGACCCCCGCGGAGCGCGGCCCCAGCGGCCCCGACCAGCAGGTGTCGCTGCTGCCCCAGCGGACGGCCGCGCGTACCGCCCAACCGCTCGGTTCCCGCCTGGCGGGCTCTGCGGTCCGCAGGCACAAGGTCAGAAGCCCGTTAGCCCCCACGCCCAGACTGCCGCCTGTGAAGAGGAGTGGCAGCCCTCTTCCTCCTCCTCGCCAAGAGGCTGGGAAGAGAATTCCGTGCAGGTTGGCTGCGCGCTGCGGTGTCCCTCACCCACTGGCCAGGGCCTGTTCAGCACGCGGGGACCCAGGGCACGGCTGCTGCCGGGCTCTGCATGGAGCCGTCGGGGTGCTCGGATGAAGGGTGTTATGGATTGCAGAATCCAGCCGGGGAATGGACAACTTGAAGGGGAATTTGCAAGTGTAACAAAGAGGGACCTAGCCTGGGTCCAACAAGCCCAGTCCATTTCCTTCCTAGCCGGTTTTTCTTGACTCCAGAGGCTGTACTAAGCAAGAGTCTGTTCTAGGTTTTCAGTCATCCCTTGAATAATAGGAGAATAGGAGAAAAGGAAGTAGCTCACCTGAATAGGGTTAGAGGGTGACTGATGGTATCGTTTCCTCAGCACTTGGGAGGCTGGTGGGATGCACTACTTTGGTGCTAAGCCCTAGGGATCCCTAGGCGGCTGAGAACACCTTGGTCATCCTAATTGGGTACCAGCCAATGTTCAGGCTTTATCTCATTTAGTCCACATCGGTGGTAGTATGGTCTTCTCCATTGTTCAGAAGAAGAAACCAAGGGTCAGAGAGGCTCCACAAGCTGGCCAGTGTCTCCACATGGGGAGGGAAGAGCTGACATTTGAATGATAGTCCCTTTAACTGGTGTTCTTTCCATGGCACTCCATGGTCTCCTGGATGCCTCCGAAGTTGGGAGTTGAGAAGTGACTTTCAAAGGCCAATCTGGGAGGCCCAAACAGTAGGCAGCTGTGGGTCGTGGGCACAGATAATTATAACCTGTACTGTGGTGGTTGCCTGAGCCGGGGCAGCAGCCCAGGAGCTCCTCAAGGGCTTGGAGTTGTGAGGGAAGCAACATGCTGGAAAGTGCGGGGAGATGGGGACTTGTAGCGAGTGCGCAGGCAGCAGAAAGGTGTGCGGTGGGCCAGGCCAAGGGCGCACTGCTGGGGCTGTTGGGGCTGCTGGGGCTTGGGGGGAGATAAGACCAGGTTATGTCAGCTGGAGAGGGGCCAGACCACACCACCAAGAAGGCCTTGATAACTTCATCTACGTCCTTAGAAGCCCGGACAGTTTTTGGAAATATCTTTTAGTATAAGAACAAAAGCCCCAAGCCTGGTGGGCTCATGACTTCTGTGTGCTGAGCTGGGCAGGACCAGGTGCGTGGGCAGAAGCAGATCCTGAAGGAAGGTCACCATCCTCTTCCTTGCGAGCCTGGTTACCTCCATAGCTCGTCATGAAATGATGTCAGGTTCTGACAGAGAAGCTGGGAAAACACTCGAGCTCGCATGAAAACCCAAATGAAATGATCCATAGGGTCCTGGGTCTACCTGGTAAAAGCAACTCTTGTCAACCCAGGCTGAGTGCTGTGCTCAGGACCAGTGTTACAGACAGCAGCCCCGGCTTTCCCGTCTCTGTCTTTGAGAGCTCCCAGTCCTACAGCTGACAGACTGCACAGCAAGGCACTGCAAGCAGGATGAGTGATAAAGGAAAAATGCACCAGAGCATAGCTCTCAGCAGCACTGCTTTGCAAGTTCAGACCCCACAAGCCCCCTCAGCTGGGTGCCTTTGTGCAGTGTGTAAACTGCACAACTGTGCATGGCTGTCCTGCAGACGGAACCGTGTTTGCATCAGGGACTGAGAAGCCCTTTGGGAGAGAAAGCATCAAGAAGAAGGAGAGTGACAGGCAGGAGTGGCTTCAGGAGTGAAGCTGGAGTGTGCTCAGAGTGGTCACCTCTGCCTGGGAAGTGCCCAGGAGAAGTTACTCAGGAAGACAAGGAGGAGGTGCCTCCTGGGCAAAAGGAATAGCATGTGGAGAGGCACAGAGGCATGAAATCTCCAGGCTGCCTGGAGTGCAAGGTGGGGATGGTGGGCGACGAAATGAGCCAGGGCCAGACGGCAGAGGCCTGGGTGTCTGTGCGTTGTTCTGTAGTTGAGGATGGGGTGAGCCGGACTGCAGAGAAGAGGGCAGCAAGGTGGGCGGCAGGGTGGGGAGGAAACGCTTTTCCGTAGGTTCCCTTCATATTTAATCACATCCCACATAAATGCTATGCCCAGAAACCTCCAGCCATAGCTCTGAGCTCCACCTTCTGCCCATTGTGCCTGCTCCTACTGGGAGTCTTGGGAATAAAAGCTGGGAACCTGACTCTCAACAGTAATGCCACGTCCGAGGAAAAGAGTTCTGATACCACCCGTGTGTCTGCTGGGAGTAATGGGGTCAAAGAGTGCTGGGCGGGGGTTGGTGCTTGGAAGGAGCCCGCCCGGTGCTTGGGCTGGTCTGGAAGGACTCCTCATACCTGCCCACGGCTTGTGTAGATCTGGCTGTGGGCACGGTCTCTACCCCTGTGGAGGGCCTCGGGATCCCCCCACCTGCAGAACAGCCCAGGGGCTTGCACTCTCCCCATGGCCAAGGCATACGCTTTCCAGATGTCGTAATTATTTACCCTTCCTCCTGGTGGGCAGCTGTATCTCGAGGACCCACTCCTGCCTCTCGCCCATGTGCATACCAGCTTGGACCTAAGTTTGGTTTTCTGTAGCCAGAGAATTTAGCAATTTTCTTTTTTCTCTTGTGTTCTGGTTTCTCTTTTGGAAGGCATAAGAAAGAGGCTGGAAAGGACCCCTTTGACTGATGCAGATCTGGAAGGGCTGAAAGTATGCAGACAATGGTTGGTGGGCCAGGCTGGCTGTGTCCCACAGGCCTAGCCCCATGCTGGGCTGCTCTAATAAGAACTTGAATGGAGGGGCACCTGGGTGGCTCAGTTGGTTAAGCCACTGCCTTCGGCTCCGGTCATGATCCCAGAGTCCTGGGATCGAGTCCTGTATTGGGCTCCCAGTTCTGAGGGGCGTATGCTTCTCCCTCTAATGTTCTCCCAATTCATTCTCTCTCATTCTCTCTCTCCCTCAAGTAAATAAATAAAATCTTTAAAAGAAAAAAAAAAAAAGAACTTGAACTGAACCGAACCATGACCCCCAAATTGGAAAACACTGCCCTGATTCACTGAACCCAAAACCGAATCCAAATATTATTATTTTTTGACTGAACTCTGAGTTGAACTGTTTTTTTCTTAAATACCTACCCAGCCAGTTTGAACTAGACACAAACATGTGTGTTTTCTGAAACTATTGAACCTGAACTTCAAAATAATCTCCTATCCGAGGGCGAAGTGAGACTTATTTGCTTGAGAGTGTCCTGTTCCCAGCAGGCCAGCAGAGTTTCCCTTATGGCAAGAGTCGCACTCATTTGTTCAGCATTTTAACCTTATTCCTCAACTTTAAATGTAGTGGAACGTACAGATCTTAAATGTGCAGCCTGATTGGTTCTGACAGATGCGAGGACCTGGACCCGGAGGACTGGTACCCTGGTCAAGATCTGGAGTGTTCGTGCCTGCCCAGAGATTTCCCTTTGCCCCTTCCTGGTCCATCCCAGCCCTATCAAACAACCTCTGTTCTCATTCCTGTCTCCTTCTGCTTTTCATTTGAGGCTTAGAAACATCCCCCAGTCCCCGCCATCCTCACCATCCTGGAAAGAAGGAAAACAAGTAAGATAATACCCATTTTATGGATAAGAGAACAGAGGCTCAGAGAAATGCAAATGGCTTGCTTGAGCTCACGGAGCTAGGTGGTGGCAGAATTCAAATGACCCACGTTTCAGGTTTCCCAGCCCAGTGCCCCCCTCTTCTGTTTCCAAACAGCTGCTGAACTGAGAAGTGGCTTTGGTGCCTCCGTGGGCTTCCTAGGGCCTCTGGCTTCCAGGGCACGGTGGGAATTGCTTGCCTCACAAATAGAGTGGTTTCATCTATTTTCAAAGATCTCTTGGCAAAGAGGGCCCAGTGTGTCTCGGCCCGGGGTTGGGCCGCCCCTGCACATAGGTCCTACTCGTGGGGCTTCTGCATCCCCCCGTGGCGGCAGCGTGCACTGGGGTGCCTGTTCCCTGTCTCCAGCCTGCCTGTGTGTGGCTGTCTGTCGGTGTCTCTGGCCGCGGGTGTGTAGACGAGCTATATCTGACCCCCGAGGAGCGGTGTCTGTCTCCTCCAGCTGTGGAGCTGGAGAACATTGACCAGGTTCCCAGGCTGGTTTTCCTGGGGAAACATTTTCCAGAGCCTACAACAATGTTGCATTTGATTTGATTCTTTCCCCCCTTTGCAGGCCGATTGTGTGGTTTGGGGTGTTTTGCTCCTAGTTATAATCCAATAAAGAGCAGCTGCTGAGATTTTTCCAAGAGGGCTGCTTTCAACCGCCCTCATTGAAAATGCTCTAATTTATTTCAGTCGCTTGTGGGAAAAGCAGGCTCAGCTCAAAACAAAGGCGTCCTGTGCTGATGTAATTGCCCCGTGAGTCTCTCGTCAGGGCTCCAGGCCTGCTGATGGTCACTGAGGCAGCCCAGGGAGAAGCCTCCTTTCTAGATGGTGGCCGTTATCTAAAAGAACCTCTCTTCCGAGCCCTTCGTGGGGTGTGGGCCCCCGATCCCAGAGAGGGGCAGGAACCAAGGTGTTTTCCGTGGCTCGCCCACGTCCTGTGGCTCACAGGGGTCCATTTGCAGGTCCCTCACACCTTCATGTGAATTAATTGGATCATTTTTTTTTTCTGCTTAATATGCAGTCAAGCCTGCCCACCAAGGGGCTTTCTCTTGGGAGAAAGATCAGATTGAGAGAGGGAATTTCAGTAAACAGACCTGTAGGGGGGGCCCAGATGGTGGCACCTGTGGGAGGGCATTTTAGGCACTTTGGTATGTGATGGGGAGGGAAGAAATGCCAAGGGCAGGGGGTCGACTTCAGGGGTCCACCTTTTCTCAGCTCTCCGAGCTGGCCTGTTCTGTCTCCCATTCTGCCCAGGCGCCACCAGACCCCTGGCTAAGATGATTACAGGTCACCTACTCACTGACTTGGTCCGACTGTGTGTGGATTTCTTCTTGTGAAGTCCAAGGACCTCCTGGACTCCAAAGGCCAAAATGGCGGCCCCCATGGCAGAGTGATGTGTGAAACATTTGTTGCTTAGTCAGCTCATAGATAAGATTCTGATTGAATTACACGGGGTTGTGCCACCTGTTTGGTGATAACTGTGTTTCCAAAGGAGGGACTCTGGGTGCATGCTGCGGGGCTGGCTGACTCAAGGGCCCTGTTTTCCATTTTGTTTGCAAAGTGATTTCCATGGAGCCACAGAGCTCTGTTTTCTTCAAGTTAGAGGAAGTCACATGCTGGTGAGCATTTGCCTGGGAGGTGACCTTCCTCCCCGATGGGCCCCCCTCTCCCCTAAGGCCATTCCTTCCCTAGAACCAGCTGGAAGGGCAGAATGAATCAGGTGGGCGGAGACTTGCGCAGGCAAGCCCTCTTCCCCGCCATGGAATCCCAAACACTCTACAAGTACGGATTTCCAGGTTTCACAGACTTCAGAGATTCTGGTTTAGTCTACCTCATGTGGGACTCAAGCATTTTTATTTTTATTTTAAAAAGTATGTAAGTGTGCATGTTCATTTGAAACCTTTAGAGAATGAAGAAAATATCAACCCATAAGGTTTCCATCCCCTCCAACAGTCACATCAAACGATTTTGCAAACTGTCCAGTCTTTCTCCTTGTCCATACCGTTTTATCTGGAGAAGTGCCACTTTGGTGTCCTTTCCTTTTTGCGCATCACGAGTATTTTCCCGTGACATTCAGTGTTTTCTGAAAGCATGTTTTGTGCAGGCCACACATAAGGGAATCTTTGTCTGCATGTCTGTGCTTACTTCCGCAGGCTGGGTTTTGGGTATGTGACAAAGCTCAAAAGTTTGAAATACTTAGCATTGTGCATTCCCTTGTGCTGGGTCCCACTCCCCCCAAATCACCCACCACCAATGAGGAGCATTTGCCCATTTATTTTCGTAGTTTTAACGCGTGCTCAAGGAGACCAAGTCCAACAGTATGAAGGTGTGTGAAACCAAACACCCAGTCCTTGGGTTTCCCCCACTGAGCATGTCCCCCTGTGAGGCCCCCTGGGTTAGGGATGCACCTCTCATTTTTAGTGTTACTAAGTTCCTTCCCCAGCTGGTTCTACTCCATGGGAAGATGGGGAGCTATCGTGGGGGACAGGGTAGGCTGGGAATCTGAAAACTGAGTTTCTGTCCTGGCCCCATCACTCACCAGCCCTGGGGATGCGAGCATGGTAAGAAATCCTGGACCTCACCTTCTTCTTTGCAGTGGAAGGGTGTTGACATCCTTGATGCCTGCCTGCCCAGAGATTGTTCTGGAGTTGGATTTAGCCCCACTGAGCAAGCAAACAAGCAAACAAGACAACATAAAACCCAGCAAGAGGCCTAGTTAAATTTGAATTGCAAATGAACCATGAGTAACTATTCAGGAGAGATATGTATTTTATTTTATTTTCTCTGGCAACCCTACCTGGGCTGGAGCATGTGGAAGTGAGCTGGAGATAGGCTCTGGCAGGATGATTGCTCAGGGCCCCAGCTGGCCCTGTCCTTTTGGGTCAAGAGGGCTCCTTTTTCCCAGGGAGGTCAGGGTTCATCCATCCTTGGACTTGAGACAGCTCCTCTAGCACTGACAAAGGCAGGAGGACAGAGGCCTTGGAGCAGCAGGGGTAGGGAGGGCGCCCTCACACAGGATGTACTGTGTGCCAGGCAGGTGGTAAACACTCCAGTCTCCACGTTTACCCCCTGTTTGTAGGTGTGAGCCCTGCTTCTGACTCCCTTGGCCTCCCAGAGCTCACCTGCACCCAGACCCCATTTGGGCCTCGTTAGGGAGTATATTTGGAAATAATTCTGGGACTTCAGCCATTGGCTTTCTATACTTGTTTTTCAGGTAAGCCCCGGGTCAGGAGTGGTTTTCCCCAAAGGCTTTACTTATCCAGCCTCCCCTTGTCTCCTCGGATCCCACCGAGGCTCAGTTTTTTGTGCAGGTGTGAGTGGACGGCAGCAGTGCTGCCATTTGAGAAGGCCTTGGACCCCAGTCTTTATCCTCCCTTCTGGGGTGGTTCATATAGAACTGATTTTCCTGGGCATCTCCAGGCAGAGGCTGGGGTCTGCCAGGATGCCCTTCCTCTCCTGGGGCCCCTTCCTGGGCTGCCTGGGCATGGCAATCTCCTGAAGTGCCCCTTGACCCCTCTGTAGCCCGCCTGGTATCCCCCAAACACCCCGCAGACCTCCCACCACCTGCTAGCCACAGCTGTGGGGCTCAGGACATTGTGGAACCCCATGAGATACAGATATATTCAAGTCAGAATGACAGAGTACCATATAATTCTGCTCTAAACTGGATGTCATTTTAACCTGTATGCTCTTAGAGATTGAGGATATTTTAGTAGAAACAAGCTCACAGAGAGGGCAACACTTAGATTCAGAAACATTCGACACTCCGAGAGTTATTTCACCAAGGGCAACATACCTGATCCCAGGAACTAAGTCTGAGAACCTCCTGGAGCCTCACACTGTCCCCGTGGCCCCAGTGTCTCCATCCAGTGGAGGTTAGTAGTGCAAAGGAGAAAACAACTCTCTGAATGTGTTCTCTCTCCTGGGTAACCACTGCGTTACTTCCATCCCATCAGTACTGATGGTAACAATACTTTAGATTTACACAGCATGGTATATTTTTTCTGATCCATTTTATTTTTTAAAGATTCTGTCATTTATTTGGGGGAAAGAGAGCACAGAGGGAGAGGGAGAAGGAGAAGCAGACTCTTCTCCGCTGAACAGGGAGCCTGATGCAGGACTTGATCCCAGAGCCCTGGGATCATGACCTGAGCAGAAGGCAGATGCTTAACCAACTGAGCCACGTAGGCACCCTTTTTTGATCATTTTAATATTTGAAACAACACCGAGGAAGCAAAAGCCTCTTCTCTGCCCCCTGTTCGGTTCCTCTATTTCTCTGTTATCCACACAGAGCAGTTTGGGCTATAATTTTCCAGACTTTTCTGTCTGTACATAGACATGTCCGGGTGTGTTTCGTTTTTGACCCAGTTGGCATCACACTGCACATATCACAATTCTGCTTTTTTCACTTAGCAAACAGACAGTGAGCCCATAGACCTCGTTTATCCTTCTCCAGGGTCTGTGCTGCCCAGTGTGGCCTCAGCTTTGTTCCCGCAGTGGTCCCTTCCCGGCTGACGCTGGGGGTGCACTCAGATCTGCTGCTGGCCAGCACCTAACTGGTCACAAGTTGACCTACAGAAGCTCTTTCCCGTCTGGCATCTGATGGGTGTAGGTCAGACATCATCCCTCTTCTTTACAGACATAAAGCCACAACACAGATGTGCCAAAGTCCTGGGGCCACGCAGCTAGTAAGGCACAGAGCCTGCTGGCCTTGGGTCCCTGCCTGGGGCCCTCTGGCTCGGAACCCTTTTCTCACGCATTGGTGTGCATATGTGTGCCCTGGGGATGGTGTGACGATGGGGAGTCTGATCCACTTGGTCTGGGGAGGGCACCTCTCTCGTAAGCTCCCACGTGGTGCTCACGCTACCGGTCTGGACCACTCTTGGAGCAACGAGGCTTTGGTGTAGGGTAGCTTCAGTAGTGTCCAGAAGACATTTGCGGTGTGGGAGCCTTTGCTGACATCCAGTGTGGTGGGCACTTGGACCACAATCACTGTACCCATAGTGTTAGGGCCGGGAGGGCCCCAGGAGACCAGCTAGCCCAGAAGACCGAGGCTCAGGTTGGGGAGCCTGGGCTGAGTCACCTGCCAGAACTCAGGATCCCAGCGGGTCTTTTCTACACAGGATGCTAGGGACTGGGGACTGGCAGCTGGTGGCTGTGGGATCCCAGTCCCCGTCCCCTGAGTTCCTTCTTCCTATGTCTCACCATTGTGGTAAAGCTTGGTTTGAAGAATTGACCAGGGAAGATGGATTGGTTCTTAGACAGTGAAGGTGTCAGGTGTGGCCCTTCTATGCAGAGAGGTTCTCTACTGGGCATTTTTTTTTTTTTTTTTGAAAGATTGGTTTGGCATGTGATGAGCACTGGGTGTTATATGCAACAAAGGGATCCTTGAACACTACCTCAAAAACCAATGATGAGGGGCACCTGGGTGGCTCAGTGGGTTAAGCCTCTGCCTTTGGCTCAGGTTATGATCTCCGGGTCCTGGGATAGAGCCCTGCATCGTGCTCTCTGCTCGGCGGGGAACCTGCCTCCCCTTCTCTCTCTCTGCCTGCCTCTCTGCCTACTTGTGATCTCTCTCTCTCTCTGTCAGATAAATAAATAAAATCTTAAAAAAAAACTAATGATGTACTATATGGTGGCTAACTGAACATAATGATAAAAAGACTGATGTGAATTTAATGACAAATATTCCATATTGATTGCTGAACTACTAGAATGCCATCTACTGCTTTTCACTGGGCCTAACTTCCAGGCCTTGTCCATAGGAGGGCTGGCCACTCTCTGTGTTTGGCAGTCAACGTTCCTTCATCTTGGCTGCACCCTCCCAACCATGGAACCAGCCAGCCAGCCATCTATCCAAAATATCTTTTGCTTTCCTACCGTGAGCCAGGAATGGTCCTATGCACCATAGGGAGATTAAAAAATGAAAGAATCAGGTCCTCACCCTCAAGAGAGGGAGAGAAGTCAAGATACAGGTAACTCTAAGAACATTGCTCTCACTGTCCCAGTTTCCAAATCATACTCATGTCCTCCATTTCATTTAGTCTTTAAAATCAGAGTTTGGGCCCTTGGGAGAGAAGGTGGCTGGCTTGGAGCCACCTGCCCCCAGCGGTCACGCCCCCATCCCCTTCTGGGATTTAGTTCTGTGTGGGGAGGCTGCTGAAGGCCCTAAGTGATTGGGGCCCTTGGAGGGAGGAGGAATGATGGGACAAGGGGAGCTGGTGTCAAAGGTCGTGAAGGGTTCAGGTTCAACATGGGAAGAGGCTCGCAGCCCAGGGGATTCAGGATTCTAAAAACGTGGAGGTCTTTCTATCTGTCCCTGGGTAAGTGGGACTGAAGAAGATATTGGCCCAGGGTCATGCTGCATCCAGGGCAGAGCTGAGGCAGGCCCACTGCTCCCTGCCCCATCCCTGTCCAGTTCCACAAGCTGCGGAACCAGAAGGTCCCTGCTAGACCCTGGTTGGCAGACCCACGCTGGGCTCGGCAGGCCTCTCCTGGCTGGTATTCCTCCTGCTCCTCCTCCTCTCGATTTAGACTTCAGTTGCTTTTTTAAGCCATGACTTTGGGGTGAATAATCTTGAACGAGTCAGGTAAGGGGTCAGCCCCTCACTAAGCTGGTGGCTACTCCAGTAAAGTCACTGAGGGCTTTGAGGGGGAGGGGGCGACTGACCATCCCATTAAGGTCCACATGGATGTCTGGGCAACCAGGGGCATGAAAACATGGGCTGGGCATGTTGAAGGGTGGGCGACTGCTTAAATGGCATGTGCCAGGTGTTGGCAGAGGGTGGTGCTTGCCCCGAGGACATGGGTGTGGTGAAGAGAAGGGGGGTGCCCCAGAGCAAATCCTGCTCTCCTCACACGCACTCCCCGCGGTGGTGCATTCAGGCCTGCAGGTGGGGGCTTGTCCAGCGGCTTCCGTGAAAGGCGGTAGGGGGTGAAGTGGTTTCTTCGTTGGTGTTGACATCCCACCTCGCACTCCAGCCTGTGGAAGCCCAGGGTGGTGTTGAAAGGGGTCCCCACCTGTGGTGCTGATGGGTTCCAGCTGTGCCCCTGACTCCCTGAGCTGCCAGGTGGGGCTGGGGGTCGGGGAGGCCTGGCAGACCTTTGAGTTCTCATGTGCTGTGTAATGAAAACCAACACTCGGCCCATCCCAGAGCTTACCCCAGGCCTCCGGCTTCGTGCCTCCAGGGTTCTCAAGGGTTTCGCCAGCACCCCCTGGGAGCGCCACCTGCGGTAGGCGCACAAGCCCCAGTCCAGAGGCAACACGTACCTCCCCTCGCTGGCTGGTTCCCCAGATGAGGAAGGCGAGGCTGAGGGAGGTCGAGGGCCACCTCGGGTCTGCACGCCTGGAAGAGGCTGGGCACCATGCAGGTCCTCCTGACCCCGCCGCCGCCGCCGATGCTTCCTCCACCGTGGTCAGATTTCTGGCATTTAGGCTAGTGGGCGGGGCAGGTCGGCGGGGGTGGGGGTGGGGGTGGGGGTGGGATATGCTCACCGTGATGCGCGGTACCGCCGGCGCAGGTTCCTGTCTGGGTGTGTGTAGCCGTGCCGTAGCCAATGCCCATAGTCTCTAGGCCTGGGACGGGAGAAGGGAAATGTGGAGTTGGGGTCGCCTGCTCCACGTCCCCTCCCGTCTCTCCATTTCCGGCTTCATGGAACCTTGGACTTCCGAGAGGGAGAAAAGAAGGGTGACTCCCTCCTGCTCCTCGGGTCCTGCTGCTTTTTCACACTGGGGAAACTGGGGCGTGGGAGGGGGTGGTTTGCCCCAAAGCAGCTTTCAGGAGGGTGGTGAGAAGTTCTAGCTCAACGGGAGTCTTGCCTGATAACTATGTATCTGGCCCCAGTCATTCCATGCTGGTTGGGTTATTTGGTTTACTTAATCCGTGTGTGTGTCTGTGTGTGTGTGTGTGTGTGCATGCGTGTGTGTGTTGACATGGGCATAATTAGTGTACAAGGGTGTATGGCGCCTGAGGACTTGAGCTGTTGATGTATCTTGGAGCAGGTGGGAATCCTTGGGAATGAAGTTTTCTTGGAGGCAGGAACTGAGCTCTGAGTTTCCTATAGCCCTTCATCATGTCTGGACAATGGGCTCACTTGCCATAGCACAGATGTGCATCTAAAACACGTGTGTGTTATTAGGTTTTCTGAATGCCCGTAACTTAATGCACTCGGGGGAAAGGGGATGGGGTTGGTTCCCCAGCAAAGAGAGAGATCTTTCTGTATTTGGGGCTAACCCTTCTCTCAAGTAACCTCTGCAGGAAACACTTGAAAACTGGACATCCTAAAATGAGAGGCATCGTGACAATAACAGGGCTTCGTGTCATTACGGGTGCAGTGTGGACTCTGGTGAGGTAGGGGTCCTGGGTTTGGGGCCACGACAGTCTTTAACTAAGGGTGAGTTGTGTCACTCTGGGGCTCAGGGCAAGTGTGTCCTCTGAAGTGAGGCAGCAAAGCCCGCACTTCCCAGATTTTCCTATGCATATCAGTTCCCTGGGGATCCTGATGAAACGCAGGCTCTGATTTGGTAGATCTGAAGGGCTTGAGAGCATTTCTAACCAGTGCCAGATGAAGCCACTGCTGCTGCTCCACAGGCTACACGGGGAATGGCAAAGCTCTAGAAAGTTGCCAAGAGTCCTTTCTTCTCTCTTTTTTTTCCCCTAGGGAGGGGAGGGGCAGAGGGAGAGGGAGCACCTCAAGCCGGCTCCAGGCTGAGCACGGAGCTGGACTTGGGGCTCCATCTCATGATTCTGAGATCATGATCAGAACCAAAGCTAAGAATCAGATGCTTTGCACTTAACCGACTGAGCCACCCAGGAGCCCCAAGAGTCCTTTCCATGTGAACGTCCCAAACTGTGGTTTTGAAGTGGGCAAGCAGAGCTGGGGTCCCCGCATTTCAGAGGTTTAATTAAGACACAGCTCTGGACTCAGACGTCACACACACATATCATAGGAGCAGAGACAAAGGCAGAAAGGATGGAAAAACGGGCGGGGGGCACCGTGTGGCCGGGAGCAGACACAGAGGGGGAGACTTGCGCACAGAGACAGAGAAGGAGGAAAGCCTCGGACAGCACAGGTGGGGAGTGGAGGGAAATGGGGGCATGGGGAGAAGAGGAGGGTCCCAGCTCTGCCTTCTTCAGGGGTGGAGTGTGCTGCTCCAACCTCCTGGTCCCCTGGGGAAGAGGAGGACACTGCTTCCAGCTCTAATCACGGCAGCTCCAAGCCCTGAAGGGGTCCCATTATTTTATTTATCATGTTTATATTTGAAA
Organism: Mustela erminea; assembly: GCF_009829155.1. Classification (NCBI taxonomy): domain Eukaryota; kingdom Metazoa; phylum Chordata; class Mammalia; order Carnivora; family Mustelidae; genus Mustela; species Mustela erminea. The sequence goes on from NC_045617.1 coordinate 91,033,602, forward strand.
CGAGATGTTCCCTCCCCTGCCTTTCTCTTCCCCATCATCAGACTCCAGCTGCCATCCCAGGCCCAGAAAGGAAGGACGGACGCCCTCCTCCGCTATTAATCAGAGCTGAGGCCAGCGGGGCGGTGGTGAGCACCGGGACTGCAAGCTACTGTCTGACCGAGCTTTAGTCATGCTGCACGTTACGTTCTCTAATGAGAAAATTATTCCAAATTGCCTCGAGGGATGGTTGTGATTAAACTATTTGCCTTGACTTCCTCCGCTAAATTGAATGTGCATGAGTACACACACACACACACACACACACACACACACACACACACTCTCACAGAGTCACCCCAGTCAGAGCTGCTCACCCAAAGCCTTGGAATAGGGGAGGTATAGCCTCTGAATTCCAGAGGCTTCCAACTCCCAACCTGCTCGCAGCTTGCCTTCTCCTGCTACATTTTGAAGACAGCTAGGCCCGGAGGACGGAAGGGGAACATTCGTGAGGCTATATCATTACAGCAAGACCCCAACTGCCCACATTGTGAAGGGGGCTCAGTTTCTCTGAGTGGGCTTCTCCTGGGTGTTAGATGTCTATCTCTTAAAAAGAGAGTAATTTTTTTCGGGGGGGGGGTGCGGCAAGAACCTGGGGCTCTTTTCGGATCCCTCTTTATGTTCTTGACTCTGTAACTCCAATTTTATTTGGAACTCCTTCTGATGCACAAGCTGGGCCAAGCCATTAATATGCAGTCTCTATTTGTTGTTACAGGTTTTTGAAGCATATTTCAAAAGGGAACCAAAATGTACCATTAAATGAGTAATTCATAGGAACTAGAAAGTTTTTATACAGAATTTGTAACATAAAAAATCTCCCCAAGACTATGCGTGGTCTTGGTTATTGGGACACAAACATACTGCTTCTTCAGTTGCTTCCTCTTTAAATCCTGGCCAGATTTCAGGGTTTTGCACAAATGTTCCCTTCTCTGGGGTCCCTCTCTGACCATCCTCAGGTCACAGTTGAGCACTTCCAATTTTGGGCTCCTACCACTTTGTCTTTAGTTGATAGAATTCGATGAACTTTTACTGACTACCAGATAAGTCAGCTTTTGCTAAGTTATAGTGGGTCAACCGACAACCCCAACTTCTCAGTGGTTCATTCTGGGATCCAGGCTGAAGGAACAGGACCAAGAGGGGGAAAAAGAGAGCAACCCTGGGTGGTTCTTAATACTTGTGTTTAGATTGGCACACGTGACTTCTGTTTGCCTCCTGTTGGCTGAAGCAGTCATGTGACCAAGTCTGAAGTCAGAGGGATGGGGAGGAAGATTTGGTCACGCCAGGGAGTGCTACCACAAGCATCTCCATTTACGGGTGTGATGCGACCTGGGTATACCAGGAAAAATTCAGCTCCCTCAGACTTATCTGGAGTAGTTTTGTGTCTGTTCTTAGCATTCTATCAGAATGCCCTCACCATGATTATTATCACATGTAGTGATTCTTTTTTCTCTTTTTTAGACAGGTTGTGTGCTGGCAACATATGATTCTGTCAACCACTCTCCTCTCTCAGCTTCTAGAGGAGTTTTCTCCTGGTTCTTTCCATCCCTCTGGACACCTCATCTCTGTCTCTCTGGACCCATCTCTTCCCCTATCTTTTACAATCCTTGTAGTTTTATGTTCCCTTTGGGTTGGGAAGTCTCTTTCTTGGAGTTGATGCCAACTTCCTCTTCTATCTCTGTGGCCTTAAACTCTTTTTCCCCGAGAAAACTTGGTCCTCCTCTTCTGTGGCACATCCAATATGGCCACACCTTCTTTGTAGCTCCTCCTATCAAGAAGTGAAATCTACTTTTCCTCCCCTTGAATCTGGGCTGGCCTTGGGACTTTGTAAGAGTCTGAAGCCGAGGCCTGGGATAAGCCAGCTGCCAGGTGAGGAAGCCAGTCTAGCCTGACAGAGGGTGTGAGGTTCGGGAGAACCGAAGTGCCCCAGCTGACAGCCAGTGCCAACCGCCAGGCTCAGGGGTGAGGTCAGCTTGGACTTTCCAGCCTAGAACCTCTTCCAGCTCATTATGGCTGAATGAGTAGCTCAGACAAAGCCAGCAGAAGATGCATTCAGCTAACCCCCAAATCACGAGCAACTGTAAATCTTTGTTGCTTTAAGTCCCTAGGTTTTGGGTATCTGTTATGAGCAGTAGATAAGTGAAGTATCCTATACCCCTAGATTGGGTGGCGGCAGTGCCACCCAACCAGCCTTTTAACCTTAAAACCTGGGAGTCATCCTGTCATGTCCCATCTTGCTCAACTCCACATCCAGTAGGTCAATAAGCCCTACAAAAGTGATCTGGGTCAGGAATGGGAGTTGTTCAATTAGTACAGAGTTTTAATTTTGCAAGATGAGAAAGATCTGGAGATAGCTTGCAGAACTATGTGAATATACCTAATCTATTGAATTTTACACTTGAAAATGATTAAGATGGTAAACCTTATATGTATGTATTTTACCACAACTTAAAACAGTGATTTTAAGCATCTTCTGATCTGCCCCTCTTCTCAATCCCCACTTTCTGTGCTGCCTTCTTCCTGAGATATGGCTCCAGCCCTGACACTTACTTTATTTTTTATTTTTTTCCTTTTAATACCTAATGTATTATTTGTTTCAGGGGTATAGGTCTGTAAATCGTCAGGCTTACACAATTCACCGCACTCACGCTTACTCATATCCTCCCCAGTGTCCATCACTAAGTCACCTCATCCTTCCCCCCACTGACCCCCAACAACTCTCAGTTATTGGGATTTCCTGAGATTTCCTGAGTTTCCTGAGATTAAGAGTCTCTCATGGTTTGTCTCCCTCCTGATCCCATCTTGTTTCATTTTTTCCTTCACTACCCCCCATGATCCCCCCACCCTGCCTCTCAAATTCCTCATATGAGAGAGATCATATGACGATTATCTTTCTCTGATTGACTTATTTCGCTTAGCATGATACCCTCTAGTTCCTTCCATGTCCTTGCAAATGGCAAGATTTTGTTTTTTGGATGACTGCATAATATTCCATTGCATATATAGACCACATCTTCTTTATTCAGTCATCTGTTGATGGACATCTAGGTTCTTTCCATAGTTTGGCTTTTGTGGACATTGCTGCTATAAACATTTGGGTGCATGCCTGACACTTAGTTTAAAGCCCAGTGTCTCCCCCTCTGCCTTCAGGGTAAAATCCACATCTGTACCAAGATATGGAAGATTCCATGGCTTCTCTCATGTCCTTTACCTCCTGCTCCTACTAACATCCTCCTACTGTCTGGGTGTGTTCCAGGCCGTTCCTTACCTCCATACCTCCAAGCATTTCCCAAGAAATTCCTTCTATTAACATGTCCTTAGTGGTTTTTATTCAACATTAACAACATCTCTTAGGTCTTCATAGGGTCCTATTTTTAAATATAAGTGAAGTTACCAATATATTCCAACTCTGATTTTTTTTTTTATCCTTTGGCCTAATATTTTTAGTTCTGAAAATCCAACCCATGGAAATAATACCAGTGCCAAACAACGAACAGATACCTTGGGGTGGATGGCTGGGAGTAGATGAGAAGGAAGGGAACTAGAAGCCATGGTTTATCATGACAATCATGTGTTATCACAGGAGATCACATAAACTTATGCTGTCATTCGTAGTATCAGCAGGTGTCCAATGTCTGCCTTGCAATGGTGACTTGCTGAGCACTTCGAGTCAATATCGCTCACCCTTACCACACCCCCTGAAGGCATGAGGTATTGCTTACTCTCACCATGTTACAGATGAGGAAGTTGAGGCTCAGACAGGAAAGGTAGCTCCCCCCTGGTTTTACTGAGCTGTCATTGACACACAGCACTGTAGAAGTTTAAGGTGTTCAGTAGAATCTGAAAAGGTAATTTTGGAAAATAAACACTTTATGGAAATATACATATGGAGAAGTGCACACATAGTCTAGAGAGAAAGCTGTCACAAGAGAAGAGATTGGTTGAGGAATCATATGCCGCCAAGACGTTGAGCAGCAGGTAGCACTGCTCACTCTGTTCTAGAAAAAATAAAAAAGAAGAAGAATTAGATCTGGTGATTGAACACCTTGACAGCATAGTGCAAAGTAAACACATCCATTGACCACCACCCAGAACAAGACACAGAACACTGCCAGTGCCGTAGAAAGCTTCCCCCTTTCTCCCCTGCTCTCCTTCCCAAAGATAACCATCATCTGATTTCTACCGCACAGGTGAGGTGGTTGCTCCCTGAATGAAGGGACCGGTGTCTTCCTACTGCCTATATAACATGAGCCCTCAAAGCACACAGCATTTCCGTGAGATTGGCGACAGCGGGGAGAGGCCTGACTCACAGGTCTGCCCCGTCCTGGCCTTGAATTTGCTGGATGGAGGCGCAAGCATCAGTGTGTCCGGGGAGAAGAAGAGCCTGTCAGGGGAGCAAGTCTCTTTTTATCTGCTCCATCCCGGGGCTTGTCTTTTCGGCATGTGCATGCACGTATATGCACACGTGTGTGCACACACACACACACACACACACACACACAATTCCTGGTGATCTCTGTAGTGAAGTCCGCTTGCAACTGCAAACCTTCCTGATAAATGTTTGATCTCCCTCGGAAAGCGGTTGTGAACTCCGTGTAAGGAAAGCTTTCATAGAGACCCACCATTTAAGCCTGGAGTCAAAGCCTTGTGTGTTTTCTTTCCTTTTCTTAACTGGAAGGTTATGTGTTTCTTAGCTACTGGTCAGACTGGATGAGACTGCCAAAAAGCTTTCAGGGAATTTCCTCACCGTGTTACAAATTTATGAGTCATATGAAAAACTGGGAAAGGCTTCAACCAGCTGCCTCTCATTGACTCAGAGCCTTTTTTACAACACCTTGGTGCTGGGGACTTGGATGGAGCCAGGAGGAGGGTTTATTATAACTACAAATGGCCTGACATTGCCTGGAAGGAGGCTGTGTTGAGCTCTCATCTTATCTCCACTCTCCTGTCCTCCCCAGCAGAAAGCTATAAAAGTTCTCTCAAAAGCATCAGACACTGAAAGGCCAACCCCGAGGGCTGGGCAGATGGATAGGCGGGTGGCTGGCTGGATGAGGGCAGATCTGGGGACCTTCTCCTTCATTTCTGCCTCGATGATCAATGGGTTACTCAAACTTAACCTGCCTGAAACACAGTTCTGATCTCCCCCCAACCCATGCTGTCCTCCCCATCTTAAAAAATTGCTCGCTTCCTCTGGGCCAGACCATATTTGCCAAAGATGGCTTTGAAAATGTCCCCGATGTGCCCACCATGCTCTTCCGTGACGTGACATCGCTGCTCTTTCATCAAGAGATAGAGTTCATTTATCACCCCCTTGAAATCGGCGAGGTTCTGCCACTGTTTTGAATAATAGAGTGTGGTAGAAGTGACGCTGGGCCAGGTTGGAGCCTAGACCTTAAGTAGCCTGGAAGCGTCTCCTTCCTGCCTTGCAGGAGACAGCCACCATGTAAGAGGAGAGGCTGCCCAGGGACTGCCATGCTGTGAGAAGAGAAGGGGAGAGAGAAGAAGAAGAAGAAGGAGGATGAGGCGGAGGAGGAGTAGGGAGAAGAGGAGGAGGAGAAGGAGGAGCTGTCGCCATTTTGGGGATAGATCTGCAGGCCTGGTCTCCCCAGCTGCTGCCACAGGAGCCACATGGAGCAGAAACAAACTACCCAGCCAGCTTTTTCCTAAGTCCTGACCCATAAAAACATGGGCAAAACAGATGGCTGTTTCAAATCACTAAGTTCTGGGGTGGCTTGTTCCACAGCGGTGGGTAACTGAAACACCATCTTCCCGGTTGCCAGACCAAAAACTTCCCAGAGCTGGTCTTGACTTTTCTCTCTCTCTCAGATGCATATCCCACCTGGATGCAAATTCTGAGGGGTTCAGACTATGTCCAGAATCTGGCTACTTTTCATGACTCCTTTGCTGTGTCTCCAGGCCACACTGTCACCTCATCCCCACCCCACCCCCCAATGATTACAGCAGCCTCCGGTCACCCCTCTTCAATATCCTTTGTGCACCGTGGCCTGGAAGGAGCCCATGAAGTCCAACTTAGACTATGTCTCTCCTCTGCTCAGGATCCCCAAGGTCCCCATTGTACTTGGGCTCTGCTCCCTCTGGCTACCTCTCTATCATCATTTCCTATTTCCCTCCCCATTGCTCGCTCTGTTCTAGAAGCACTGGCTTCCTTGTTGCCCCTCCATCCAGCATCAAGCCTTCATTTGTTGTTCCTTTTTACTGGAACACTCTAGTCCAGATGGCTGTGTGACTCACCTGCCCCCTCTATAAAACCCTGCACTGGTTGGCACTTAGGGATGCTCCTCTCTACCCCCCATCCGTCCATATACCCACCGCTACTCCTTCCCTGCTGCTCTTTTCTCTATGACACTTGTCACCTGATGGCCGCAGCACTCCAGCTGTTCAGTTCTGTCTCTCTTCTCCATGGGGTGTGAGGTGTTACCCCATGGGGGCAGATTTTTGGTTTGTTTGTTCACAGACATTCCCTAGAGCCTAGAACACTGCTGGGCACATTGTAGGAGCTCAAAAACCATTTGCCCAATGCATGAGTTGAACTTCTGTGAGCCTGAGCTTCTTAACTCCAAAATGAGGAAAATTATAGGTGCTTTTAGAGGATTTTGAGGACAAGTGAGGAGGTTAAGCACAGTGCATGGCATTGAGGCTGGGGCAGAACAGTGCTCAGTAAACCTCAGGTCCTTTTACCCACATTCCTACTTATCCCAATAGCCAACTGCTTTACTGTTCTATTCTAGAAAGGCTGGGAAGAAATTATATGTGTGTAAACTTGTATCCATTAATAAAAACATATTAATTTGTAAAATATTATTATACTAAAGTATATTTAAGATACATATTATATTTGTAAAAAGATATGGGTAAAATCCAAATCTATTTATAGTATATTTAACTTGCTTTGTCTAGCATTATGTTTTCGGTCTTTACTACCTTCTAGAACGATCTCTTCCGTAAGTTAGCAACTATGTGATAGAATGTGTTCTCTGGGATCTGTCAGTCACTGACTTGTCAGTGACTCTGGCTGGGTCTTTTGTCTGTGGTTCTGGCTGGAGCAAATATGATTGGTCCAGCTTGTGTCAGTTGTTTGTGCCTGGTCCAATCAAGGGCAGTTGGGGGCAGGGAAGCAGGATTACACACAGAGCAGGTCCCATTTAAGCCACCTTCAGCAGATGTTATGGGCGGGGCAGTGCCCAGAGAACAGGGTTTGGGTAGGGCAGAGACCTTATGATGTGTCATCTGCACAATGCTTCCTCATAATTGTCACAGGCCTGGGTCCTGCTGATGGGGGCATTTCCCCCAATCTCATATTCTAAGGTCTGGGAACAAGTTTGGTGTCCCCCAAGATCTGCCCTTTGTAGGCCACTTCCTGTCTCCTTTCCCCTTCTCCCTCCAGTCTGGGAGGCTCATCTCTTTGGTCTGCCTTTCCCATCGGAGGCCTTTCCCTACATTTCTGCTGGAGACTGGCGGCTCACTAAGAGCAGGACATTTAGAAGAGGGTTTATGGGCAAAGGTGGGGGTTTAGGGGACCCATAAAGGATTGTGCCATCCCCACAGATGGCATAGGCTGAGCTGTTAACACTCTTATGTCCAAGGGAGGCAGGAGGGTTGGTTTAGGTACTTGAAAGGACAGCCATCTAGAGAAGCAGAGGGTTGCAACCAGCCCAAGGTGGGGATGCAGGGAGGGAAAGAGGTGCATGGTCACCCCAGCCTCACTCTCTCCTGTCCTCTGGCTCCTGCCAAGGCCCCTCATTGGTTGAAGCCAGAGGACAAGTGGGTCATTGACGTAGTCCCTGGGGGGTTCCTGGGGGGTTCCTAGAGCAGGGGGAAGGGTGGAGGTTAGATGGGTTGTCATAAAGGAAGGCCCAGCCACTTCCCTCTGTACTTTCTCTGGCTGTCTCCAAGTGTGAGTCCTTCCCCGTACTGAGTATTGCAATACTCAGATAATGTTCACCCTTTGGGGCAGAGAACACTCTCACCGTTATCTTTAGGAATTCTTGAGTCATAACTGATGATTAATTTGTTATGCAAAGCATAGAGTTTGGGTCATTCTTCCCTAAGCATATGCTTATACTTGTTCCACTAAAACTCCAGCTACACACACGTGCTGTGGGACCCCTTCTGTGGTGTTGTCCCAGTCCTGGGAGGTTGTAGGCGGACAGAATGTTGTTGCCAGCAGAGACCTTGGAGCTGATTTCCTGATAGCCCAAAGGTATCATTCTCCTGGTAAGAAAACCAGAGCCCAGAGAAGGGAAGTGGCCTGCTATCAGGAAAAACTACTTACTGCACTCACACTGCTGGTCACCAAATGTGTGGATGTTTCCCCACACCCACTGATTTTTGGACACCAGATAGGCGTGTGACAATTCCAGTCAGTTCTGACGCTGTCTCCCTGGAGTCAGCATCAGGTCCCACAAAAGCTCTGTCCCACAAGACTGCCCCCACTGCAGAAGCCCATCCCAAGCCCCAGGCTGTCGTCTATGCTTCTGAGTGACTGGCTTTATATCAGGGATCCCATGATCCCATCCTTGGGTTCAATACTTTGCCCCAACAGCTCAAGGGACTCAGGGAAACTCTTCTGTTTGTCAGTTTATTATGTAATAAATAAAGGATGTGCTAAACGCTGATACAGAGGAACAGCCAGAGGAAGAGACATGAAGTGTGAGCTCCAGTGAGGGGGTGCAGAGCTCCTGTGCCCTCTCCGGGGGCTCCACTCTCCCAGCACCTCCATGCATACAGCAACCCGGAAGCATTCTGAACCCTATTCTTTTGGGGTGTTTATGGAAGCTTTATCATGTAGGTGTGATTGATCATTGACCCCATTTCTAGCCCCTCTTCATCTCAGAGAATGAGGAGCAGTTCTGGAAGTTTCAACCTTGGGATCATGGTTTGGCCTTCTGGTGACCAGCCCCCTACCCAGGAGCCCAGCAAGAACAAAAGACGCTCCTATCACTCAGGGAATCACAAGGGTTATAGGAGCTCTGTGCCAGAAACTGGGAGGAGAGACCAGTTATATTTTTGCTATGATGGCACACCTGTACAAAGCCACACAGCCAGGCTGGTGGCAGAGCTGGGACTTTACCGCAGCCCTCCTCCATGTCTCTGGCTCTTTCTACTTTGCCCAGTTGTGTGGGGATAGAATGCTATTAGATAGGCAGAGGACAGCCAGGGCCATCTTTCCCTTGTCCTCTCTGTTCCTTCCTTGCTTTGTCTCATTTGTTCATCCAGTCACACTTCCTAGGACCTCGTGGGTGATTGGTATGTGTCACACGCTGGTTCAGTTAGGGATTATGGCAACATTACCAGTACCCAAAATAGCCAGTTCTTTTCTCCTTCTGGGCTCATGGAAGACTCACTTCCCACTGAGGAGGTATCCAGAAGGGAGGAGCAAGCTTGTATGTGTTAAGGCTGAGAATGGGGGGCTGCTTGGTACCACAGAATAAGCCATGTCAACCGATACACAGCTCGTGTTTGGAAGAGGAGAGAAAGACATTTCTAATAATGGGATAGAATTATGGGATGGTAGAATAATGATAACATGGAGGCAGGAGTGATGGACCCCACACAGTCCACAGAGTAGCCCTGGGCAGCAAGGCCAAGTCAGATGTGTTTCTCATGAGCAGGACAGTGCTCGGTCTGGACTACAGCCCTAGCTCAACCGCCAGTCTGCTCCATGACCTGGAGTGTACCACTTTCCCTCTCTGTGCCTTGTGTATACAATGCTGGGGTCAGACAGGATCATCCCTACGGTTCATTACTGCTCAAAATTCTGTGTTTTGGAACAGATCTAGTGAGTCGATTTCCTGACATCCTGGCCTGTGCTTCCTCCCTCCAACTGGCTCGGGACTGTCCCCTTGTGTGTCAGCGGGGTCCACGTTGCCTCATGGGGATGAAGACTGATGGAACAGGATGCAAAGGGAAGGAAATACTTGCTGTTCAGGCTGTTGACTTCCAAAATAATGGTTGTAAAAGCTATAACTAGGGATTTGCTGGCCAAGCTTTGAGGAGAGAAGGAAAGGCTCTTGAAAACCCTCAAGGGGAAGTCCTGAATGACAAGTAGAGAAGCTCTCTCTTTCCTTCCTTTACCTCCTTTTTGCCCTGCACAGGCATTGTCCCCACTTCCCTTCTCCAAACCATCCCCACCACTTACTTGCCAGATGAGTTTGAGTAAATGATGGGTTCAGAGGGCCTCAGATTCCTTCTTGGCTAAGTGGGGCCATGGTAACTTACTCCCCGCTGGCCCAGGGCATCAAGTGGGGAGTGGGCACAAAGTACTTGGCCCAAGCATAGTCCACTGTGGGCACTCACCAGCAACAAGTCCAGACCCTGCCCAGTACCTGCCCTGCCCCAGGGCGGCCTCCATGGAATTTGGTTCCTGTAGATCACCAGTTCTCCCAGGCCCCAAATATCCCACTTTGGTTCCAGCTACCACTCCCTACAAGCCTTCACCATCCATATATCATTACCACACCCACTGGGACTATGAGGTGCTTGCTTTCAGGGTCACGCAAGTGCACAGCCTGAAAAAGGAGCACCTCTTTACACATTGTGTCCCTTTGGCCTCACCCTCCACCTGGCTTGACCAGCCAATGTGTGACTGGTCTGGGGTAGACAAGAAAGCCTCTAATGCAAGGGTGCTCAAACTTCAGTGGTCAAGCACCTGGAGGGCTGGTTAAAAGAGTTTTGTTAAGGCATAAATTGCCAGTCTGAGCCTCAGAATTACTGATGCAAGAGGTCCGTAGTGAGGCCCCAGAATGTGCATTTCTAGCAAGTTCCCAGGTGACACTGAGGTTGCTGGTCCAGGGACCACACTTGGAGAATCTCCAGAATTGCAAAGTGGCACCAAACTCTCTCGAGGCTGCATGGAAAATTCAGGGATGAGCCACTTTCCTCGCCGTGTTGATCTAGTCTTCCTGTTCTCTGGATTTGCTGCTGTGGCTGCTGGTCATTCTCCTGCAGCTCCAGAGCCCTGACATGTTTGCCTAATTTATGGGACTTGGCAGACACTCAGAGGCTGAGGGAGGACAGAAAACTCCTAACATACAGCACATCTGACTCTTGTGTTTGGGCGTTTTTTATTGCCCAGTGGGGAGAGCGTACACGTGGAAGGCCTGTTCCCCGGTTTGCCATAAAACTTGGTAATGGAGTGCAACAGGGTGGTTATGAGTTATTCAGGGGGCTGCGCCCTTGCCCACCCTGGAGCAAGCAGGAGGTCCTTCTGGAGTCCTTCATCGAGTGCTGGAGCTGGCACTCGATGGCGATGGGTGGGGATTTGTTTGCTCTGTGGGCTAATTAGTATCATTCCCTTAGAGGGAATGGAAGGCACACGCCTCCTCCTCCTTGCTGGCTGCATCATGGACCTGATGGGAGGCCTTCTTGACCATGTGAGCGGTGGCCACACTCTACAGATGGCAGAACAGCGGATGTCAGGGGCTGAGTCCTGGTGAGCACAGGTGCCACCCCAGCTCAGATTTCTACTTCAGAGAGAAACACGTCTACCCTGATGTTTAGGCCGCTCTTGGTGTGGTCTCTGTACATTGCAGCCAAGTCTGTATCTTAAATAATAGGCCACTTGCTCACAAGGAGCACTGCCTTTCCCTGAGAGTCATTCTTCTTCAATCTCCAAGCCATTGGAGCACCGGAGGTTAGATGAAGTGCTCCTCCTTTCCACTGTGTGGACACTCTGAGTATGGATCTGAGGGGCACGTCCAGGTCCTGAGCAGAGCCAGAGCAGTGATTTTCAAACCGAGGCATGCATGAACACACAGAGGTTTGGTTCCTACTCCACATCCAAACTGGACAGGTAGGATTTTAGGGCATAAGACCCAGAAACTGCATTTTAATAAGCTCCCCAAGGTGACAATGGCTTCAAGATTTGGAAACTGATTGGTTACGTTTATTTTGCTTCAGGACCTCCTAGCCAGGGTTCCTAACATGGCCTGGCCCACTGTATCTATTCAACGAGTATTTACAGAACACATTCCTATAATATGCTGGGCACTATCATGGAGCTCACCTTCTAGTATGAGAGACAGACAAAGAACAGCTAAACACACTCACAGGTAATTTCACGTAGGGCTACCTGCTTTGAAACAAAAGAAGACAGGGTAATTAGGATGATTTAGATTGGTTGAGAGGGAAGGCTTCTCTGACCAAGCGCCATTCAGACCTGCCTGAGCAACAGGAAGGGGTGAACAATATGGATAGTTATAATGTTAGTTATATAATGTTATAATTGTAACTATATAATTATAGTTATATAATGTTAGTTATAAGCTGAGCTGGCATAACAGATAGACTTCCAAAGTCAAACAATTTAAAGAGTTGGATATTTCTTGTTTCTCACATAATCTTTCAATGTTGGTATTCAGGCTGGTGGGATGGTGTTCCTTTATATAGTCATTTGGGGACTAAGGCTAGTGACTGCTCTATTAACCTCAAATTTTGACTTTCAAGGTCTTCCTGGTATCACCTTCCCATTTGGATAAAAGGTCAAAGAGCTTGGGGAAGTGTGTTGGGAGTTTTCTATGGGTCAGTCTGAATAGGAACCAACATTACTTAGGCTCATGTACGACAGGTACAAAGCCGGTCACGTGGTCATCCCCACTGCAAGGGAGGCTAGGAAATGTAGTAAGGTCATGTGCTCGGGAATCAGGAGAAGACGGATTTTGGGAGACGGCCAGTGGTCTCTGCCAGAGGCAAGGGGAATGGCAAGTGCAAAGGCTCAGATCAGGGAGTGAGTTTGGCAAATTCAGGGAACAGCAAGGAAGTCCGTGTAGCTGGAGTAATGAGGTGGGAGGAGGGGGAGAGCAGATAGCAGTGGAGACGCAGGCAAGGCCTACTGCCAAGGTGTTCTCCCTCTCCTGCTCACTACAGTGAAGCTTTAAAAATGACAGTCTTTTTGAGCATAGCATTGTTCCAATGTACACAGAAGTAAAGAGAATCACATAGTAGACCCCCAGGTACTCATCAGCTTATCAGTGTTTGGCCAAACCCACTATAATTTAAAAACAACATACAAATTACTCAGGCGGCAAGAAGAGGGGACAAGTCTCTCACAGTCCTCTATTTACCTCACACAATCTCTCAGGGAAAATTCTGACAGATATTTAGAAGCAATTTGGATCTTAAGAAGAAAAAAAAATATGATAATGATCCAATCATTATTGTTATCTTTATCAGAATTTCTATTTTTTAAAAACATTTTTATTTATTTATTTGAGAGAGAGTGAGAGGAAGAGAGATCACAGAGGCAGAGGGAGAAGCAGGCTACCCGCTGAGCAGAGAGCCCGATGTGGGGCTCGATCCCAGGACCCTGAGATCATGACCTGTGCCGAAGGCAGAGGCTTAACCCACTGAGCCACCCAGGCACCCGTCTAATTTTTAATATCAACAAATCAGGTATAAATTTTTAAAGGTAGAATTACCTATCTTTATCGTGCCACAAATTACCTCAAAGTGAGTGGCTTAAACTGACCATAGACATTTATTATCTTTCAGAGTTTCTGTGGTCAAGAATACAGGAGTGGCTGGGCTGGGTGGCTCTGATTTGGGGTCTCTTATGAGCATGCTTTCAGGATGCAGATGAGGGCTACAGTCCGATGAAAAACCTGCTCCTAGATGTCTCCCACACACAGCTGACAAGCTGGTGCTGGCTGTTGGCAGTAGGTCTGAATTCTTCACACAAGACTTTCCCTAGAGCTACTTAAGCACCTTCACAAGGTGGCAGCCGGCTTTCTTCAGAGTGAGTGGTCCATGAGGTCAAGGAGAAAACCATAAGGCCTTTTGTAACCTAGCTTCAGAAGGTCCACACCACCCTTTCGTGGTATGCTGGACTCACATGAATCACCTGGTGAAGGGGGAAGTATAGGGTGGTGTGCAGAGTAGGAGGCAAGGACCACTGCAGGCCATCTTGGTCGCTGGTGACCACTGAGGCCTAAGTTAAGTTCTTTCCAATGATCTCTTGAAGACATAACCCTTTCAGTGAGCCCTAGAGGGACCAGTTTTGGAATCAGTGCCTAGATATGAATAAACAGAAAGAGTTCTGATGACTAGCTGAATAGAATAGGGGTATTTTCTAGTTAAGAGGGAACTTAGAAGTGATGTATTTCTACACTCCCATTTTACAGAGGAGGAAATTATTTCCAGAGAGACAAAACAGCTTGTTTCAGGCTAGATTATGGTTGGATAAAGATGAAAAGATCCAAGCTGTTAACTCCTGGACCTTCAGTGCTTGGGATAGTTAAGGAACCTTTACATTTGGAGTCCAGAGGTCTGGCCCAAGGTCTCCACATGGGTGACCGCTTGCCCAGCCTCTGCCCCTGAGCTTGGTCATTGTCTAAACAAAAATGTCATCCTTTTGGGACAATGTTTAGGGACAGTGTCAAATATTCTCAATAAAACTCAACATGCCCTTTAAAACATTGGGCTGGTTGATGTTTTGTATAGCCCTATTCTTTTAATTTATTTTGCCCCAGTCAATGGTGTTGGGGGATTTAAAGCCATATAACTTTATTTAGTCAGCTACCTGGACCTCTCAGACATGCTGTCCATGAAGCAGCAAACTTGAGGCATCTGTGGAACCCCAGATTTGTGGTTTTCTTACACTTTCCTTTTGTTTTTTAGTTGCATGCAACAGAAACCTCACTGACTAGCTTAAGTCAAGGAAAAAAGCTAATTTGTTTCAAGAGACTAGGGGATACCTCACAAATCAAAGGAAGGCTTGAACAAGTAAGATTGGGAATAAAATGAGGCAGCCCTGAATGGCTCTGTAGCAGGAGCCAGATCGTCTTCTTGGTTGCTTCCCACTGACAAAATCCAGCCCCAGAGATTTCCAGCCCCTGTGTGTTGATATGGATGTCAAAGTCCTGGGAACCAGAATATCTCTGACTGCCTTTGGGTCATGTGTCCTTGAGGATCAATAAGCTGTGGCTGGTGGCCAGGATCAGGTAAAGTAGACATGGCCTTTGGGTCCCACCTTGAAATGCCTGTCTGTGTCCACTCCTGAAGGGGGAGTTCCAGAGGCTACCAAAGAGGTGTCTAAGGTACTCTGTGAAATTCCACCATGCCACAGGGCTTAACCTTGAATAGTATACAAAGTCATTCCTACCACTTTACTAGGCAGGAAACCAGCATCCTTAACACCACTATTAACTCACTTGTTTTCACTTATTTTAAGCTCAGAGCTTTGGGACTCAGGCCAATACCCTTTCCTTCTTAGGAATTAGCTTTTCATCTGTAGTGAGGGGTTTGTTCCTTCAAATTCTAGTACAACCTGCTGGCTGTACCACTCAGCAGCCCTTTTCTTCTGCCCTGCTGTTGGAGATTCCCTGGTTGGGTTTCACACTGTGCATGTGAATACGCACAGATCTATGTGTGTGAATTAGGTCTCTAAGAGGGTGTCACCCACAACTGTGGAATCAGGTACTCTCTAAACTACCCTGGTGTATATTCTCTTAATGAGAATGGATCAGCTCTGGGTTGAGATAATCATGTGACAAGGGGGAATTATCTGGATGGATTGTTACATTTTCCAAGCAAGAAATTCAAGGGCTCATGTATCCCTCTTTACAATCTATAATTGTTGGTGTAATTTTGGCTAGAACTGGAATTAGAAGTTTGTCCAGGGTTTGACTGATGAGAACTGCAGCAATAAGTGAGGGATGGGAAGAGGTAAGTGGGTTTGGGGTAGAGGCTGTGGGTAGAGAGAGAGAGAGAGAGAGAGAGAGAGATTTCAGTAAGTCTCAGAGGCCACTTAAGTGTTTGCAAGTTCTTGGACTTTAATGAATAATCTTTGACAAGCTTATAGGAACCCTCCAATCTTCGACAACTGGGAAAACTCAAATCTACCTTATGGTTCATCCAGGGTTGTGGGGGCAGTGATGGAAATGGGGGTGAGGAATGCATCAATGTAAAGGATCTCCAGCAGGAAAAACCCTATCACCAGACCCCACAACCCCTACTTTGTCCCCACCCATAACGTGAAGTCCAACTCAAAGATGGGTCCTGAACCATTTCCAACCTTTCCTTGGGATCCCAAGTCAAAATCTTGGAGTTACACAATGGTGACCAAACAAGGCTTCAGAGATAATAGCTTGATCCCAGTACTTTCTTTTCAAGTTCTCCCAAACCCCCAAAGTCATGTCTTTGGCAGGTCTACACTGGTAGGTAAGTTTCCTCTCTGGGGTCACTAGTTTTTCCACTATGTTAGCTGCTGAGGAGACAAGCGTCTCACCCTCACACACCCAGTCACATTCAGGGCTCATCACTTTTTATCATGGAAGAGAATCTTTCCCAGAAGTCCCCAGCAGAACTTTCTTTTTGTTCAGTTGATCAGAAGAAGTGGGTCAAACGTCACTCTAGATTCAATCATTATCAAAGAGCCATTCAATTGCCACTACCAGTTCAGACTTATCCTGATTTGTCCCCTGGGGCCAGAGGTTGGGGTGCAGGCAGCCCTTCTCTAAGCCCATGGCTGCTCACTAGGTGTGTGTACAGTAATATAGTAGGTAGACGTGTGCAAGGTGGGGACACTGGAGTGGGGACAGGACTCTGGTGGCACCCAGCTTGGCCATCTCATCTATATTTGGGTTCTTGAGTGACCTGCCTGTAATTGCAGGTAAATCAATAATGGAGGGTTTTTAAAAATAATTCCTCTCTCTCTCTCTCTCTCTCTCTCTCTCTGTGTGTGTGTGTGTGTGTGTGTAGCACACTTATGCACATGTATGTGACAGAAAGAGAGTTATGACCCAGGGCCTTATAATGTTCCTTCCTTAATTAAACTTGCGGAAATGCACCATTTTGCTTTAAAAGAAGTGTAATGAAGATGGATTATAGTTCAGAGTCTGATTGGAAAGAACTAGGAACTAAGATTAATTAGCAGCAGCATGTGGTTTATTTTCAAGGTCATTTTTACTCAGCTTCCGGAAATCCTGACTGAAAATCTTCAAACTTTCACTGAACTTTTCATGTGCAACGGGGTGGAGGGTTTTGTGTTCTTGTTTGATGGGGAGAGGTATTTGCCTTCCTGGAACACTCTCTGGGAGTCCAACCCCTGTCACTTGCCATGTTGGGATATCTGTGGATGGCCACCCCAAACTAGACCTACCCCTTCCATTCCTACCCTGTATGACTTCAATGTGAAAGGCTTTCCAGCTGACATTTATCAGAAGGCATGTGGGCGTTGGATCTGGGGGTGGTTTTTTAATTGTACAAGCTGTTTAAAATCGCCTAAAATTCCTCAGCATCCTTTTTTTCTTTTTTTTTTAATTAGTGCTTAAAATTCTCAAGGATTTTTCAGAACTGAGAACTTTAAAATAGCCTCATTGTTACAGTTTCTGTGTACTTTGGAAGGTTTACGAACTTTATGGATAATTCTTTGGTTAGCTTTCAGCCTTTATTTTTTTCCATGACACCGTTGACTTCTCCTGAAAGGCTACTTCTTCTCCTTTCTAGCCAGGGACTATCACTACCTCATAAGCCCATTAGTAGATCCCTGTTTCTCTTGGGCTAAAAGCTGAACTCTTCACCATGGCTCATAGGGCGGGCCAGCTCTGCCCTCAGCCTCTCCCTTCCTCCCTTTATCCCAGGCACACTGGCTTTCTCTGGATTCCTTAAATAAGTAAATCTTTTTTTTCTGCTTCAGAACCTTCACACATGCTGTCCCTTGTGTATGGAACGTGCTTGCCCCTTGATCATGGGACAATTCCCTTTTACCTTCCAGGTCTTGGTTTAAATATAACCTGCTCACAGTGGCCTTCCTTGACTTTTCCAAACGAAACCTCTCCTTTAAGTATGGACCACACCATCCTGTTTGGGTCTTCCACAGCACTAATGAGTTTGCCATTACTGTGCCTATTTCTGGGTGTACTTGACTAAGGGCAAGATCTCAGCAGCATGTTCACCATTCTACCTGCAGAACAGAGCTCTGTGGGCTCTGGGTCAGAGGTGGTTGGTCAGTGAGTGAAATCCTGCGGGCCTGGGCAGCTTTCCTGGGGGCACTCATCTGAGGTTGCCCCTTTTGCAGGAATGGCTCCTTGCCCGGACTGATTCCTGAGGTCCTTGGAGCCAGTGACCAGGTTTGATATGTCTTTATACTCCTCCATGCCTCCTGCCTCTACCATCAACTTAATAAAGAGTTATTGATTGATTAATTAAAAGAACTCTCTTTCCAAGCAAGAGTCATCTGCTTCTGCCAAGCTAACCACTGTGAAATGAAGTAAAAAGTCATCGCTTAGAGATGTAGATTGATTAGGATACATTTGGCTGCAAGTAATAGAAGTCTTAACTTTTGGTGGTTTAAATAATAAAGATACTCAATAATCTCACATGATCATAGCAAACCCTTATGTCTTACTTACTGCCTGCCAGCCTTTGCACCATATGCTTTCTTTATATGCTAAGTCCTAATATCCTTCCTAAGAGGGAAATGCTACATGGTATTCATATTACAGGTGAGGCAACTGAGCCTCAGAAAAATTAAGCACCTGGTCCAAGTTCAAGTGAGTGATAGAGCAAGGACTTGACTGTTTCTAAGTCGCTATGGCCCCGGGATTGACATTTTTCTGCTTTGTCCTGGCAGGTCTTGAGGTCTCGAGGTGTTATGTAGGAGCTCAGGGACATCAGCGTGCTGAGTCAGTGTCTCTGTGATTCCCTTGGCCTTTCTGTCATGGTTACTACAGCTCTGTGCCTCTCTCTACTAGACAACAGTGTCTAGAGCAGGAAGCTGGGGGTAGTGGACACAAGCACTCTTTCTCATGCTACCCTCACCTGTTGCCAGGGAGGAAAGTCTCTTTCAGAAGTGATTAGAGAGTTCCATTTGCATCTCATTAGCCAGGACAGAATCTCATGGACTCCCCACACCAACCCTGGCAAAAGGAAATGGGGGGGGGGCATGAATGGCTGGCTTCAGTTGACTGAGTTTTCATTTCTGAGGACTAAATATGCTGCCACCTGAATAAAATTGGTTCTGTGAGCTGGAAGAAATAGGGGAATGGATGGTGGGTAGACCCCCACAAAGCCTAACCCAGCATGTGTGCTTTATTGAGGGAGTTGGGAAAGGTATTCAGGATCAGGAACCCATCCTTGCCAGAGGCAGGGCTTGGGTGACATCCAAGGATGCCAATTTCCTTTGAATCTTAATCCTCAAGCAAGCCCAGTGTTATTCCAGAGATGAGTGCATGTGTTTGTGGGTCTGTGTGTATACACGCAAGGGGGGCCAGGGCCCAGGCAGGGAACCATGGTTGGTGGTGGAGAAGGAGCCCAGCGTGTTCTTCTTCCTTCTCCTCTGGCCTTGCTGGATATGCCATCCTGGGATTTCAGACTTCACTGACAGACAGTATATATATATGGATATATATATATATATATATATATATATATATTTAATGAGTGGGACATGGTAGGGCCAGCATCTTTCTGCCTAACTCAGGCCCTTAGTACCTGCTTGGGTGACCTGAGAATGCCTATTGTGTCCTTGCTGTGTGTCACTTGTACCCATATCTCAGTTAATCTTCACTACTGCTGTATGAGATCAATGCTGTTATTATCATCCCCAGTTTTCTATCATGAGAAAAATAAAATTCCTTGTTGTCTTTCCTTTTATTTAAAAAAAATTTAAAAAGATTTTATTTATTTATTAGAGAGAGCAAGAGAGAGTGAAAGAGAGAGAGCACAGGGAAGGTGGAAGGGGTAGAGAGAGAGGGAGAAGCAGACTCCCGCCGAGCAGGGAGCCCGATGCAGGACTGGATCCCAGGACCTTGGGATCATGACCTGAGGTGAAGGCAGATCCTTAACTGACTGAGCCACCCAGGCACCCCTTGTCTTTCTCTTTAAAGAAAAGGCATCCTTTTCTTTAAATCCCAGTGTATTAGTTTGGGAGTGAATTTAGAAAGAATAGCATCATTCTATTCAGAAACAGACACGACCTTCAAGCTCATTTCATCCAAAATTCTTATTTTATGGTGTTGAAACCAAGACCCAGAGAAGGATAGCAGCATGCCCAAGGCCATGCGGCATGCCCAAGGCCATGTGGTCAACTTACTCATTAACCATTGGAAGTTCCTATTTGCTACCATGGAGAATGAGAACACACTAGACTTCTTGCTGGGAAGGCTTTCCAAATCAATATGCTTAATATCACTTTTGTTCATCTCCTTGAAAAATGCAATGTGGCAGTAATGTCCACTGTCAACATTTTTATGAACTCTGTGGAAAATATGATGTTAAAGTCTTTTGGTAACCACTTCATTAAACTTGGCTTTTTCTAGGCCACCACAAAAGGTAAATAAACCCTAATGAGTAATACACCCTGTCTGAGATCCTGTAAGCTGTACAAAGAACCAGTGCCTCAAAACACACTCATCTCCCCACCCCACGCCCCAGGGGAGTCTGAGAAAGGTGATCCTAGCCCTGCACTGTGCACCAAGACCTTCAGACAAAGACTTATTAACCCGCAAATTAGATACTAACTAAATAAAGCCAGAATTTCCATAGACTGAAAAGAATTGCATAGCATCAGTAATACTGTAAAGTTAGCACTCTGCCAACTGGCCTCCCATCAAAGCAGAATTCCTTGGTAACCAGTACACAGAGATTAATGGGGGCTGCTGGGCCTAACAATGACCCCAGGCCTTACTCTTTCATTCCTCTTGCAAATTCTATGCTAGATGTTGGGGATTCAATAGTGATTAAGACAAAGTCTCAGCCCTCAAGGAACTCATTGTTTTTTGGGAGGAATTGCAGTACAAGGAAACAGACTATAGTCCTGGGGTGCAATGGGAACTTGCAGAAGGAGTAACTACTCCATATTGGGGGAGCAGAGCCAAATCACTTCCTTGGACAGACTGGAATGTTGAAGGAAAGAGCTCCTTTATAAAATATGAAGAACTTGGGTGTGTTTATAAGATTATGGGAAGGAGCCACTGGAAAGAGAAAGGATTGAGCTCAGTTATTGGCCTGACATTCCTAAGAAGGTGGAAAAGGATGGAGGCAGGTGGGAAGATGGGCCTTTGGAGAAAGGAGAATCCTCTTTGTGAAGCAGATGAGGAAGGGACAAGGGTGGTCACAGATGCAGACAAGAGTGTGGGGGAAATAGGAAGATGCAGCTGCCTTGACTGAGCACCTTATGAGTACATGAGGGTTGGTGGGAAGGTAAATGGCTCCACAAGAGTGGGAAGTTTAACAAAGCTGCTGGGTAGAACACCAGCATGGCTGATTGTGTTGTAGAAGATGTCTAATAGGTGGTGATGGGGGCCAGCAGTTGTCAAAGACCGTGGAGAAGAATAGTACCAAAATGAGTGGTTGGTTAGATTTCCCCAGAAGTACTTAGCATTATGAATATAGGAACATCGAAGGTGGAGCTCAGTCTAGGTTTAGTTTTTTTCCAGGTAGATCTAAGGGAAGGAAAATGGGGCAAAGGGATTAAGAGTTTTCGTAAGACAGGATGAAATAATTGATCATGGGACTAGAGAAGGGAGTGGAGACAGAAGGAGTTCATATATTGCAAGAAATGAAGAAGTCAAAGGTCTGGAGGTCTCAAAAGCTTAAAAAGAGATGCTGTGAGGTGAGTAGAGAAAAAGTGCTGAAAGATACAGGTGATTGTGATGGAGAATGGACTATGAGAACTCTGCTTCCAGGTAATGGTGAGTTAGTTTAATTAGACTATCCTGCATGCTGGAAACAACCAAGAACTCTGGATAAAATACAAAAAGTCTTAAAAGTGACAAGAGCTGACTAGATCGTAAGGAATTATAAGGCCAGCATTTAAGGGAAAAAAGAAGTCAGAGAGGTAAATGAGCACAAGAATTGTTTTTGTTTTGGGCGCCTGGGTGGCTCAGTGGGTTAAGCCGCTGCCTTCGGCTCAGGTCATGATCTCAGGGTCCTGGGATCGAGTCCCGCATCGGGCTCTCTGCTCAGCGGGGAGCCTGTTTCCTCCTCCCTCTCTCTCTGCCTGCCTCTCTGCCTACTTGTGATCTTTCTCTGTCAAATAAATAAATAAAATCTTTTTTAAAAAAAAAAAAAAGAATTGTTTTTGTTTTGAGGGAATTTCACATTTTAACAAATCTGATCTTTTGTTTTGTCTACCAAAATTGAAGTCAAAGACCAGCACAAAGTGCAATGTTGAATAGGAATCTTTCCTCACTATAAACTGGGCTTCCTAAGAAACCTTAAAGCAGGATGAGCTAAATTATTATTATTATTGTTTTTAAAAGACTTTATTTATTTATTTGAAAAAGTGAGAGAGAGAGAGAGAGAACACAAGCAGGGGGAGTGGCTGCCAGAGAAAGAGAGAGAGAGAGAGGGAGAAGCATGCTCTTGGCTAAGTAGGATGAGCTGAGTTAAACCAACTGTGACGTGGTCTTATAGTAGATTTGTACCATCTGGGTGATTCAGGAAAACTCAAGCCTCAATTTTGGATTAAATATTGGTTCTAGACTAAGGTTACCAGACACATATCTCTATAAATAATTTTTCAAATACGATGACTAGTACAGTGTCAAAGATAACTATAGCATGGAAATAATAGGACATGTGTAACCTGTAGGTGTAACAGACCCATTGACTTCAGATACCTTTATTATTAGACACATGTTATGAAAAAGCTATGTTTTTTTCTGTTTAAAGAAATACAAATTAGCCTAAAAATATCTGCAGGGAATAGGAAACTACAAACAATGACATAGATTGGAAAATCAAACAGAATTCTTAAAACTGAAAAATATAATAA